>NC_141541.1:124975000-125335000 GCF_021556685.1 Rattus norvegicus | reverse complement strand
ATCCCTTGTGGTTCACTGTTTTCGTTTAAAAAAAAGGGGGGGGGGAGAGGAAGAAACATGAGAGCTGGAGAGAAAGCTTAGCAGTTAAGAACCTGCACTGCTCTCGCACACCGGATTTCCCTTTCTAGCATCCAGATGCGTTCATCACACCTGCCCGTAATTCCAGGTCAGGAGGATCTGATGCTCTCTCCTGGCCCTCGCTGTACGTGCACACACATGGACACAATAGGATAAAAGTTAAAAACAAGAACCTATTGTGAGGTTAAGAGCATTTAGCCTGTGACCTATCAATGATTAGCCATACCAGTCAGTTTTCAAGAAGGGCAAATCCTGGGGTTAAGGATTTCACTTCAGCTTGCTAAACATGGGTCATAAAATATTTGATTTCAACTCGTTTGACCACACCCTAAATCTTGAATATTTGAAAGTGTCGAACTTGTTGCAATTTTGTAGAATAAATAACCACGGTTAATGTGAACGAGCCCGGGTACAGCATGGCATACTCAGACCCTCAAAAGATATAAATTGTTGCCATTGCTCATAGTTGGCCCAGAACTGGATGAAAAGCTGCCAGTGCTCCCGCTGTTCTTAACAGCCAATCACCATCAGCTCCATGGGATGCACAGGGGCATTGTAGCCTTAGTGTCTTACAGCTGTAGCTGGTTACAGTCCCGAGATGATGTGTCTTGCAAGACAGTAGCTTCCAAAACAAAAGTGTATTCTCTCAAAATGGGATCAAGGTGGAGTTCAATGGAGGGAGAAACATTTACCTGACAGTCTTCCCTTCAGAATGGGCCTGTTATGAAACAGTCACATTTTACTAAGATTTTAAAATCACATTTCTTTGTTTAGTGTGAATAAGTGTGTGTGTGTGTGTGTGTGTGTGTGAATGTGTGTGAATGAGTGTGTCTGTGTGTGGGGGCACACATGCCACAGTGCAGTGGATGTGTGGTGGTCAGAGAACTTGTGAGAACCAGTTTTCTACTCCTACCATGCAGGCCTTGGGGATTGGACTCAGCTCAATGGTCAACATTTTATGAGAACTGTATCACATGTACTTGAAATTTCATATTGCTTCATTCGGAAGTAAAATTCAAAACAATCTCAGCAAAAACACATAATAAAAATTGTCAAGTAAGAACTTTATGATTTCAAAGTTTGTGGCTAAGCATACGTGTGTGGGTGGACTGGGTCTCCACTTTGAATTGATAAGTGAAAAGTTGGTCATCCTTCCAGGGTAGATTCTGGGGTCTTAGGGCACCAGTCCTGACCTAAGTAATGAATGTGCTTCCTTGTGTGTTGATATACATCTCTGCCACTGCTTCCAGGGGTACTGGAGTGACATTTATCTCAAGTGTCCCTTCCTCCTGGTTTGTTTGTTTTTATCAACAATACCTTCTATCCTCTACCCACCAAGGCCAGTCATTGGCCTAAATGTTTGTTACATCTGTTAGTGATTTAACCCTTTCTTGTCCTTACCAGATGAGCACATCATCTGATTTAGTCATTACACTGATGGCGATTCAAAGGCAGGAGCAGAATATATGTGAGGTGGTGTAAGCACCGTTCTTCCTACTGCACATCCCTCACTGTCCCGTCCACCTTTTGGTGGACACCAGACTTAGGGCAACACAGTGAGCATCTTTGACTTCTTTGGTCTCTTGTCTCCGGGGCAAGCTCAATCATGTTTCTTCTTGATTTTTTTTTAAAATATTTTATTTTTTATTGGATATTTTTTAATTTACATTTTGAATGTTACCCCCTTTCCCAGTTTCCCCTCCATAAACCCACTATCCCCTCCCCCTCCCCCTGCTTTTATGAAGGTGCTCCCTCAGCCACTCCCCACCCTAATATTTCCCTACACTGGGGCATCGAGCCTTGACAGGACCAAGGGCCTCTCCTACCATTGATGCCCAACAAGGCCATCCTCTGCAACATATGCAGCTGGAGCCATAGGTCCATCCCTGTGTACTCTTGGGATGGTGGTTTGGACCCTGGGAGCTCTGGGGGGTCTGGCTGATTGATATTGTTTTTCTTCCTATGGGGTTGCAAACCCCTTCAGCTACTTCAGTCCTTTCTCTAACTCCTCCATTGGGGACCCCATTCGCAGTTCAATGGTTTGCGGAGAACATCTGCCTCTGTATTTGTCAGGCTCTGGCAGACCCTTTCAGGAGACAGCTGTATCAGGCTCATGTCAGCATGCACTTCTTGGCGTCAGCAATACTGTCTGGGTTTGGTGTCTGTATATAGGCTGGATCCCCAGGTGGGACAGTCTCTGGATGGCCTTTCCTTCAGTTTTTGCTCCACACTTTCTCTCCATATTTCCTCCTGTGAATATTTTTATTCCCCCTTCTAAGAAGGTCTGAAGCATCCACACTTTGGTCATCCTTCTTCTTGAGCTTCATGTGGTCTGTGGATTGCATCTTGGGTAATTTGAGCTTTTGGGCTAATATCCACTTATCAGTGAGTGCATACAATGTATGTTCTTCTGTGATTGGGTTACCTCACTCAGGATGATATTTTGTAGTTCCATCCATTTGCCTATGGATTTCATGAAGTCACTGTTTTTAATGGCTGAGTAGTACTCCATTGTGTAAATGTACCATATTTTCTGTATCTTCTATTGAAGAATATCTGAGTTCTTTCTACTTTCTGGCTATTATAAATAAGGCTGCTATGAACATAGTGGAGCATGTGTCCTTGTTATATGTTGGAGCATCTTTTGGATATATGCCCAGGAGTGGAATAGCTGGATCCTTAGGTAGCACTATGTCCAATTTTCTGAGGAACCTCCAGACTGATTTCCAGAGTGGTTGTACCAACTTGCAATCTCACCAGCAATGGAGGAGTGTTCCTCTTTCACCATATCCTTGCCAACATCTGTTGTCACCTGAGTTTTTTATCTTAGCCATTCTGACTGGTGTGAGGAAGAATCTCAGAGACGTTTTGACTTGCATTCCTTGATAACTTAGGTACTTTTTGGTCATTCGATATTCCTCAGTTGAGAATTCTTTGATTAGCTCTGTCACCCATTTTTAATAGGGTTATTTGATTCTCTGGAGCCTAACTTCTTGAGTTCTTTGTATATATTAGATATTAGCTCTCTATCAGATGTAGGATTAGTAAAGATCTTTTCCCAATCTCTTGGTTGCTGTTTTGTCCTATTGACAGTGTCCTTTGCCTTACAGAAGCTTTTTAAGCAATTTTATGAGGTCCCATTTGTCCATTCTTGATCTTAGAGCATAAGCCATTGGTGTTCTGTTCAGGAAATTTCCCCCTGTGCCCATGTGTTCAAGGCACTTCCCCACTTTCTCTTCTATTAGTTTGAGTGTATCTGGTTTTATGTAGGAGGCCTTGATTCACTTGGACTTGAACTTTGTACAGGGCAATAAGGATAGTTTGATTTGCATTCTTCTACAGGTTGACCTCCAGTTGAACTGGCACCATTTGTTGAAAATTCTGTCTTTTTACCACTGGATGGTTTTAGCTCCTTTTTCAAAGATCAAATAACCATAGATGTGTGGGTTCATTTCTAGGTCTTCAGTTCTATTCCATTAATCTACCTGTCTGTCTCTGTACCAATACCACACTGTTTTTCCTGCTACTGCTTTGTAATGCAGATGGGGGTTAGAGACAATGATTCCCCCAGAAGTTCTTTAATTATTGAGAATAGTTTTCATATCCTTGGTTTTTTTTTTATTCCTAATGAATTTGCAAATTGCTCTTTCTAACTCAGTGAAGAATTGACTTGGGTTTTGATGGGGATTGGATTGCATTGAATCTGTAGATTGCTGTTGGTAAAATGGCCATTTTTACTATATTAATCTTGCCAATCCATGAGCATGGGAGTTCTTTCCATCTTCTGAGATCGTCTTCAATTTCTTTCTTCAGAGACTTGAAGTTCTTGTCATACAGATCTTTCACTTGCTTGATTAGAATATTGAAAGGCTGAGAAGCACCTAAAGAAATGTTCAACATCCTTAGTCATCAGGGAAATGTAAATCAAAACAACTCTGAGATTCCACCTCAAACCAGTCAAAATGGCTAAGATCAAAAACTCAGGTGACAGCAGATGCTGGCGAGGATGTGGAAAAAGAGGAACACACCTCCGTTGTTGGTGGGATTGCAAGATGTTAGAGGACTTTAAGATGGACATAAATAACTTCCTTAAAAAATACAGGATAACCCAGATAAACAGGTAGAAGTCCTTAAAGAGGAAACACAAAAAATCCCTTAAAGAATTTCAGGAAAACACAACCAAACAGGTGAAGGAATTGAACAAAACCATCCAGGATCTAAAAATGGAAATAGAAACAATAAAGAAATCACAAAGGGAGACAAACCTGGAGATAGGAAACCTAGGAAAGAGATCAAGAGTCATAGATGCAAGCATCACCAACAGAATACAAGAGATAGAAGAGACAATCTTAGGGGCAGAAGATACCGTAGAAAACATGGACACAACCATCAAAGATAACATAAAATGCAAAAAGCTCCTACCACAAAACATCCAGAAAATCCAGGACACAATGAGAAGATCAATCCTAAGGATAATAGGTACAGAAGACAGTGAAGATTCCCAACTTAAAGGGCCAGTAAATATCTTCAACACAATTATAGAAGAAAACGTCCCTAACCTAAAGAAAGAGATGCCCACAAACATACAAGAAGCCTACAGAACTTCAAATAGATTGGACCAGAAAAGAAATTCCTCTGGTCACACATAATAGTCAAAACACCAAATGCACAAAACAAAGAAAGAATATTAAAATCAGTAAAGAAAAAAGGTCAAGTAACATATAAAGGTAGACCTATCAGAATTACACTAGACTTCTCAACAGAGACTGTGAAAGCCAAAGATCCTGGACAGATGTCATACAGACCCTAAGAGAACACAAATGCCAGCCCAGGTTACTGTATCCAGCAAAACTCTCAATTAATATAGATGGAGAAACCAAGATATTCCATAACAAAACCAAATTTACACAATACCTTTCTACAAATCCAGCTCTACAAAGGATAATAGATGGAAAACTCCAACACAAGGAGGGAAACTACACCCTAGAAAAAGCAAGAAAGTAATTTTCTTTCAACAAACCCAAAAGAAGATAGCCACACAAACATAATTCTACCTCTAACAACAAAAATATTAGGAAACAACAATCATTGCTCCCTAATATCTTTCAACATCAATGGACTCTCTTCCCCAATAAAAAGACATAGACTAACAGACTGGATATGTAAATAGGACCCAGCACTTTGCTACATACAGGAAACACCCCTCAGTGGCAAAGACAGACACTTCCTCAGAGTAAAAGGCTGTGGGGGAGGGGGGAGTTTCTAAGCAAATGATTCCAAGAAAATATCTGGAGTAGCCATGTTTCATCTTTAAATTGTCCTGTGGTGGCATCTTCTTACCTCACTTCACCAGTCTTCAGTTTGTTTATCTCTCCTATGTTGTGTGCTTGAGTAAGTTTATGTGTACCATGTATGTACAGTACCTGCATAGGATCCCATGGAATTGGAGTCATAGGCAGTTGTGAAACCACACGGGTGCTGGATCCTCTTCCAGAAATAGCAAATGCTCTTAAAACTGCTTAACCCTCCCTGTAGCTTCCAGCATCCAGTCTCTAGTTCTTTATATTCTAAGGAAGTTTCCCAAAGTTAAAGAAAATGCATTTTTATAATGTACCACTGGGTTCCCAATAACTAGTGCTGTATTAACTTATTCAAAAGCAGGGTTAGTAATGCACCAAGCAAAAGGTTAGATAAACCACAGGTGATCTCTCTCATTTCATAAACCTGACGACTCTGGGCTGCTGGTGTTGGTTCCCAAGTGTCGTGATCTGAGGGCTGAAATCTTTGAGATCCTCTTGACTTCGTCCTCATGGTGCCAATATAGGTCCTGCAGCTGCAGGCACACCCATGTGCAAAGAGAACAAGTTATCCACTACGCTTTTCTCCGGTGTTTGAAAAAAAAAGATTATCAAGACACCCCCAGCCCCAACCCCAGCTTTGGACAGTTTGTGTCGCATCTCATCTCTAGGGGTTAAAGGCACTAAAGCAGTGAGTGACGTGAGGCTTTCTCAGGCTGACCAGAAGAGATGACAAGGACCCAGTGTGCAGTCCTGTTGTCCATGGGGTACCGTGAGAAGGGGCGGGGAGTGTGTGAGGAATATAATGCCTGGAGAGATAGTTTAGTCAGGAAAGTGCTTGCAGTAGAGCCAGGCTTTGAATCCCCAGAATCCATCTTTTTAAAATGCTATCCCTGGTGGCACTAGGGAGGCAGAGCAAGATGGATCCTTGGGGTCCGCTAATCAGGTAGCCTCGCCTGCCACGGACGTTCAAGCCAGTGAGAGAAATCCCAAAAGTAAGAAAGAAAATAGTGATTTCTGAGCTGTTCCCTGACTTTTCTGATGCGCACCTGCTGTTTTGTGAGACTTTTCCTGAGAAGACATGGACCAACACCTTATTGGCTCTAGATAGAGATTCTACAAGACTCTGGGCCAATGAACCAATGGGAGTGGTTACAGAAGAACGGGGCGGGGCTCAAAGAGTTCTGCAAGCTCAAACTTGGGTCTTCATGCTTATAAGGCAAAGCCCTGTTGCAACAGCCTTCTCCCCAACACGAATTTATAAGTCTAATGACAGGGAACATCCTTAAGATTAATGTGAGGATTAAAAGGCAGTACAAAGGAAGCAATCAGCTATGTGGAGTCGGTTTGGGGAATGGGAGGAATTTTTTCGCCAGCTATCTGTCTGACCGGAGATTAATACCCAGAACCTATAAAGAACCAAAAAAAGCAAACACTTACTGAAAAAATAATCCAATCGATAAATGAGCAAATGAACCGAACAGACATCTCAAAGGGAAGAAGTACGAACGGCCAATCAGTGCATGAGAAACATTTCTCTTCGGCTACCAGGGAAAGGTAAATAAAGACGACACAGAGATTCCATTTTACCCCCAGTCAGGATGTCTGTCATCCAAACAACAACAGCAACAAAACAATAAGAAGGGTCTGCCTGGACTTGGGAGCAAAGATGAACCCTTCCTTAGACACTTGCGAGTATAGTCACTGAAGTATACCAGAGGAGCCTGCTCTACCACTCCCGGGGATAAACACCCAAAGTGATCTGGATCAGTGGCAAGCTATGGGCTCAGCCTCAGTCCTGTTAACAGTCCCGTCAATTTTTTTTTTGATACACACACACACACACACACACACACACAGAGAGAGAGAGAGAGAGAGAGAGAGAGAGAGAGACAGAGACAGAGACAGAGACAGAGAGAGACAGAGAGAGACAGAGAGAGACAGAGAGACAGAGACAGAGACAGAGACAGAGAGAGAATGGAGGATAGCGTATTTTTAGCCATAGAATGGAAAGGAATTAGGTGATCTATAGGAAGAGGGGTAGAATTTGTGATCGAGATACTAAACAAGATAAAATAAGCTCAGACAAATAGTGAACGTTCTCTCTAATAAGCAGAATCTAGACTTAAAAAGAAACACGTGGAAAACAGTCTAACAGTGGGGAAGGAGTCGTGGTTATGGTGGCAATCACAAAATGATTTCAAGATGGAATTCCAAAGGAAGTCACAGGGCAATGTCATTAGAGTTTTAAAAAGCCAAAGACGTAGAGTTGATATTTGAAAATAAAAGAGAAAGGACCCCCCCCCCAACCCAAGACAACAGCAGCACAGGAGACCTGGAGATCTCGGCTGCCTCCAGGAGGAGAGGGAGACGATGTCATGCTTTCCAAGTTATGCATAGGCTAGAAGTGGCTTACTAAGAAAGGAAAACGAGGTCCCAGAAATAGAAGTGGGCTAGCATGTGAGGGAAGACCGGGGAGGGAGCGGCAGCCCCTCCCTCCTCTTGGTTTAGTCTGGGACTTTGTTACAGGATGCCAAACTGGGTCTTGGTGAAGCTGTTTTAGTTTCTACTCTGGCATCAAAGAGGTGAGCAGGAGAAGGCAAGGGGGGGACTAGAAAGGTCAAATATTACA
The DNA here is from genome assembly GCF_021556685.1 of Rattus norvegicus. Lineage (NCBI taxonomy): Eukaryota > Metazoa > Chordata > Mammalia > Rodentia > Muridae > Rattus > Rattus norvegicus. The sequence continues at coordinate 125,326,993 of NC_141541.1, read as the reverse complement.
TTTTCTCTCACATGCAAACTAGATTTAAAGAATATATAAGACATGAAGGCAGAAGGGGAAACATTTGAGGGGAGAAAAGAGACCAGTGGGCAAAGGGAAAGAAAGGTGTGTGTGTGTGTGTGTGTGTGTGTGTGTGTGTGTGTGTGTGTGATATATGTATGTGTGTGTAAATATGAACAAAATGCAATAATATATGTGTGTAAGAAGTATCGTAATGAAACATTATTTACTATCATGCTTTGAGTTGTGGTCTCATGTTGCCCAGGCCGACCAGGAAGTATGTATATCCAAGGGTAACTTTGAACTGTGGGTCATCCTGCCTCTACTTCATAAGTGCTGGAATTATAGGCACTTACACACCACCAACATGGTCTTTGTGGTGTTGGAAATAGGAGCCAGGGCTCCCTGCATGCCACAGGCATTTCTATCTTCCAACTGAGCCACATCCCCAGCCCCCAAACCTACTATGTTATATGCTAATTAAAAAAGAAAAGGAAAAGCAATGAATGTGTAGGTGTGTAGGAGGGAGTCACCAATGGGTCCTCTGCATCAGCCGAAGGTTACTCTCACCTCCACAGAACTCAAGCCGCCAGGCTTCTTACACAAACATTCCATTCAGCTCTTTTTACCCGAAGGAGAGTCTGGAGGGCATTGATACGAGGAGCAGCAGAGGGAAAAACTTGAAGCATAATCTGGGGATGTGTTTCCCACAGAGGAAGGGCTTGCCCTCACCACAGCTAAGACCATAGACAGGTTGGAGGACGGTCCAGCGCGTCCAGTGCTCATGCAAGCCTGAAGCCCTGCATTCCCCTCGGAACATGTAAAGGACCCAGTCACACAAGTGTCTGCAACCCCGGAGGATTGGGAAAGCAGAGATGGGAGAATGTGGGGAAGCTTGGGCACTGGCTAGCCTGGGCAAATGCATGCTGGACAAGAGAGATCCCACACCAGCGAGGTGGAAATCGAGGAATCACAATTGAGATGGTCCTCTGACTTTCCAGAAGAACACATTCATGCGCGTGCGCGCGCGCACACACACACACACACACACACACACACACACACACACACACTAGAAGTAGTAGGGTATTCATCTGGGATGGACTGTTAAATTATTGGCAGGATATTGTGCCTTTAAGTGGCAGCTGTCCAGCTTGGGCCCATGTTCCTCCATAGCTCTGGAACCCCCAAAACCTTCATAGAATCGCCTCAGTCTCAGGGTAGTTGCATGTACTTTCCTTCTTCTTGGTGACCTCTGAGGGGTCATTCCCAGGACAGGGAAGCCACTTTTGGGTCTGATAGAGGGGTCATTACCCAAGGTATCCCGTGCTTTGTCTAGGAGGTCACCATTTAACCCCCTGTCCCATGTGTGTCTAGGAGCTCTCCCTGGAACGGATTAAGACCTGGAGGTACTTCTCCCATTCGGTTCCCCCACCCAGGAACAGGGCCCGTGCGAGCAAAGACGTCAGTCTTGTTTACAGCGTCTGCTTTTGTTTTTCTCATAGCCGGTGGCTTTGTCTATCCATCCAAATGCTAGTTCCCCGATGAAGGTCTGGGCTAGTCACAGGTCATTTGTGTGGCCAGGTTTCCTCTAAGTGACGCCATTTTTAACTGCTCAGCAAAACCCACTTCTGTTCTAATCTGTTTCTTCATTTCTTGAAATTTGGTCTTTCTTTGGAAATGTTTCCCCCTTTCTTCTCTCATTTGGGCTAAATGCCTGGAGGAGAAAGCACCAGCGGGCAGCAGAATATTTTTTCCCTCTAAATAAAAGATCACAGGAGACGCCTGAGGAGACTTGGGCCCCAGGAAACCGAAAATGAGTATTTTAATTCATCCTTCTGGGGTTACTTTACATTTTCCAAGAGGCCTTTGTGAGTGGCTTCTTTTTTGTTTCCTTCAAATGCTTTGCCAGCAAGAACAAATTTAATTCTCTAGCACTCCCACAATGGCAAAATGTGGCTAATAGGGAGGTGGGGGTTTTCCCATTAGAGTTAGGGCACAGAAGACCTGTTCAGCGGGGGAAATCCTTAGCAGTGAACAGCTTGGGCCTTGGGATTCCTGTGAAAAGTGTGAAGGAATGGACATGTTGGCTGCCCTTTACCCACAGTCCCTGTCCTGAGTCTGTAGTGATCGTCACCTAACGGCGAGCATGAGAGTATGTTTTCCTCCCTAGCAAAACAGTTCCCAGGGGTGTGGATGAGGCTTAATGGTAGATCACTTGCCCACCAAGCATGGAGGAGTTCAAACTGCTTCACTGTTACAGTATGAAGAACAGCAGTAAACCAAACAAATGCAGAAACTATTGGGGCTGGAGAGGGACTCGGGTTGAGGGACTTGCTGCTCTTATAGAGGACCCTAATTGGGTTCCCATCACTCACATTGGACATAAGCAACTGTAACTCCAGTTCCAGGTGACCTGATGCTTTCTTGTGGCCTCAGGGGTACCCACGGGCACTTAGGCAAACACACACACACACTAACACATACACTAACACATTCACACACTAACACATTCACACACTAACACACACTCACACACATACACTAACACATACACACACTAACACACACTCACAGGTGCGCACCATGATGCCCAATTTTTCTGAGTGTATTTATGTGTCAACACTCAAAAATCACAAAAATATTTGAACTTGTAAAATGAAAACGTAGGCGTCGATAGTGACCAAAACGTCAGGAGGAGAAAACCAAGGACCACTCAGTTGCAAACAAACTCAGGGAAGAAACTGGTCACTTGGCTGAGATCGCGTTAGCTCTGCCTGAGGCATGAGGGAGCAATGGATGGAAAGTGGACAGAAGACAAAGAATGAGGTATGTTCTTAGCTCCAGCTCAGGAAGTCCAAACAGCAGGTGAAATACCTTCTTCCAAGGAAGGCTTGTGGGGAGTGATGTGTGTGTTTATGCGCATGTATGTCTGATTATTGTGTTGTCTTGACTAAGGACCAAGAAAATCTTTGCTCCAAGATGGTGCTAAAGTAGTCCTATTGTCTGAGGAGAAAAGGGTGCCCTCCAGCAACCAGCAATGCACCCAGTGAGGTCAGGTTGGTAGGATTCCATCTACCTCCCCACTGCCAAGGAGAGAGTTAGAGCTTTTCTTAATTACCACTGACTTTTATATGTTCTTTGTTGTTGCTGCTGCTGCTGTTGTTGCTGCTGCTGCTGCTGCTGCTGTTGTTGCTGCTGCTGCTGCTGTTGCTGTTGTTGCTGTTACTGTTGTTGTTGCTGTTGCTGTTGTTGCTGCTGTTGTTGTTGTTTTGCTGTTGCTATTGTTGCTGTTGCTGCTGCTGTTGTTGTTACTGTTGTTGCTGCTGTTATTGCTGTTGTTATTGTTGCTGTTGTTGTTACTGTTGTTGCTGTTGCTGCTGCTGCTGTTGTTATTGCTATTGTTGCTGCTGTTGCTGTTGCTGTTTTAGAGGCAAGGTTTTATTTATGTAGCCAAGGCTATCCTTAAACTTTTGATCCTTTAGCTTCTATCTTCAAAATGCAGGGATGGCTGGCTCCCTCTACCTAGGCTAGCTTTGCTATCATGAGTCTCATTGAAGACAGTGTTTGACCCTGATTGAGGTAAACTTTCTTGCACACTGTTACTAACTTCCTACAAGACTTTAATATTTCTTTCCCAGTTTTGTTATATTGGAATAAAAAAAAAAAGGATAAGCAAATACCTTGAATTCATGGTGAGATTCTAGCATCTGATATTCAGAATTACAACAAGACTCTTTCTTCAGTTCGGCATGTAAGAACCTTGGAAGATGCCACCCTTAACCAACATCCAAGAGACAAGCAAATGCAGAAAATGACAAGCCAATGGAGAAGCCACAGAGGGACAGGGGGCCTAACTGTGTGGTGGGTGAATGGCTGGAGGCTCACTGGACTGTCCTCGGCTAATTCACCCATGGTGCTCTGCTCTCAGGGGAGTGTGATATCCACACTTCACAGCTGTGAATCTTAACCTGGGATCCCCAGTTCTTACAGTGAATATTGAGGGAAATCTATGGGGCTTTTGACAGAGTGAAGGAGAAGCGGCCGTATGCTCAGATAGTCTCTGCTTCTTGACCTGATCTGTCCTCAAAGTAAACTATTTCACCAGAGTCTGACAGAATGTGTCTTACCAGCACCCAACAGACACAGTATAGACATCTGTAGGTTCCTCTCTGTTGCTGTGGTAAAAGGCTCTGACCAAAAACAATGAGAGAGGAAAAGGGTTTATTTGGCTCACATTTCCAAGTCACTGTTCACCATAGAGAGAAGTCAGGGAACTCAACCAGGACCTGAAGCAGAAACCAAGGTGGCTAAGTTGAAACAGTTGCCACTGCCATGAGTTTGAGGCTAACCGGTGGGACACAGTAACTTTCAGTCTAGCCTGGGCTATGGAGTAAGATCCTGACTCAAAAACCCCCAAAACCGGGGCCTGAAGAGATGACTCAGGGGTTAAGGGCGTTTGCTGTGCTGGAAGGGGACTTGAGTTCAGTGTCTAGTACTCATGTCAGCCAGCTCACAAGTGCCTGTGGCTCCAGCTCTTGGGTGTCCAGTGTCCTTGTCTGATCTCTGAAGGCACCTGCACACACACACACACACACACACACACACACACACACTTTTTAAAAATTAAAAAAATTAGGGGCTGGGGATTTAGCTCAGTGGTAGAGCACTTACCTAGGAAGCGCAAGGCCCTGGGTTCGGTCCCCAGCTCTGAAAAAAAGAACCAAAAAAAAAATTATTACCACCGCATCAAACCCAAAGGAACACGACAACTTTCCCAAAACCAAACTAAATTAATAACACAAAACCAAAACAACCATAACAACAATAAGCCCCTCCCCCCACAAAAAATATCCCCAAACACAGCAAAGAGAAAAATATTCAGAAATTTTTTTCTCTCCCAAGATACCTTTGATGAGCAAACTGGATTTGTTTTTGTTGCCGAGCCAGCTTGGGTTAGAATGTGCAGACGCCTTGGCCCTCTGGGAGGCTGATTGTGATGGCAAGATGCCTTTTGAATAGATTGATGCTTAGATCTTAAACATTTAGAAACCGAGGGTTTGGGAGAAAGTGGAAGGGCCCATTTGGAATAGCCTCCGTAGAAAGGAAGAACATGTAAGCAAGTGAACAGAGAAGAAAAACAGAAAGGGCTGACTGGTGGTTAGAACGGAATAGTGCACTATCTTTTGATCTTCTCTTCTCAAGAATAAACATTTCTAATGACATCCTGGAGACCACAGGGCAAGAATAGAATGGGATAGTAAAGACTTCTTAATAGCCTAAAACAGCCAGGGACAAATAAAGGCAGTTGAAAGGCTTTAGTGAAAGCCACTTGCAACAGTGTAGCAGAAAATGGCACCAAGGCTGAGGCGAATCTTTCCTTCTTCTGCCTGCTGACTTGGCATGGTCTCCCAAGTTACCTTCTTAGCAGTTAAAACAGCTTCAGATATCAGAAGGCAGAGGAATTAGGGAACCCGGAGGGCATGGAGGGGTCATGGCACAGAGCACCATTTGGCAAGGGAGAAGAAATAGATCCCTTGTCAAAGGAGAGACTGAGGGACCGCCCAGAGCTGGGTTGGCAGCAACAATGAACAAGGCCTTTCAAGGAGGATCCCAGGGAAGCTCATGGAGCTATTGGAGTGGAGGAAAGATTCTGAACTAAACTAGTAGAGGCCTAGGAAATTGCGTTATACAGGTTTAATTGTCCTTATTTTAACTATTTAATATTTAAGACCAGGAATGTTTTAGATTTCAGAATCTTTCCTACCACTCAGACTGTCTGCATGGACCAACTGTCAGAACATCCCTAACCCAGAAATCTGAGAGCTCATTTTGGGGATTCTAGTAGGGGAGTGAGGGCACTCACATACCCTTGTTCTGAGGTTTCCCGGGCAGGCATAGGGTGGCAAAAGACGAAGCAGACTCCACTGTGGTGATCAGAGGGGTAGCAGATCACTCAGCCAGACATTCCTCATCACCTTAAACCCAGAAGTCAGACATATTCTAAATGCTGGCTGGTTTTTTTTTTTTTCATGACTCTCAAAAAGTTTCAGAGTTTGAAATAGTTCAGATCCAATGGGCTGCCACCTAGAATGAGCCAATGAGACAAAAACAAACAGGAAGTCGAAGGACATAGGCAGAAAAGCAGGAAAACGGAGAGTCCATGTGCAGATCCTCTGGGATATGTAAGTCATAGGCATTCTCTGGCGGTTTTTAAATCCGTTAGTCTATAACTTGGGAATCTGTTGAGAAGAGGAGACTATGTCCAAAACAAGAGCTGTAGTCCCCAGTTCCAACTCTGTGCACGGGCTATACTAACGGTGTGTTTGGATGTGCCCTCCCAGGCGTAGGGCAGTCAGAGGGCAACCCTACCTGGAGGGCTCACCATCTACCCTGCCTGAAGTAGGGTCTCGTTCATGGTGTATATGTCAAGCTATCTGGCCCGTAGATTTCTGGGAATTTTCCTCTTCGTCTTTTTGTCTTACTATAGAAATACACTGTGGCCTCAGATATGTGTCGGGGTCTGACTCTTAAATGAGCTTAATTCCTCATTAAATCTAGCTCAGTGTGCCATGAGGCAGGAGCCTTGTTTGGATGGGACTTCCAGTCTGCGCATGCCCGAAGTCTCACCAGTGAAGTACCCACAGCCAACCTAACCCTAAGCTTGTGGCTGTCGCCGGAGCATTCCCACTAGTGTGGCGTCACTGCTGCCCTCAAAGCTACACACATCCTCCCTTTCCACAATACGAGGAGGAGTCTCACCTGTCAAAGGGCGACTTTAAAAATTTATAAGCCAAGGGTCTCTGCTTCTCTTCATCGTAGCATTTGATGAGCTGATACCACTAACGAAAGCTATTGTCTCCGGCGCTTACCACATCCTGGCATACTGGTGGCTTCTGCTGTTGCTACGGCAGAACAGCCCGCAGGAGCAACATACATGACAGACTTATTTGGATCAGTCCATCTGTCATGGCAGAAAAGGCACGGAGGATCCGTGGGTCAAGAGCAGAGAGCCTGAGACCAACAGTGTCGTTGGGGCAACCCTCTGAGCCTGCTCTGTAACAGTAACCTCGTCCACCTCGAGGCTCCGCCTCCCAGAGACCCCACAACTTCTGAGGATGGTGCACATTCAAAGGCATGGCCTCTGGGAAGGGGCCGGGGATTGGGGGAGCATTTCACATTCAAACCTCAGGAGCGGGTGATATATTTTATATTAAATGAGGACAGCCTCATTTAATAATACTATCAACTCTGGGAGGCCGGAAGTAGGATGACCGATTTTGGAGATGACTGGTCTGAGTTCAAATCCCGTCTCTTAGGATGCTGAGGTTGGCATCCATGGAAGTCATTTACTGCGTTCCCTTCCTCTCATCTGAGAAAAAGTCGTAAAACAGTAAAGGCAAGGATTAGACTGCTAATTAGAGTACTGCCTGCCATACAGTAATTGCTCTGTTGATGTTGCCTTTAAAATGTATGACGTAGCTCGGCCTGTGAAACGCTCGTCCTGCGCACACGATGATGTGAGTTAGAGCCCCAGAGTCTTGGCATGATGCACGGGCTTGCATCTCAGTGCCGGGGAGGCAGAGACGGGAGGATCCCTGGGCTCGCTGCCAGTCAACCTAGCTTGAAGGGACCTTTCTTCAAAAACTCAAGGCCTGTGTGGTGCCTGACGAACAGCTCCCTCATACATGTGTACCCACTGCACCTACTCATCTGCACAAAATAAAATAATCAGCATTCGTTTTATTGTTTTCATTTTTAAAGATTCAGAGGCCGGAGGGATGGCGGCTCTTCCAAAGGACTAGAGTTTAGTTCCTATCGTCCGACAGAAGTCCACATCCACCCGTAACCACAGTTCCCTGGGATCTGATGGTTTCTGTGGGCACCGCGTGAATGTGGTGCATAGGCAGACATGGAAACAGGAACCCATACACAGAAAATAAAGAAGAGTTTGTAAAAAAAAAATTAGGAAAAAAGTGTTTTTGTGCATGTGTATGCTCCTATGTGTGGGAATGTACACATATGTGGGTTTCTATGGAGTCGAGGAAGAAATAATCAGACTCCTTCGAGCTAGAGTTACGAGTGGCTGTGAGTTACCCAGCATGGATGCTGGGAACAGAACTTGGGTACTTTGCAAGAGTAGCCGGCACTCTTATCCACTGAACTGTCTCTTCAGCTCCTAGTTATTATTTTACTCTACCATCTTGGGGTGTATTTTGGGGTGTATTTGGGGTATATTTTGCTTGCTAGTATGCACAAAACTCTGGGTTTGATCCTTAGCACCATATACGCCAAGCTGGTGGTGCTTGGCTGTATTCCTAACACTCAGAAGGTGAGGTCATTCTTGGCTGCACAATGAGTTTGGAGCAGCCTGGGCTACATGAGGTCCTGATTTAAAGAGGGAAAACAAAACCATCACCACCACCACCAACAAAAACCCCTGATGATCTAGGGAAGAAAACCAGAAATTCAGAAGTCAGATAGCCTGCCCTGTATCCTCAGGCTGCAAAGCTGAGATCTAATCTTGCCTCTGGCCTCACACCTCCCTGTTTGCTCTCTGCCCTCTGCTGAGACGCCCTCCCCGGGTTCACCTCACCGCCCCCTTTCCAGACATTAGATATCAGTCAGGGTGCTTTCCTCCCTGATTTAAACTCTGTGTGAATTTACGAACCATTGCCTGTTGTGCTTGGGCATGCCAGGGTCAAGGGAATGAATAAATTAGGAAGTTGACACAGTTGCTGGTGACCCATTTTCTACCACATTCAGAAGTACCTCCCCCAACAGCCCAAAGGCAAGTGGATCCAGTGAAACTGCCTGGTGTAGCTAAGTCGGGGAGCGCCTAACCAGAGAAACACTAGAATGCGCTTTTCAATGGTGGCTTGTTCCTAAACACGTAATGATAAAGCAGGAGAAGAGTCTAAATCTGAGTAACTTTGAAGTTAAAAGGAGAGAAAGAGAGAAACATGATAGGCGCTCTAATCCATATCCAAAGGACAGAATAGCGTGAGGAGGTACAAATATGTCATGCCCTGAATCGTGATGTTCAGGGGGCTCTAAATCGGGCTGAGTGGTAGCGTGATGAACCCTTTACGAGTTAGCTCTGTGACCTCAGGCTTCCTCTGCTCCCACCTTGCCTCCCCTTCCTTTCAAACATAGTTTGGAGGAACGGTGGCTCTCAGAGACCATTGTGTGAATGCATTCATTGAGTAAAAGAAAAGGGTCAGCCCCGACCAACGGCCCTTTCCAAACCGTTCGACCCCAAACCTGGCACGCATGCCGTCACAGGGTGGCATCCATCAATGGGAAGTTGGTACCTCTCATGTCACAGCTGTCTGCCAGATGTTTCTTCTCACAGTTGACGCCTGACCCTGATATAAAAACCAGAAAGCCCACTAGTGAACACAACAAAGGAGTAAGAGGGACTGCCAGCACCCATGGCCCTCTGGGCGTAGGCGACAGTCAGTCATCGAGTGGTCTAGCGAGGCTTTAATCAGCTGAGATGAGTTACAGACAAATACTCAGTGGCGGAAGGATAAGACTGTCAGTTCCACCAATTTCACCGAACTAGGGCAAATCCCTAGACTGTTTGGATGGGTACTGAAAACTGTCCCAGCTCCACGTGACCTCTAAGAAATACTTCCTTGAATCCCATTTTTTGCCCATCTCTGATTTTATGTTAGTGATGTGTTGTGTTTGTATATTCATGCGTGTGTACATATGTGTGCAGGTACACATTCATGTGGAGGCCAACGGTCAGCAGGGTATTTGCACTTTGGTCGCCCTCCACTTTCCTTTTCGAGACAGTGCACTTCTGAAAACTGGACCTCATTGACTCTGCCTTCTGAGAGCCAAGGTTATGCATATGTGTCGCCGTGCGTACACGTTGCTGTGACTGTCTTCACGGTGGTTCCGAGGATCTGAACTCATGTATTCATGTTTTTATGGCAGACACTTTACTAACCCAGCCACTTGGCCTGCCCTGTCACTGATTTTCAAGGTCCAGTTCACAAACAAACAAACAAACAAAAATTTTCGCCTGACTTCCAAATAAAGAAAACAATAAGTACTTTTGTTTTAAAAGAATGTCCACATGGCAGTTAAAAAGGATCAGGGTGTCTGGTATTGGTTAAAATGCACAGCATCCTGCCCAAATCTGTCAAAAGGAGACCCCATCCATGCAAACCATTCTCTTTTAACTTCCCAAAGATCAACACAGTCTCTGGAGGCAATACTCCGCTCTCTGTTCTGAAACGAATCGGAAGTGTCCAGTGCCTTCTCCCCCACTTTGCACAAACAGAATTCACTGTCCTACACGATGGGGAGTGAGCATTGCATCCTTCCTTGGCTGTTTCCCAGCAGGCGGGAGGCAGGGCTCAAGGGAGTCAAACACAGGTGGGGCCCTCTACCTGCAAAGGCACTGGGATAATCCCACCTCATCCCTAGCTGGAACCACATGGCCAGGCGTGGTATTTAATTCAGCTGCTCTCTACCTGAGGAAGATATTGGGAAACACATTTTTGCATAACTGTAAATAGACCATCTCTTTCCTCTCTTGCCTTCAGACTGCACGCTTAGAAACTATTGTCTCCTGCTTGAGAGCTGTAGGTTATCTGGGGCCACCCATCTTCAGGAAAGAGAAAGCCTTTACTTAGGTAACACCCAAGTTAAGCTGCTTAGTTACTCTTTTGTTTTGAACGCCTGACAGCCATTTACTTTTTCCTTTTTTTTAAACCAAACCAAGAAGTAGGTCCCCAAGTGATCATCTCTCCAATTCCTGGTGTTTCCTGTCTATGAAGCCTGTTATCCTGGGAGAGCACAAAGAAAGGCCCGGGCGCCTTGACGTTAAATATCACACAGCTGTATTAGCTTTTTATGGTCTGATACTGAGCCACCAAACACTGTGTGTGGGTTATGGTTGGGGGTTTGTTCCCAACTGGGGAGTTAAAATGAGTGTATTCCTATCTGTCATACTAGAGCTCGGCTGGTGGGATTAATACATCTGAGGCACATAAACCCGAATCATGAAGAAGAGAAATACGTCCTCATTGCTGGCAATTCTTTGCAAGTCATGGTCCAGCCTGGCTTTCTGTTTTTTAAGCTATTGAAATCAACTCTCGGTGATTGGGGAAGGCTAATATTTCTCAATTCCCTGGGATCCTGATATGCATATATCTAAAAGGAAGTGGAATGTAATGGCCTTGCCAGGCTGCCTGTAGTTGATGGGACACCCAGCGCCATTCAACCACAGGCTGCACTAAATGTGATTAGGAGCCGTCACAATGCATTTAGCCTTCATCAGTTAGAGGGAGAATCCAGGCCAAAGGTCATTCTCTGCAGCAAAGTGGGCACTTAGCGCTTTTATTTGTGCTAATGGTAAATGATAGTTAATGAAAATCATTTATAAACCTTGTCCGAGCTGGCGTCTCTTGGCTGAAAACAGCGGCTGGCTGCTCCCCTCCAAAGGACCATAATTGCAATACGGTTGACGCCATGTGGTAGTAATTGGGCTCACAGCTTAATGAACTGTGTGTCCAGTAACTCATTTCCACATAGTGGGAAAACAGGCCGAGAAGCAGCTTTCCCGATGGGAGCCCCCTCTGGCTTCATCTAACCGACCATTCCCAGTTTGCCCTTTGGAGCAAGATGTCCCTGTCTTGTACAGTGTGCCTGGTCTGAGCCTTACACTTTTGGATCATGGCTGACACCTTCCTCTAATGATGATGCATAGCCTGTGAACAGACACTAGCTGTTTTAAAGGTCATTTAATCTTTATGTAGCGACTTAATTGAAAGTTTTATCCTTCTTATACACCTGGCATTCATTCAGGGGAGGAAGAGATATGGTCAGAGCCAGCCCACGAGAAATAATTTATTCAGTACCCTTTCCTCAGATTTCCTTTTTATTCTTTCAAAACAAGAGAGAGGCTGGAGAGATGGCTCGGTGGTTAAGAGAACCGGCTTGCACTTGCAGAAGATCTGAGTTTAATTCCCAGAATCTACGATGGGCAGCTCACAACTGCCTGCAAATTCCAGGTGTAGGGGCTCTGATGCCCTCTTCTGGCCTCCATGGGAACCTGCAACTATGTGGTGTGGACACACACACACACGCACACACACACACACACTCACACACTCACACACACACTTTTCACACACAAGGAAAAACTTTAAAAGAGGGAAAGAAGACAAACAAGAAAAGCCCATCTCTATTGCTTCTGCATGTTTTCCAGCTGGTGGTTTTCCCTCAGTAGCCTATAAACATCAAGGTTTTTTCCTGTTCAACCACTTCCTCGGTTTAGTTCCTACAGATTCTACAACCTTCTAAATGCCCCCATCTGGTAACCACCATGGCTGTACCTATGCGGTAGTGCTGTATAAAAACTGGGAAAAGGCTATCATTGGGTAACGGCTGGATCGATAAAGGATGGATGTGGGTCCTGGTGTAATCCTACTGTCTTACATACTACACGACCATATAGTGTTACAGCCCAGCCGCTGAGTGACAGAGCCCACTCTTGAGCCTCAGCACCGTGCAGGGCTGTCCCGTGGAAATAGAATGCAGTTTAAATATATTTAATATATATATAAATATATGCTTAACATATTTATATATTTTATAATAAATATATAATTTATATAATATATAATAAATATATAATATATACTTATATAATTTATATATAAGTAAACGTATCTAGTAGCCACATTACAGACATAAGAGAAACAGATGAAAATATTGTAGAAATACATTGTATTTAACATACTATGTTTCCTCAAAATGGCCATTTCAAAATATAATCAATATCAAATATTATTGATACATATATAGTTACAATTTCTGTTACCAAATCCTTGAAATCTAGTGTGCCCTTTACACTTATGCTCACCGTTTGGATGAGGCACATTTTAGTGTGCATTCTAAACCCCCAAGTCAAAAAAAATGCCTCCTCCCCGGTATTGATTAGAAAAGCGTACACCAAAATTGAGTTCAAACCGCCTATTGGAAAATCTGACTGAAGCAGTCAATGTATCTGGAGCTCCAAATATGGTAACAAGCAATGTAGTCACGAAGGCTTCATTTTATGTAGGTAAGGGGCAGATGCAGGATCTTGAGGCAGAAGCTCCGCCCATACTGGCAGTTCAGGAGCATAGCCAGGACTCAGTGCTGCAGAGCCCTGGCTGTCGATGTCCGTGCCTCCGTACCCTCTGCCCATCCTCTGTGCATCCATACCTTCTGCCCATCCTTTACTTTTTGTCTTTGTGGCATTGCTTTTTCTCCCTTTCACTCTAGTCACAAGGTGGGCAACGAACTCAAGAGGCCATAAGACCCCAACCAAGGAAGCTTCCAACTTCACATCTCCGTGTTCGCCATGCACCCCAGAAGTACTGAGAGTGTTGGGATGATTGCGTTCTTATTTGTTCTGTCTCTATGGGCAACCTGACAGGGCACTTTAAGGGTGGAAAGTTTTACTTTGGCCAATGGAGTAAGAGGACACAACTCATCAGGATGGTCTGGGTAGTTCCGCCCACAGAGGCAGGATCTTGAGGCAGAAGCTCCGCCCACAGATACAGGAGCTTGAGGCAGAAACTCCGCCCACAGAGGCAGGATCATGAGGCAGAAGCTCCGCCCACAGAGGCAGGAGCTTTAGTGCTAGAAGTGGGCATTGATTGCTTCAAGACTTGCCCCCAGAAACCTGTACCTACTGGTTAGGTCACAGAACCAAAGGTTCCACAAATCTCCAAAGCAGGACCATATTGTTCCTGCGCTCCTCGAGCCTGGGGAGCGAAACCTCACAACTGCTTTCAGGGTGTTAGCTGGTCCCGGAGGCAGCGGGTACTGACTGGGCCAAGCATTTGGACCTGTTCAGTGACTGCTAGTGGGATTTCATGGAGCTACATTCCTGCATAGTTTTTCCTGCCTGGTCTCTGAGTCAGATGAAGTGTGTTCGGTCTGTGACCGGCCATAGCATTTCGAAGCATGTTCAGGATCCTTCTCAAGCTCTCCGCAAAGCGATGACATCACTCAGAGGGTTTGCAGAGCCTTAATTGCTGGTTGATTACTCCAGTGCCATCTGGGAAGACTGCCATGGTTGGAGAGCGGTACGTGGGTGACGTGGCAAGGAGAGCTGTGAGTATTCCACCCCTTAGGGAAAGGACAAGGCACGGGGTCTAGCTCTTCTGTGACTTGAACATTTTCTCATCAGGAAATGGGAAACCCTACTGAGGGGGTCGTTACGGAGGCACTGGTAAGAACTCACCTGTGGCACACAGCTCTGCACATTAGAAGATTAAGGTATTACCTGTGTGTGTGTGTGTGTGTGTGTGTGTGTGCGTGTGTGTGTGTGTGTGTGTGCATGTGTGTACGTGTACATGTATAAGGAGACCCAAGGTCAACCTCAGGGCCTGTTCTTCATATGCAGCACCTAACTTGTTCTTTTGAGAAGGGGTCTCTCACTTGAACCTGGGGTTAGCCAATCTCACTAGGCTGACTGGCCACTAAGTCCCAGGGATCTCCGCTCTCTGCCTCCCCAGCACCAGGACTACAGGCACGCAGAACCACGCCTTGCTCTGCACATGGGATCTGGGTACCAAACCCAGGTCCAGGAGTTTGCCAGACAGGCACATGACCAGCAAAAAATCTCCCTGGCTACCATTTTTAACAGGAAGGACTGACTTTTTTTTTCCTGGAGTTGGTTATGCTTTCTTTCTGCATAAATATGTAATTATTAAGAATCCTGGCTCACTGTTGAACACCGCCCTCAGTGATGCAGGGTCACGATCCCCAGGTGTAACTTGTGCTTTCAGAATCACAGCAGCATCATTCCCAGAAAGAATGAGTTTGGAAGTTACCAGACTATAAAGGTAGCACAAATGGACTAGAAACTTATTGGGCAGAAGTAGATGTTTTTCCATATTGGGGAAGCGTATAACGATGGCTCGGGGGGTTGGGGATTTGGCTCAGTGGTAGAGCGCTTGCCTAGCAACCACAAGGCCCTGGGTTCGGTCCCCAGCTCCGAAAAAAAGAAAAAAAAAAAAAGATGGCTCGGAAAACTAAGGCTATGTCTGTGCTTTCCCGGAAGAATGAATATACTATAAAATACAGAACTGTGGCCTGTCCTCCATTAATATCTCTCTCTCTCTCTCTCTCTGAAGTTTGCCCTGGACTTTCTTTCTTTGCTTCTTTACATTGAAGAAAGGAAGCTGTGTTTGAGACTGGAGATTCGTAACACGAAATTCATATTCACAGACAGAAGTGGTGTGTGTAGGTTTTGGCTGTGTGGTATTCTTCTTCAAGGAATGCTGTCATTATGAGCCCTGGATAATGACCCCATAAACCATACACTGTCATAGTCTGAATTTGTGTCCTCTCTGTTACTGACATGTGTCACATAACTCTCTGAAGCAACTACTAAATACCCATTTTTGCAAGGTCCTGTGTGTGTGTGTGTGTGCGTGTGTGTGTGTGTTTGCAGCGTTGGGAATGAAATCTTGGGCCTCTCACACGCTGGTAAAGTAGCACTAAGTCACACCCTCGTCCTTACCCTACACCCTTCGGAGAAGAGCTCTGAGTGTTGCAGAGAAAGAACTGAAAGGTCCACTAACACCGACACCTGCAGGTGGCTGCTCTAGCAAGTGTGACTCCTTGGTGCAAGTAACACAGCCCAACCTGCCCAAGTTAAGGAACCCGAGAAGGACATCAAGAAGAGGTGCTAAGTCGATTCTGGAATTGGAATGGACAGTGAACTAAAGATGATGTCTGCCGATAGGGAAGGGACAGAGCTCTGGGCTTTGAACAGCAGGATCTCTCTACATGATACATACTGGCTTAAGGCTTGAATGACGAGTGTGGTTATGGGTGACACATGACTAACCCGTCAGGAGGGTTAGGCAGAAGGACTATGAGTTGGAGGACCAGCCTATTCTTTGTAATGAAACCCTGTCTCAGAAACAAAACTAAACAAAATCTTAAAGTCTGCTTAGTATCCAACAGCTGAATCTCAGACTACATGGTGCTTCTCCGACGGGTGGGAATGTGCCTGACTCTGGGATCGCACCAAGTCCAGACACTTCATCTGGACAGCGAATGACCAGGCTCATCAGCCTGTAAATGCCCTCTGCCAACACAGGCTTCACTACAGAGCAACTGCTGTTAGCACCTGCTCCCACTGATGCCAGTTTCCTTCTTGCTTTCGATATACATTTACTTCACCGTTCATAGCATCTGGAAGCTCTTCTGGGGGACAGCCATTGTGGTGTGTCTGGGAGCTACAATGTTGCCTTCTCATGGCAGGCCACCATCTCAACATTGTTGGATGTTTCTAAGTGGAATAGTGCAATTTCTTCTTACAATTTTCCTGTTCTATCTTGTATGCCAAAAACCCTAGTCAGAGGACAAATTATATTGCACCTTAAGTCTACATCTGCAAAAACAAAACAAAACAAACAAAACTCCTATGTTGGTCCTCATGTGATAACCTTCTCTTGGTGGTTGATTTCTTAATATCTTGAATTCTGTGTCTGAAGATCTTATACCACGATGACACAACCGTGCTGGTGTGGTGGTTTGAACATGCTTTTGGCCCACGGGAAGTGGCACTATTAGGAGGTGTGGCCTCCTAATATTGGAGGAAGGGTGTCACTGTGGAAACGGACTTCCAGGGCTTCTGTGCCCAGCTCTGCCCAATGTGGAATGGGACCCTTTTGGCCGCCTACAGAAGACAGTCTCATCTTCTGCTTTTGGATCAAGACGTAGAACTCTTGGCTCCTCCAGCGCCATATCTGCCTACACACCATGCTTCCCTCCATGATGATAATGGACTGAACCTCTGAAACTGTGAGTCAGCCCCAATAGTAAATGTAAACAAGAGTTGTCTTGGTCACAGTGTCTCTTCACAGAAATAAAACCAGACTAAGCCAGTCATAAAAGTGTGTCACTGAGGAGGATGTCTTCTCAGTAGTGAAATTTCCTTGGTACCTGTACAGGTTAACACCACAGATGGAGCCCAAATGGCTGCGAGGTTGATGGATGTGGCAGAGAAGCCCGGGTGGTGTGTTTCACACCTCTCTTGAGATGCTGCAAAGATAACTTTGACATTTTAATATGGTGTCAATATACATTATAATTCAGAGCGCATTTTGCAACGCTAGATACATAATAGGAAGTCAATAGGCATGTGTTAGTGATTGACTGACGCGGCATCCAGAGGGCACAACCGCTCATCCCTCATCACAGTGATTAGGAACCTGCAGCTTCTGGAAGTGGTCAGACACCACCAGTCCCTTGGAACTGTTTCGTGTGTGTGTGTGTGTGTGTGTGTGTGTGTGTGTGTGTTGGTTTTTTGTTTTTTGTGCTGGAAGTTGCTAGTGTGACCTCCTTTAGTCCTAGCTGTGTGTATAAGAGGTTGTCAGAGTGGGAATATAAAGAGACCTGCCAGGGCCTGGGGAGCTGCCTGGGTGGGCAAAGAAAGTTCTTGGTGTGAAACCATGAAGACCTGTGTCAGTGCCTGATCACCCACATTAAAAGCCAGGTGTGGCACTTGGCACTGGGGACTGTGGAGAGAAGGACCCTGGAACTTGCTGGCACACACACACACACACACACACACACACACACACACACACAAACACAGAGAGAGACAGAGAGACAGAGAGACAGAGAGACAGAGAGACAGAGAGACAGAGAGACAGAGACAGAGACGCACAGAGACTCACAGAGAGAAACACAGAGCGAGAGACACAAACAGACACAGAGAGACAGAGATTACTTTGAAAGACATGGTTGTTTACATCATCATGTCTAAACTGTAAAAACCCAGATGAAATCCCAAACCACAATTGGAAATCTTGCAAGTGTCTCCAAGCTTGTCAGTCATGTATAGGTTCGGCCATGTTCTGTAGTAGAGTGCCTGCCTGTTTCCATTTGTAATCTTCCTCCCAATAACTTCTGCTTCCTCCCGGTAACTTCTGTTCTGATACTGTGCTGTGTAAGCCAGTGACAGCTCCAGAAACAGAGTTCTGGTGTGTTTGAACTAAGAGAATTGAGACATCTTATTTAACAAACCAAAAACCAAAACCCTGAAGGGTCTGGAGAGCTGGCGGCTCTTCCAGAGGACCCAGGTTCAATTCCCAGCACCCGTGTTGGACAGCTCACAACTGTCTGCAACTCTACTTCCTGGGGATGTGATGCCCTCCTCTGGCCTTTGTGGCCACTGCATGCAAATGGTGTAGAGACAAATGTGTAGGCAAAAAAAAAAAAAAACTATACATACAAAAACCTTTTTTCTAAAAGGCATATGGATCACTGGAATGCCTTCAGTTCCCTGGCCAAAAGTCAGTCTGATGGCACACCACGAGCTTCGCAAAGTGACCTGTGAGCTGTGGAGTGCCGGGGCTTCCAGTTCAGAGCAGCACTGCCCCCTCTTACACTTTCCCCCCACTTCTCTGTGCACGCACTCCATTCTCACATGGTGTGGTCCTTCCTGGTTGTCAGGTGTAGCCGTGACCCTGTGAGGGTTGTGAAGGTTGTGAGGGTTGTGAGTTGTGAGGGTTGTGAGGAGTTGCGAGGGTTGTGAGGGTGTTGAGGAGTTGCGAGGGTTGTGAGGGTGTTGAGGAGTTGCGAGGGTTGTGAGGGTTGTGAGGGTTGTGAGGAGTTGCGAGGGTTGTGAGGGTTGTGAGGGTTGTGAGGGTTGTGAGGGTTGTGAGGGTCGTGAGGGTGGTGAGGGTTGTGAGGGTTGTGAGGAGTTGTGAGGGTTGTGAGGGTTGCAAGGGTTGTATTTATGCTCAGATTTCAGCGTGTGTCAACCTCTGGAGAGTTTGCTGGGGGCAGGCTACACAGGAAGCAAAGCTGGCTGAGGACCAGGCCAGGCTCCTGTGCATGAGGAGGTTTGGGTTGCAGCTCCTCCCAAATCACGTGGTTTGGCTTTGGGTTTTCTTTTTTTTGTTTTTCATTCTTTTGGAATGTCTTTTGGAACTGCCTTGTGCCTCTGTGTGTGTATGTGCGCCCATTGTGTGCACTAGTGCACGTACGGAAACCAGAGGGAGATGTGGAATGTCTTCACTGACTGCTGTCTACTTTTATTTTGAGACAGGGTCTCTCCCTGAGCCAGGAGTGCACCCGTTTGCCCTGCCTGGCAGGTAGGTGAGCGCTCCGAGCCCCAGGTCTCCAGCTCCCCAGTGCTGGGGTCACAGGCATGCAGGGCTGCAGCACGTTTTTAATGTGGGTGCTGAGGAATTGAGCTCAGGTCCTCATGTTTGTGCAGCAAGCACTTTACCGCCCGAGACATCCCACAACCTCTGCCCCCTCCTTTTTTTTTTCTTTTTAGAAAAAAAGAAAACAGTTTTGGAAAAAAAGAAAAAATGGTTGTAGAAAATGTGTCTGTTGTCGACCTTGTGTTTGCCAGCCCGGCAGGGCTAAAGGAAAAAAAGAGGACATGAAGATTTGGAGCACACGGGAAGAGTTAATGCTCTAGTCTGGAGAGCTGTGGGTTCCTGCGAGGCCCTCCCCATGATGGTGCACAACCTCATTTCTTCTCTCAGCACTTGCTAATAGAGAAGAGAGCCTCTGCTCAAACATGGGAGCTGCTCCGAAGCACTTCAGAGAAGCTGGTAAACAGCCCTGCCAAATTCACATGCCATCCCACATAGTCAGCTTTCCAGACACAGAACCAGGGAGGAAAAGATCTATTAGTGTAAGAAGCAGTCCGTGTTTGTACACAAACATGCCAGCCACTAGACACTCGACTTAGTGGCTCACACGTTTCCAGAGTGCTCTTGTAACCTCGCTAATAAACGTGTCTACTTCAAGGCTATCTCACTGTTTTGGAAAAGTTGCTCTGCCTGGCCTTAAAAATGGAATACATCAGTCTAATACAGCAATGAAATCTTATAATAATAAAAAGGGCTGTCCTCACATTCTCTGGTTTCCGAAAAAAAAAATTGCACTGCACGAGGTGTTAGCCGTACAGCCGGGAGAATCTGTTTTGTCTTGAGCCAGAGTCTCCCTATAAAGAAAGCCTGGCTGGCTTGGAACTCACGGCTAGCCAAACTGGTCTCAAACTCAGAAATTTTCAGGGGAAAATTACTTAGTCCTTCGATTAGTATATGTTGTACATCCTTGTTATTTTATTATGACATTTTAATTCATGTATATAATAGATCTCAATCATAGTCACTTCTCTTACCTTCTTTAGTCTCCCTCCCACTCCTGTTAATCACATTCAGGTTTCTGACAGGATCATCATGGGTGAGGGTTTTTATTGTTGTTGTTGTTGTTTCTCATGAGCACGTGCGCCTAACCATGGCTATACAACTGAAGAAAATGTCTTTCCCCATCTCCTACCAACACTTGTGCATAAATCCTCAGGGAGCTTTAGAATCCCCTCCTTCACAGCAGGATGGTGACAGGCCAATCTTATACAGACCTTCTGCAGGCCATCCCAGTTGCTCTGAGTTCAGGGGCTCAATAGCAGGTGGTGCCCAGAAGCCGCGCCCGGAAGCCACGCCCACCCTCCCACCCTGGATCTTATATCCCTTCCTGCACAGTTTTCTCCCATTTAGAGCCACGTGCTCAGCCACCACTTCATCTCAGCACTCCAGCCAGTTTTGCGACCCTACACTTATAGCTGTTTACGGCAAACGTAAGCTTCTCCCACTGAAGTTGCTAAGAGCCCTCATCTGTTGGCATAAACATAGTTATTCAGAAGGCAATCTGACAGGCACGTCATGTCCGTTTAGCAAAACAGCCGCATAGCCTCCCCATTAGAGCCTCTGACCTCCCCAGCCAAGAGCTTCAGTTGATGGTGCTGCACACGGGGCCTGCAGCTGCGTGAGATCGTTAATTCAGTCCTCCAAGGCAGTCTGCACAGCACCTTCTGGCCCGTGCTGGCTTCCCGAGGCCTGAGCAGCCGGGAAGGATGTTTTTAGCCCAGTTCCAGCCTGGTTTCTCTATGTTCCGCACCCAGAAAACGGGTGCCTTCCGAAACAGGGCCTAACAGTTCTGGGACACAGCCAACAGCAGTAGAAATCACCAGTTTTGGTTTTGGGGGTCTCAGGGCCTCTTCAGGGGAATTTTCAAAGGCTTCATGATCTTCGTTCAACTCCAGGCTCTGAAGCCTGGATCTGGGTTCAAACACTTCCCTACATTGGGAGGAAATGTCAGACACAGTAGCTTTTGCAGGAATTGCCAGCACTCAGGAGGCAGAGACAGGACCATTGCAAGCGTGAGTTCCAGGCCAACCCGAGCAAAATAGTTACACCGAGCTCAAAACAGACCGAAAAGAGAGAACAATGGTATAAAAAATAAACAAAGAAAAATAAATGAATTTCTTTACAGATTTTGCCCAAAGTGGGATGGGATGAGAGCCCTTCTCTGATTCACTTTTCAACATGGCCACTCAACAGTTTATAGGAAGGAGAGAAACAAGAGCTTACACAGGTGTGACGTAAGCGCGGGCTCAGTCAGGTGAGCCGGCACTAAGTCTTTGTCAGTCCCAAGGAGTCGGACCACGTTCAATCCGAGCCCCATGCTCAGATTTTAAAGGCGTATTCTTCCTTCTTCGGGCCCAGCCACTGTGCAAGGGAGGACCTTCTCTGGAACAGCCCCCTTTGACTCAGCGTCTTCACAGACGCTCCATTGATGCCGTTCTTGGTCGGAATGGATTGCACTTAGAAAAAATATTCTATTGTGGCATGAGCTAGGAATATAGGATTTTTTTTTGCCAATAAAAGACTACAAAATTTATATATTTATTTCAAAAAAGCCCATTGTAGCACCGTGGCTACAGACCATCACTATGCTAGCATGATTTCCTTAAATTAATTTTCATCCATATACCAGTGCTCGGCTTTTGAATAAAATGAGTCGCATTCATTGTCCTGTCTTGTCGCTTGGGAGGAGATGAGCATTCCCCTGAACGGGCTACAGTTCTCCTGAGAGCCGGTGACTGAATGAGGCCATCTGCAGATATATTCAGTGTCACATTTAGATGTTTTCAGAGTCTCTTTAATTGATTATCAAGACCCAGGCCTGTTAACAAATCAGTCTCTCCTGGCCGGTGAACTGCATTTTGCATACTAAAGCAGAGAAATTTCCTGTGCTGAATCTTAGAACCTTCAGGAAACTGAACATTTCAAGTCAGTTGTCATACTTGGTTTGAGTCTCTGTGACACTGAATCTAATGCATAGCAGTTGCTTCCTAGGCCCCAAGATAGAAGAAGACCATTGCACTGGTTGCTGTGGCCTAGAGTCACTAGAGGAGTGCCTAAATGAGAAATTGTCTGGGTGGCTTGGCCTGTGGACATATCTGTCAGAGATTATCTTGATTGCTGGTTGACGTTGAGACACCCAGCCCATTGCGGGCAGCACAATTCCCTAGGCTGGGCAAGCAAACAGCATGCATGTGTTTGTCTCTCTCTGCTATTGGCTGTGGATGTGCAAGCTCCCACCTTGACGTTTTGTACTAGTCACTTGGGATTGTAAGCCAGATAAACCCTTTCCTCCTTTGTGTTGACCTTTTGATGAGGTATTTGTCACAGAAACAGAAATGAAACCCAAACAGGCAGCTCTATCTGGAGATAACCAGAGGGAGGGAGTTCATAATCCTCCTATGTTTTATATTCATGGTTCTGAGTTCCTGTTGACTAATGTCTGGGGCCGGTAAATACTACCTTATGAAATTCTACTCTCTGTACTCCTGGGCTGAGCTATCTTGCTGTGGTTATGGCCCCATCATTAACTTTGTGAGTTGCCCTCCGTATCTGGAACATGGAAGGCAAGTTGGAGCCTGTACAGGGTGTATCATGCAATTCTGGAAACAAGGTCTCTGTGTTACAGTTAACTCAAGATTGTTTGTCTGTTATAAATACTTCGTCATAACAAAGCAGAAGATACTAATAGAAAAGGGAACTATTTACGCACGTTATTGTTTAGACCAGAAGTTCCTCAGTAGGAGGAGGTTAGCCACATAGATGGCTTTCAGAAGGAAGCTTGCTTCCGAACATGGGATGGGACCTTGCGGTAGCAAGCCCTCTCCAAAACAAGAAGTAGCCGTGCAAACAAATTACACGGGGATGGGTATAAATAACAAAGTCCTATTAATACCAGACACCTACTATTTATTTCCCTCTAAGTAAGCTGGGCCTTATCATGCTAAAAATGAGTACATATTCTAAGTTCGAAAATGACCGCTTGTGATACACTTATTTGCTAAATGAAATTAAACGCAAATCCACCTTGCTATTGAAATAAGGGTCCTTTTCCGGAATACTGCAAATTTCTATAATGCGGATGGTAGTAAGCTATTTGTAGGGAATCAGAAAGCATTGTTCTGCGGCAGAGCACTGCTGGTACCAGTAGTGAAGGCTCGCTGGTATCAAGGTGCTGGACACGGAGAAGAATAATGATCACCCCGGTCTCTCTAGAAGCTATGGGACTGTGACCAGCCAAGGGTCTTGCTGGAAGCAGCAGGGACATAAAATGAGGAGAAAGAAGCCACAGATCCCAGCCACATCCCCAGGACACCGTCAGACTGAGCCTGCACTGCCTTTGTATTTTGTGGTAAATACATTGTGTCTGGATGACTGAGGCCAGTGCCTGTGCTCTCCGATCCCTGTAGTTCAAGGTTCAAAGTGCAGGGCCAGATGTTCCTCTGGGTTTAGGGTTCATGGCAAGAGTGACATCATATCATGGAATAAGATGCTTAAACGTGACCAGGTTCCCCCAAATCCTTTTTTTTTTTTATTTTTTTTTATATATTTTTTTTTTATTAACTTGAGTATTTCTTATATACATTTCGAGTGTTATTCCCTTTCCCGGTTTCCGGGCAAACATCCCCCTCCCCCCTCCTCTTCCTTATGGGTGTTCCCCTCCCAACCCTCCCCCCATTGCCGCCCTCCCCCCATAGACTAGTTCACTGGGGGTTCAGTCTTAGCAGGACCCAGGGCTTCCCCTTCCACTGGTGCTCTTACTAGGATATTCATTGCTACCTATGGGCCCCAAATCCTTTTTTAAGGGTGTGTCCCAAATGACTTCCTGAGTTTCCAGTTGGTCTTACCTGTTAAAGGTCTATACTGCCTCTCGGAATCGATCATCACCTTAGCACCAGGCTTCTATCCCATGAAACTTCGGGAATATAAACTGTTTATAAGATGTACAATTGATGTTTGATAGTTTGTAGCTTTGGGGTGTGTGTGAGTGTGCGAGTATGCATGTAGTTGTGCACCATATAGGTAAACATGCATTTATGTGCACAGGTACACATGCACATGATGTTTGGGTCCATATGGCTGTCTCTACGAGAATGTTTCCAGAGTTGATCAGCTTCCAAACAGTATAAACAGATGCCTGTTTTCTATTGGTGGATTTCATCCAGTCTACTGAGAACCTAGAGAGAGCAAGAGTCATATAGAGCAGTCCTCTGCTGAGTGCAGATGTAAGATTTTCATCTTTTTCCCCTTCCAACCCCAGTTCTCCCTCAGGACGTTTCACTGAGACTGTGTCTCACTGCAACCTCCTCTCTTCTTAGGTTTTAGACTTGGCCTAAATTACCCCACTACTCTCTTAACTCTATGTTTTAAACACAAACTTGCCAGTGCTCCCAATTTGCATATGGATGAATTTGAAGACGGTTTGCAAGAAGCTATTTCATGTTAACTGTCTGTGATGGCTCTGCATGGGCCTATGAAACAGCCAGAGCCTACCATGTATGAACATGAAATACTCACTGGACTCTTAAGTCATTGGGTTCTTACTCTCTGCATTCCAACAGCACAATTTCCTGTGCCTACATACTGTCCTATGTATGTGTAATGGTTTGAATAAGAATGGCCCCCATGGGCTCATAGAGTCCCCAGGGAGTGAGACTATTTGGGAAGGATATGGCCTTGTTGGAGTAGGTGTGGCCTTGTTCGAGTAGGTGTGACTTTGTTCGAGTAGGTTGGCCTTGTTGGAGTAGGTGTGGCTTTGCTGGAGTGGGTGTGGCCTTGTTGGAATAGGTGTGGCTTTGCTGGAGTAGGAGTGGCCTTGTTGGAATAGGTGTGGCTTTGCTGGAGTAGGAGGGGCCTTGTTGGAATAGGTGTGGCCTTGTTGGAGTAGGTGTGACTTTGTTTGAGTAGGTGTGGCCTTGTTGGAATATTTGTGGCTTTGCTGGAGTAGTTGTGGCCTTGTTGGAGTAGGTGTGGCTTTGCTGGAGTGAGTGTGGCCTTGATGGAGTAGGAGTGGCTTTGTTCGAGTAGGTGTGGCCTTGGAGTAGTTGTGGCTTTGCTGGAGTAGGTGTGGCCTTGTTAGAGTAGGCGTGGCTTTGCTGGAGTGGGTGTGGCCTTGTAGTGGGTGTGGCTTTGCTGGAGTGGGTGTGGCCTTGCTGAAGGAAGTGCATCAATGAGGAGGGATGGGCTTTGATGGTTCAAGAAGCCCATGCTAGGGGGCTGGGGATAGGAAGCGCAAGGCCCTGGGTTCAGTCCCCAGCTCCGAAAAAAAGAATCAAAAAAAAAAAAAAAAAAAAAGAAGCCCATGCTAGGTCCAACATTTTTCTTCTATTTGCCTGCAGATCAGGATGTTAAAGTTCTCAGCTACTTCTCCAGCATCATGTCTGCCTGTGTTCCCCGTGATCCCCACCGTGATGATAATGGACTAAGCCTCAGGAAATAAACCTTGAATTAAATATTTTCCTTTTTAAGAGTTGCCATGATCATGGTGGCTCTTGATAGCAATAGAATAGTGACTAAGACAGGGTGTATAAAGCCACCTGGCAGTCCCTCAAAAGGGCCATTTCCCTTGGTTTTCTGCCTCCATTTAAAATTCTTTTCTTGATGTTTGTGTCTTCAGAAACACTTCTTTGAGTGTGATGGAGACTGAAGATGGAGTTCACCTCTTGAGCTGGGTTAATTATCTTGTACTTCTGTAAAAGGAGGGCAGTTGTCCATTCATTTTGCCCATATATATGTGTGCATTTGTGTGTATATGTGTGCGCACAAGTGTATGTGTGTACGTATGTGTGCATTTGTGTATGTGTAAGTATGTGTGCGCATGCATGTCTTGGTTTCATTTTATTTCAATTGGCTCACCGTTTATCACCAAAGGTCACTCAACTACATTATGAGGTAAGCTTCAGGAACATTGTATATGTAACTGTAAGACTTTAATCGCATGCACCTTGATTAGTCTACTTACCTGGGAACATTCTATTCAACCATGTGAACGATTTTGTATTTTATTTTTGCACTGGCATGCAGTAAATGCTTGCACACTTGGTGTCCTGGTAGGCTTTAGTTTTACTGATGAAAACTTCTGTGCCAAACACCTCCTGTTCGTTAATTCTTCACAGAAGAACCATCAGCAGGAGTGGCATGTATGTGGTTGGTTCTTTGTGAGGTTATTACATTTTGTGATTGTTTCGCACATTGCTCTTATAATTGGGTCCTCGTCATGTTCTGCTTCCGTTCCCAGATAATACCTGGAGCCCTTTTGAGATGCAAAGTAGATGCTGACTGAGAATGAGCTCCTGTGATAGCTGTCAGCCATGAGGTAGCCCTGTGAGTGATGTGTGCCCAGGTCCATGGTTGATGGCATGTCTTTCACCCATCTGAATTACAGCCAACTTGCTTCAATCTGGACTCCCTGGGCCCACATGCTGGCTTGCCACTTCCTCCTCAGCTGAATCACCTTGGAAGTTGTCTAACCCCTTGTGCCCTGGTTTCTTAATTTATCAAACGGGAATAAGAATAGTACTTAACCTATTTGTTTTAAAATGTGCTCTCACTATGTAGCCTAGGCTAGATTCAAATAAATCTTCCTGCTTTAGCTTCACAAGCTCAGAGATTAATGTCATATGTCACTGTGTCAGGCTTTACCTCATAACGTGTGTGTGTGTGTGTCTGTCTGTCTATCTTCGTTCACAGGTACGTGCATGCACCTGTGTGCTTGTCTACATCATATGAGTAGAGATGCTCACAAGTGTCTCTAATATGTCTCTACTTTGTTCCTTTGAAGTAGAGTTGCACTGAAAACAAAGCTTAAGGTTTGAATTCTCGTGAGTCCTCAGGATTGATCGAGATGTCTCCATGCCCAGCCAGCATTGGGGCTACAGGCATGTGCCTCCACGCCTGGCCTTTTACATCGATGCTGGGGACTTGAACTCAGGTCTTCACGCTTACACAGCAAGCCATCTCCCCAATCCACACTTAGTGTTTAATCCGACAAGTTGGGGCATGCCCTCTTTTTCATTTTCGTTCAGGCAATATATTCGTATTGTTTAACTGAACAGCGTGCTGTTATAAAACCTGTCAATATCACTATGAATTTAGGGTTTCCCTTGGGTGGCTTAAAGTGACATTAAATGCCTATATCCTTCACTCAATGCCCGGAAGACACACACTCAAGACCAGGGATGCTCTTGTGTTTAAAGTAGAAAGACTGAAACTTGTCCAGAGGCTCCCCGCCCATGCCTGTTAAAGCTTTGTCTCTGGCAGCTGGAGTGAGCCCACTTAACCATTTTTATTAGCAGGTAAATCAACAGTCAAGCTAACAGTCCCTCCACCCTGCCCCTAGGCTTGCCCCAGACTAAGGCAAAGGGAATTTCCTTTTTCTTACTTTGTATCCCTTCTTCTGGAAATTGGGCATTGGGTGAAGGTCTGTGGGGCTGGATTATGATATTTTTAGAGGCTCTGCCTTCCCCTGCCATTGGTGAGAACCTGAGCTCGCTGCCTGCTTTATTTGGTTACAATGTAAAAGCTGAAGTGCCCATGGTAACACCCTGGGAATGCTAGCATTTGTTTGGTTACATTGTAAAGACTAAAGAGCTTATGGTAATGCCCGGGAAACCCTTTCAGAGGATGCGGTTTAGTAAGGAATGCTTCAAGGACCTTTGCGTTCATTGGCCCCCATATAGTGAGATAAGCCATTGGGAGATAAGCCATGGCAAGCTCAGGAGTCATTGGGTGTGTCTTTGCTAAACACTTGGTGTGTTCCAGGCCCTATGCAATGTGCTGAGTGAAGATAGCATGACTCCTGCTTTCCCGTGCTCACTCTTGTGCCTGGGAAGATAGAGGGATCGGGCACTTTGTTGTGCCACATTGACTCCAACAACTACCTCACTCAGCCCTTATCTGTACCCAGGGACCTGACCCAGGCAGCTCCCATCCACAGGTCAACTATGGCTTGGTTCCACTTTTAGATGGTGCCGTGCTGGCAATCCCTCTGAACTGACACTTTCCTTCTCAGAAGGGAAAAAAAAGCTCATGTGACTTAATGTGAATGGATCTCAGACACCGATGGAATCATGAGGCCCCTCCCCAAGACTATAAAATAGTGACACACTTGGGGAAAGAGACTCTGATAGAGCTGCCTTCCGGCCACGCCTATGAGTAACACAGTGAGCGCTCTGGTTCACCAAGCTAGACTAGGTGGTGCTGTTTTCTTCAGTGTGACGACAGTGTCCTCTATGGAATGGACACATCAGTTCACTTCTCCTGAGGAAAGGTCATACAATATATGGTCATGAACTAAGTGTGAGTTTTGTAATTTTTAACTTTGTGGAAAAGAAATCAGAAGAAGGGTATTATCATGAGATTTGAAACTCGTCTGAAACCCAGGTTATTTCTATAAGCAAATTCCTGTTCGTGCCCGTAACCTCTGGATTCCTGTGCTCTGTGTCTACACAGCAGTGCTAAATAGTTAGGCCGAGACCCAATGACTCCTCACGGGAAACTGATGCTACCCCTGCCCCACATGTCCAAGTCCTGGGACCCGCTCTTACTTAGTGGAGCAGTATACTGCTTGAGAATGGGGACAATGGGGAAGCCCTGGGGCATTTGTTGTCCAGTTTCCTCTCTCCCGGAAGGGTGGCTGAATTATATTTCAAAGATCTTAGCTACTGTAGATGCAGTCCTCATAATACAGCCCCCATCCATCTCCACGACCTGGCACCGGCCCCTTCCCTCCCTCAGGCCAGGAGTTTCAACACCCACCACTGACCCTGAGCAGGGTGCATCCTCACCCTCTTGCAGGCCATACTCCCAGGCGTGGGAATGCATCTGTATGTAGCTTTTTATGATTTCCTTAGCGTCCAACAGATGAAACAGTAATGAAGACGTTAACAAATCTGACACTGAAGTGACAAGTGACTTCAGACAGTGAAAATAAACTGTTAGATGCCAGAGGTGTGCAGAGGGCTGGGGCAGTGGCTCACAGCAGGTCGGCTGTTTATCTGCACCGAGTTCAGTCTGCAGCAGGAAGACCAACAACCTTCCTCCCGAAGTAATGCGGGCAGAGCAATAAAGGTGAAGAACCAGAGACGTCTTGTCAAGATGGCACATGTACGGGCTGACAGGAAAAGGCTCAGGGAAAGTTCTGGGAGGAGGCATCTCACACGGGAAAGCCAGCTGATTATCGAATTCTTTATTTTTAAAAGGACCTATTTTATTTTATCTATTTATTTTAAGATTTATTTATTTATTTATTTATTTATTTATTTATTTATTTAATGTGTATGAGTACACTGTCACTGTCTTCAGACACACCAGAAGAGGGCATCGGATCCCATTACAGATAGTTGCGAGCCACCATGTGGTTGCTGGGAATTGAACTCAGGACCTCTGGAAGAGCAGCCAGTGTTCTTCACTGGTGAGCCATCTCACCAGCCCCGATCTATTTTATTTTTAAGTATGTGCGTTGTGAGCGCATGCGCAGGTGCCCACAGAAGCCAGAAGTTCTGGAATTGGAGTTAGAGGCCATTTTGAGTCACGTGATATGGGCGCTGGGAACTGAGCTCTCAGGTCCCCTGCACATGCAGGAAGTGCTCTTGACCAGCATTCACTCCTTGGTGAACATGTGGGAGGGTTTGCTGTTTTTTCTTTTTCTTGAGAGAGGGTCTCACCATAGAGCCCCAGCTGAGCTGAAACTTGCCATGTAGACCAGGCAGGCTTTGAACTTTCATTGATCCTTCTGCCTCTTCGCCTAAGTGCCTGGGTTAGAGCTCTGTGTCACCACACCCAGGTTGGTGCTGAATTCTCACCTGTGGCTAAGGTACTGGAAGAGGCCGGTGTACTAGAAAGTGGCGGGTGGTACGTTTGAAGACCTAGGGTCAGAACTTCTGTGGTCCTCAGGGTTTCTGAGACCACCTCTTGTGCAGCAACCTCTCTCTTTCTGAGTGTGGCCCACTGGGTCTCTAGTGAAGGGAAAGGAAGTCACGGTTCCCGCTCATTCTCATGGTTCTGTTTGTGGAAATGCTAAGATTTGTTTTGTGAATTCAGGTTGAAGCAAGGGTTTTATTTACAAACAAATGAAGACATTTAAACAAAGCCGTCCTGTAGTCCGGACTGGGGGAACGACTCAGAAGACTACACCCTTGTCTGGAAAGCACAGGAGTTGTGTCCCATCTCTGGAATCTGGGTAAAGGTTCAGGGCAGGGCACACAGACCCTCGCAACACTGCACTTTGCTACCCCTGTGTTGGGAGCTGAAGACAGGAGGCTCCAACTGGTCTAACTTAACTGGTGATCTCCAGGACAGTGAGAGACCCCGTCTCAAAGGAGGTGGCCATGTTCCTGAGGATGACAACTGGTATTGTCCTCTGGCTTCCACACACATGTACACAAATGTGCAAACACACCATCTTCCCACGTACGTGGGGGTTTCTCTCCTTTATTTCTTTGAGAGATAGTGTCCTTTTTTTTTTTCTGAATTCGTGCCTCCCAGCCCCTTAAAACCCATATATTATCATCTCTTCCTAAAATTTCTTGAGGTAAAGCTTCATTCTCTAGCCTGGGCTTGCCTGAAGTCATCACTGAACTCAGAGTTGCTCCCAACTCAGTCAACCCCCTACCTCAGCCTTCTGGGTGCTGGGACCGCAAGTCTGAACCTCCATTTTTGCCTGAATGAGTTTATACACCTTGCATGCTCAAAGCTGTGTTTATTCTGATCCTGCCAACTGTCTTTGGTCACATCCTCTGCTCTCGACGTCCCCTTTGGGTCTCTCGTAGTCATATTTTTGTATCCTGTCTTTAGTACTTCAGCCATACCCACAAAGGCAGCCATTCTTCCTCGTGCCTAAGCCTTTTCCTCTGCCCTCTACCTCTGTGTGTCTGGATTGTTGTTGAGTCAGAGTCTCACTGGCCTGGTCTGTTCATTTGCAACAGCCTGGAAAGAGGGCTCCCCGCTTTACCTATGGCTCACCACTGCAGGGGGATGAGATTATGTTCTCACACCCTTTACCCTTCACCCCTTCAGTGCACCCGAGGCCGCTTCTTATTTGTCAGCCTACTTCAATATGAATAAACACCTTAAGCCCAGGAGTAGCCCTCTTAGGCAATTTTACAGGTGTTTGTCCCCAAGAGTCTTTCTTTCAACTTCAGCATCTCACTCAGCCCATGAGGTGAATCACATGCGTGTTATTTTGGTAAAGGCAACACACAACTTGAGAGGTACAAACCCAAGACAAAATTCATCCCCTTTCGCAGATGTTTCCTGGACACCTCGCAGGCAGCACGTGCTGAGGGTGGTCTGTGACGGGCGTGGGGTGGGGTGCTACTTGTTAGACAGGAAGACTTCTCAGCCTGTCTTAGCTCAACTCCCGACCTTATCCTGAGTTATTTCCAGGTCCCTCAGCTCTCTGTACCTGCATTTTCCCGTCAGGAGAAGAGAGAAGCTGTCAAGTTTAAAGTTCTTAATGCAGCGGACCAAGAAAAACATCACTAAGTAGCAAGTAGCTAGAAAGTCACGATCTTAGCATCCCTTAATTTAGAGCAAGGTTAAACTCTGGAGGGATGTACACTTCGACGTGGGGACATTACCACCTGGAAGCTAGAGAATTGTTTTAGGGCAATAGAAGCCAAATTCTGGTCCCCGTGTATGTAAGTGTGTTCATGTGAGTGCGTGTTTTCTTTTTTTTTCATGTGAGCATGTATGTGTGTATGTGTTCATGTAAGTATGGGTTCATATATATGTAGTGTATATGAGTGTATGTGTTTATGTGTGTGTTCATGTGTGTGTGTGTTAGTGTGTATGTGTATGTAAGTGTATGTGTGTGTTCATGTGAGAACACGTATGTATGTAAATACATATGAAGTCAGAAGCCTACCTTTTGCATTCATCCTCAGGTGTCTTCCACTCGTTGTTTGACACAGTCTTCTCTCCATCACCCGGGACTTCACTGAGTGGGCTGAGCTAGCCGCTCAGCCAGTGGGACCCATGTGTCTCTGTCTCTCATCCTGCCATCTCTAGGATAACGGACATGCCCCGTTTTTGCGTTGACCCTGAGGGTGAAACTCAGGTCCTCAGGCTTATGAGGCAAGCACTTTAACAGCTCAGCCACCTTCTCAGCTCCTGCATTTTGTTTTTGAGATGATGAAATCACACAAAATAGAGGATCAAGCTCTTAAACCTTCTTTTAAAACACTTTCCTCTTGCCTTCACAAATTAATCTTACTATCTATTTCTGGTTGGCTGCGTTCCAAAAACAAGAAACGATCCAGTCTGTTTACTAACAGAACCAGTCCCGCGGATCCTGGAGAACAGTTTTTGTTGTCTAATCCCTGACTTCAGCACTTACCTGGCTTCTAAATGAGTTACCCTTGGCCGTTCTAAGGAACTGGCTAAGTGTAAAATGATGTTCCGACTTACACTTAATTCCCATTTCCCAGCCTTGCACCCTCTGTGCAGCATCTGTACAGAAAAAGCTTTTAAGGAACTGCTCTAAATACAGTCTCGCTGGCCCTCCACCAGGCATCTAAACCAGCCTCCTTCCCGGTAATCCCAACCTTCCCGTGTTTTTCTGAAGTCCTTATGCATGACAGGCTCTTGTGGACATCTGTTTTCCCATGGCATCTTGAACAGTGTTGTCTGAGGTGCCTTTGAATCTCCATTAACCAGGGTCGTGCTCACTGTCCTCCACCATTCACTGAAGGAAAGTGAGTCAATGCTTCAGTGTCCTGTCTGTCATAAAGTGTGTGCACCAAGTGCTTTCTGTGTCTTTATTGGTAGACAGACTATAATGCCTTACTTCCCCTCCACAGACCTGCTCTGCTGGTTTGAATGAGACCCCCCAGTCCCCAACCGCCCCCAGCCCCCAAAGCTCATATATTTGAATGTTTGGTCCCTTGTGGTGGAACTGTTTAGAAGGAATGGGAGGTGTGGCCTTGTTGGAGGAGGTGTGGCCTTGTTTGGAAGAGGTGTGGCCTTGGAGGAGGTGTGGCCTTGCTGGAGGAGGTGTGGCCTTGAAGGAGGTGTGGCTTTGTTGGAGAAGGTGTGGCCTTGTTGGAGAAGGTGTGGCCTTGTTGGAGGAGGTGTGGTCTTGTTGAAGGAGGTGTGGCCTTGTTGGAAGAGGTGTGGCACTAGAGGACCGCCTTGAGGTTTTAAAAAGCCCAAGGCATTCCCAATTAGCGCTCCCTGATATGTCTGGTGGAGCAAGGTGTTAAGTCTCAGCTACTGCTCCAGCGCCATATCTGCCTGCTGCCGTGCTGGCTACCGTGATGGGCATGGACTCGTCCTCTGAAAGTATAGTCCTCCCAGGACTCTTTCTTCTACAGGTTTCATTGGTCATGGTGTCTTATCCCAGAAATAGAAACGTAATAAAGAAATTGGTGCCAGGGAGCGGCTATCGCTGTGTCATGCCCGGCCATGCT
Source organism: Rattus norvegicus (assembly GCF_021556685.1). Lineage (NCBI taxonomy): Eukaryota > Metazoa > Chordata > Mammalia > Rodentia > Muridae > Rattus > Rattus norvegicus. The sequence continues at coordinate 125,293,383 of NC_141541.1, read as the reverse complement.
GGTTTGGAGAAATGTTAGGACTTTGGGACTTTGGGCTAGACCGTGCTTGAGCACTTGAAGTGGGGATTAACGGGCCCCGGTGGTAGGGGCTTGGAAGACAGTAGTGTTGGGAACAATGTGAACAACGGAGGCCCAGCTCAAGGGTCTTCAGAGTGGGAGATAATATTAGCGACGGGACTAAGAGACCCTTCTTGTAATGTTTTGGCAAACGGTGTGCCTACCTCTTTTTGCCCTTGTCCTGAAAGTTTTCCCGAGGCAAAGTGGAAACTTGTGGAGTAATTTAGTTGGGAAAAGATATTTCACAACAACGTTTTATGGACTGTATCTGTTGGCCATGAGTGATCACTCTTATGAAGGTCTACAATGAAAGCAAGCAAGCAGGGCAAACAAGAAATACAAAATATACAATTTGAGGAGAAAAGAGACACCTGGAGATCTAATGTCCAGGCCAAGGCTTGTGCTGAAAGAGATCAGGGGTGGCCTGATGGGAAATGGAGTGCAGGGAGTTGTGCCCTCAGGGCAAGGCCCCACCCAGCTAAGCTTCCAACCCATCAAAATGCCACAAGGAACAAAGCTTGCGCAAATGCAATTCAAGGGGGTGGGCAGACATCATCCTAGGCAGGGCAGAATTTAGCAGCATCTGTGACAGGTTCTAGCTTTAGAGTCTTGAAGGATACAGTAGTAAAGGGTTTGAAGAACCTTCCCCATGTTTAAGGAGGGTCATCGAAGCCAGGCACAGAGCATGATCTCCTGAATGAAGGCCCCGAGAGACCATTGTGTGAGGCTGAGAAAATGAAACCTGGATTGTGTTGGAGACCATGGGATTTTGGAGACGCCACAGTCATGGGATGTCTGCCTTCCAGCTATGGCAAGATGAGAGAAGGAGACAGATGGATCCTGGGGCTCACTGGCAGGCGAAGCTAGCCTACTTGGTGACGTTCCAGGGCAATGAGAGATGTGGGTACAGGTACCTGAGAATCAGCACCCAGGTCTGGGGCACACACACACACACACACACACACACATCACACATGCACACATGCATACATGCACACACACACTCACACACAGACACATACATACACACACTCATTCACTCACACACACACCCCCCACACAGACATACACTCACATACACACAGACAGACACTCATACACACTCACATATACACAGACACTCTCATTCACACTCATGCACACTCACGCACACATACACATATACTTGCACACTCATGCACTTGTAGACACTCCCCCTTCCACATACACATGTGCACACACACACTTGCTTCACAAACAAAAGAAATGTTCCAACTAGTGATAGGTTTCTAAGGAGCGTCTCTATGTGGGTTTGCTCTGAAGGATGAAGCCTCATCCCCAGCCCTCTCCAGCCCAGATTTTCCAGTTCCCACTCCTGAGTTGACCGAGCTCCGAGGAGCTGCTAATCATTAGAAAAATGAGCAGTTTGTCTTTTCCCTGGGCAGAGCCACGTGGTTCTGCTGAGGGCTAATGAAGGGGCTGCAGCACAGAGTTGGCACATCAGCAGAATCCTCTCTGAGCCCATGCTGCGACTCAAAAGGCACAAGGATGTAAGGGGCCTGGTCTGGCCTCTCGTCCTGTTCACTCTACCTAAGGGCTAATGGCAAACCTTGCCTGACTCCTGAGTCAGGAAGGAATGTGAATGCCTGCTTCGATTTCCTCCCAGAGTTGAGGGGTAGGGTTTAAGTGGGTTGCTTTAATGACCGAGGGAGGCTGGTGGCACGAAGAAGGAGCTCTGGGGGTAGGGAAGGACTGCTGAATTTGGCCTTTTTCTAAGAGTCACAACACCTACCCTTCCTGCAAGACTTCTCCATGTGTCCCAGGATCTTCAAAGGAAACTGACAAAGCTAGTTTTCTGTGTGAAACCTAGCAATTTCAGTGTGAAACTTTGTGTATGACATATGTGCCTCTTTGCCTGTGTATACATGAGTGTGGGCATAACTATTGCCATGGTTCCTGTGTGTGTGTGTGTGTGTGCACGTGTATGTGTGTGTGTTGTGTGTGTGTGCATGTGTGGTGTGTATGTATGTGTGTGCGTGTGTGTATGTATGTATGTGTGTGTGCATGTGTGATGTGTATGTATGTGTGTGTACATGTGTGTGTATGTATGTGTGTGTGCATGTGTGGTGTGTATGTATGTGTGTGTGTATGTGTGTGTATGTGTATGTGCGTGTGTGTGCGTGTGTGTGTGTGGTGTGTGTATGTGTGTGTGTATGTATGTGTGTATATGTATGTGTGTGTGTTGTGTATGTATGTGTGTGTGGTGTGTATATATGTGTGTGTGTATGTATGTGTGTGTATGTATGTATGTATGTGTATGTATGTGTGTGTGTATGTGTGTGTGTGGGGTGTATGTATGTGTGTGTATGTATGTGTCTGTGTGTTGTGTATGTGTGTATGTTTGTGTGTGTGTGGTGTGTATGTATGTGTGTGTGTGGTGTGTATGTATGTGTGTGTGTATGTATGTGTGTGTATGTGTGTGTGTATGTGTGTGTGTATGGTGTGTATGTATGTGTGTGTGTATGTGTGTGTGTGGTGTGTGTGTATGTATGTGTGTGTGTGTGTGTGTGTGTGTGTGTGTGTGTATGTGCGTGTGTAGGTCAGAGGACAACCATGGGTGTTGGCCCTTAACTTCCACCTCTTTTGAGATGGCCTCTCTTGTTTACTGCTGCATACATCAGGATGGATGGCCCACGAGCTTTCCAGGATTCTCTGATCCCTGGCTCTGATCTCTGTAGAAGTCATCGAATTACAGATGTGTGCTTCCGTATCTGACTCCATGTGGGTTATGGGGATCCAGACTCAGGTTCTCAGTCAGCTATCTCCCCAACTTCCACCCTAAATGAACTTTCGAGCCTCAAATTCTTTCGTAGTGAGAGACCGTGAACCAGGCAAGAGCAGCCCATACTTAGCTCCCGGAGGAAGCAGGTCGGGATGTCAGGGAAGATTCTCCAACATCGTTAGGTTCTGCTCACCTATGTGGGGTACAATCTAAAAACCCCAAGGGATGCCCTTGAATGGGATCAAGCCTGTGTGCGCCATGTTGATTTACGTATAACTTTGATAAACTTTAGGCTCCAGATCAGGCACTGCAAGAGGTGTCAGCAAGGAAATAGCAGCTATGGCACTTCTTGGTCCTCCAAGGCATGAGGACTAGTCTCTGAGGCCTTGCTACATGTCTGTGTGGTAGTCACCCTTCTGTGTGTCACAGTGCAAGGAGACACTTAGAGAATGCACTAAACGAGTGTCACAGGCACACTCAGATTTCCTGTGCTTTAGGCAAGAGCTTCTTGAACCTGGCTGGCCCGTAAACACCTGGGGATTTCCTGTCTCTATATGGCTAGTGTATACAGTGTGGATACACTGAACAAAAGTTTGGATTCATGTCCCCTGTGGGACAGAGCGGTGAGTGGAACAGAATGCTCTGAAATTTACCACACCACTTGGGATGGCAATCAATTAAAAAAGTTACAAAATTCACGTCTTTGAAATTTTCTACTTACTGTTCAGTTTTTAGCTCACTTTGGGAAATCATTGAAAATATGAAAGTGAAACCATGGGTAAGGTGGAGTTATTGTGTACTAACACACAAGCTGCAAATATATTTATATATGAAAATATCTCTATGGCATTGAGATGTATGAGGGTTTTTAAAAACAAATCGGCTTGTGTGGTTGTGAGTCTGACAGGTCTGAAGGCTGAAGGGCAGGAAGCCCTGGCCCTCGGCCTGGGTACTGGAGTACGTGCACTTAGATTAGCATCTCAGATTGTGGGCAGTAGGCAGTCTGCAGAACATCTCCATGGCAGCACTTACATTAGCATCTCAGATGCACATGCTGACCTGCACACCCACGTTCCTCAGAGAGCGGCAGCACACGTCCAGATCCTGCCCCATGTATGGCACTTAGCACAGGGTCTCCACAATCTGTGTATATCATGTAGAATTGAATTAGTTAAAAAACCCATCTAAAAATGCGTGTGCGCTAATGAATATTTGTGTCCTCAGTGATGGGGAGGTAGACACAGGCAGATCCCTGGAGTTTCTGTCCAGCCCAGCCTCACCTATTTGCTGAGCTTTAGACTAGTGAGAGAACTGACCTTAAAAATTAAGGTGGATTATACCTTTGGGATGATACCCAAGGGTGTCCTCTGGCCTCCATATGCACGATTATGTGTTCACATATATGAACATACACACCCCTATAAAGAAAACCATATTTCCAAATAAATATCTGGGTACATACGATTATAAATAGTCTTTTCCTGTGTCATAAATCTTTAAGGCGAGACCCAGAAAAATTTGGGTCGACTCGTGGTTTCAATGTTTTCATTTAGTTTATTACCACTGGGCCCCAATAGTGTTGATCCAGTGGAGAGGTGGTCCATCCTTTTGAAAGTGTGTGACTGAGGAAAGTAACTCCCCTAATGGCATCTAGGAAGCAAAGGCAGAAAGAAGATAAGGTCTGGGTCCCGATAGCATGCCATGTGCATGACCCCAATTACTTAATTTTCATCCACTAGGGTCTGTGATGGTTTGAATATGCCCAGGAAATGGCACTATTATGTGTGACCTTGTTGGAGTGGGTGTGTCCTTGTTGGAGTGGGTGTGTCCTTGTTGGAGTGGGTGTGTCCTTGTTGGAGTGGGTGTGTCCTTGTTGGAAGAAGTGTGTCACTGTGGGGGGTGGGCTTTGAGGCTCCTATGCTTAAGCACTGCCCAGTACTGCAGAGACCCTCCTGCTGGCTGCCTGTGGGAGACAGGTTCCTTCCATGTCTGTCTGCACACTGCCACACTTCCAGCCATACTGACAATGGACTGAACCTCTGAAACTATAAACCAGCCCCAATCAAATGTTTTTCTATCTTATGAGAAAACCAAAACATTAAACTGGAGGAATTGTATAGGAACAAGTGACCATGTAGGAGCCCCATGGCTGAATTGGCTGGAGATCCAGATGAATCCCAGAGCGATTAGGCAAAGGGGGAGGGAAAAGGAAGATTGAGTGTTGAGTCACTTACTTGTGGAGGTTAAGTCCCACTATCTGCTACCTATAAACTGAGGAGAGGAAGGTCTCTGTGTATACCTTGAAGGCTTAAAAGTGAACTCAGAGTTGGTAAAATGCTTGCCACACAAACCTAAGGCCCTGTGTTTGATCCTCAGAAACCATGTAAAAACCTGTAGCATGTTTGCAATCCCTGAGCAGTGGAAGCAGAGATGGGGGTGGGGTGGGGTATTGGTAGGGGTGGAGTTGGGGAGATTCCTGGGGTTCACTAGCCAGGCAACCAAGCCTGATTGTGAGTTTCAGGTCCCTCAGAGACCCTGTCTCAGAAAACAGGGTGGCTGGCATCAGAGAAAAAATACCTGAGGTTGACTGTTGTCTACACACACACACACACATACTCACACATACACACAAACACACACATGTGTACCTGCATACACATAGGACCACAAAACCACACACACATATGCACATCTTTACACACACACACACACACACACACACACACACACACACACACAGTGTGAGGTCCGAGTTGAACCTCTTCCAGGACCTCTTGAATGAGACTCATGGAGGCAGTGATCGATGCAAAAGCAAGAAGAGTTTAATTCCAACATGTCAGCATCCTCCCACTTCAAGGGGAGATGAGCCTGAGCAGACTCTAACAGGGAGTTATATACCTTGCAAACAATTGGGGCAGAATTCAAACAATTGGGGCAGAATTTGCACAATGGTAACTAGGCAGGGTACTATACACATTTGGTGGAGCGAAACAACTTTCAGATTGGACTCAGTGTCCAAGACTTTCCCAAGGCAGGGTCAGTTGGAAGCCACAGGCAGCTTTGTGTGACAGTTTGGCTTGTAGCTGTTCTAGAAACTAAACCAGCTTTTTTCTTCCTGGAAGGGAAGGCTCCTTGTGCTCAGAGGTTTGTGGTGGGAATTTTCCCACTGACTCCAGATTGGTCCCACCTCTGGCTCTTTCAATAGATAGATAGATAGATAGATAGATAGATAGATAGATAGATAGATAGACAGACAGACAGACAGACAGACAGACAGACATGGTCTGCATCACAGTTAAGGTTTCTATTGCTGTGATGAAAATTCATGACCAAAAGCAAGTTGAGGAGGAATGGGTTTGTTAGGCTCACACTTCCACATCCCTGTTTATCATTAAAACAAGTCAGGAGGAGAACTCAGGCAGGACAGGAGCCTGGGGTCAGGAGCTGATGCAGGGATCATGGAGGGTATTGCTTACTGGTCTGGCCCCCATGGCTTGCTCAGCCTGCTCTCTCATAGAAATAGGACCACCAGCCAGGGGATGGCCCCACTCACAACGAGCTGAGCCCTCCCCCATCAGTCACTAATAAAGAAAGTACTTAAAGGCTTGTCTAAGCCTAATCCTATGGAGGCACTGTCTCAGTTGACTCTTGCTTGTGTCAGGTTGACACAAAACTAACCAGCACAGTCTGGGTTCCTGAGGGGCTGGCACTTGGGATTCCCCAAGGACAGGAGACTATCAGTCACACCTTCTGCTGTTCAGTAGGGAGGGGACAAATCTCTCCTAGACACTCCTCTCTGGCAGACACATTCAGAAGCTGTGCTAAGCAGTCATGAAGTCTTCTGTGGCCCAGGCAGTTTGACACGGAAAAATGACTCACTGTAAAGGCCTGTCCCTTGTGCTGGTTCCTTCCCAAGAGTTCTGCCTGACTTGGTGCCTGTAACCTTGAGTTTGTGTTTCTCTCCCCAACCCCACGGTATAAACTTCAATCCCACCAAATCCTGGTGCCCTGGGCCAGCTTTGTCACCAGTTCCATGCACCTTTCATTCTGAGCCTCAGTTTCTCCATGTGTCATTGGGGAGCTCATTCCAATTACCTTCCAGGACTCTTCCAAGGTCAAGAGAAGATCTGTGACATTGTGACCATGTACCCCTGGTGCCTCCTCCTCTTGGCTTCTGCCTCTCACAAATGGCTCTGAAACTACTCTTTTACTAGCTAAGAAGACGGTACCAACATCTCGTTCTCAATACAAAAGGCCATTTATCACGAGAACATCCAAGCCCTATCCCTAAGCGACACGAAGGGCTGCCATTTTTATTTTCAGTAGTTATCTTTCCAAGTGCTTCCCAGTGGACATGTGGGGGCTGCTAGCAGGTGTACAGAGTCTTGGGCTCCTCATTTCTGCTGACCTCCAGAGGTTAGGCCTTGTACCCAGGGCCTCACAAGTGACTGGGGAACCCGTTTCTCACAGCTTCAGGGAGGCAGTTACCTCCCTATCTTCCAGATGTGCCTCCTTGATTCAACAAGCCCCTCAGACAGCAAATGCTGTGCACAGATCTGATGCCAGCCACTGAATGTGGTCTGGAGTTGGTGAGCCGGCCTGGGTACAAGTTCAAACTCTGTGATGCTGCTCTATAAGTTTGGGGTGCACAGGCAAATAAGGGTAGATATGGATGCTAGAGCTCCTATAGGTGGGGCTGGGGAATGGTCATCATCTGGGGGGGGGGTTGTTTGTGGTTTGTTGGTAGCCATGCTCAAAGTAGAAAGAAGGAAGAAATTAGATTCAGATCTCTGTCTCTCTGTCTCTCTGTCTCTCTGTCTCTCTGTCTCTCTGTCTCTCTGTCTGTCTGTCTCTGTCTCTGTCTCTGTCTCTGTCTCTGTCTCTGTCTCTCTCTCTCTCTCTCTCTCTCTTTCTCTCCCTCTCTCTCCTTTCTCTCCTATCTAGTGGCAGAGTGAAACCAGAGGATATAGTGTGAGAAAAAGAAGAACCCACAAAGTAGCAACAGACCAGGAAGCACTTACAGTGTTAAGTGGTACTTGGGGTGACCGAGCGTTTACCTACTGTAGTTCTTCACCAAGCAGAGCAGCTTGTGTGCCTCTCACAGAAATGAGTACCTCTGCTGTCTCACAGGGAGCCGGAGCCATGTCAGGGATGTTCTGGATGGTTATATAGGCTGTGCGCTCCCCAAGATTCATGGTCTCTGGAAATCGGTGACTTAAGTCCGATTTGTATCTCAGTCATACATTGAAACCCCCAAAGGTCTTCGTCGTCCCAGAGATGGCTTCTTCTCCCATGCCAAGTGACTTTCTTAGTAGTGCTGGAGCCGGAGCAGCCCTGTGCCACCACCCGCCCACATCCCCCACAAGGTTCCCACTCCCAGTTTAAAAGTGACCTTTGCTGCTTTCTAAGTGTCTGGATCCTGCTGAGCCTATGGCCCATCTTTGGTCAAATGCCCCTGTGACCTTCTGCTTACTGTGCAATGACTCAAAGCTCCAGACCTACTCCACACTTATTCATTAACAGATACCTCACATTCACTCAGAGCCCTTGCTGTCCCAGATGACGGCATCAGAATAAGGTGACCTCTGTGCAACAGGAGGGGAATCTGTGCAACCAAGACCTCACATGTGCGAGGGCAAAGGGGTTATGTAACAAAAATCATCATATTACGTTACATGTCAGTGCGTGCTTGGGGTTCAAAGCGCTCTTACTTTTTATTATGTCTATTTTTGTGCGTGCGCGAGTGTTCCTAAGTACACTGAGTACATGTGGAGGTCAGAGGACACCTTGCAGGAGTCAGTTCTCTTCTTTCACCATATGCAGCCCAAGGATGGAACTCAGGTTGTCAGACTTGGCTGCAAGCCCCTTTACCCACTGAGCCATCTTACTGGCCCCTCCCAGTTTTTAAATGTACTATTACCAGCTTTGATTTGTTTGGTATTCCCTGCAATTCTATGAGGGTAATTGTGACTTTTCTCTTCATTTGCACTCAGCTTGCATGTCAAATGCCATCAGTATGACGCTGACATGGGTCAAAGCAAGACTGCCGCTTAATATGGTGCAGCCGGAGAGATGCGCACCCCCGCCCCCAACCCTTCTATAGCAAACCGGACTCACTGATCTGATCCCAGGTGTCTGGATGTCAAGCAGCGCAGCAGACCCCATAAGCACAGCGCTGCTGGGAAACTTCAGTTCTGCTATGCAGAGGGAGCAGCCACGCCCTGCTGGCTGGGAGGAGTCAGAGGTCACGTGGTCTCTAGCTAAGCTGCTACAAGTCTGCAAGTCCTCATTGTTTGCCCATTACCTACATCCTAGCACCTGGTCCACAGCCTGGACCTTGGGAAAGGCTTCGGGGAGCATTTGGTGGTTGTTAACACTTACTGAGGAGGAGAATGCAAGTATAGCGACTGCAGGACAGGTAAAGCCACCCGCCAGCAAGCGTGGGGGCCTGAATTCTAATGCTGGAACCCAGTGTCGGAAGGAGAAACTGACTTTTAGAAGTTGTCCTCTGACCTCTACATGAATGCTGTGGCATGTGCACAAGCATATTCTAAGTATAAGCACACACACACACACACGCACGCACGCCCACACATGCACACATACCTGCACACACGCACACAGACACACACACACACACACAAATACACACGCGCACGCAGACACGCACATGCATGTGCACACACATTACATGCGCACACACATGTATATACATATAATATGCTTTATGTTGTTTATTATATAATGAAAATTAAAAATACTACAAAGATCAAGCTAAGAAGACGGAGTGCGAGGGAAAAAAATCCAAGGAACTAAAACTCAGATAACCAAAATTTCTTCTAAATGGATACTGATGTAATTAATAAACAAAGTTTCTGTAGAGCTGTGAACTAGCTGTTTTGAAACACAAGGGAATTTAATTTATAAATTAAGTTTGGAGCTAGTCTAGTCTCGCCCCAAACTGCCACTCCGGTATGTCCTGAAGCCTCGATTCTCCTGTGGCTCCAGGACATCATCATGTAAAGAGATCACCCGAAGACTTATTGTCTGACTTGGTGTTTCCTTCCGTGGTGTGGATAAGGAGACGCCTCAGATAGGCTGTGGGAGAGGAAGAGAGGCCAAGGTAGAGATGAGAACAAAATCAACTCAAGGTTCCACAGCATGAATAAGGCACTGTGGGAGGAACCCCTTTATTCACACTTAATAGTTATTTTCTGCAAAAAGAGTGTTCTTTTACTCTTCCTTTTGTTTTCTTTAATGCATTTGTTCAGTTTTTGAGATAGTGTCTCACTATGTCTCTATATGAACTTATTAATGACGTGTGGGAGAGAGACAGGGAGAGACATAGAATTCTCTATGGCATAACGTAAACATGCTAATTAGACAGTACTTTTGTTGTAATAGAATTTTATAACTTTCGCCTTGGAGCCTGGATTTTCCTCCCCATAGTGGAACACAAAGGAATGAGTGAAACTTTATGTGCAAAATTATGGGATTTTTTTCCCAGTGATAAAAAGATTTCCTCTTCAACACACCCTCTGGTAAATTTTAAATTTTATCTAAATTAGGTTAAATCCCAACAGATAACTAAAACGCCTATTGTCATCCTCTGCATCCAGTTCTGAGCGACTGCCTGTCTGACGCCTGTAACGTCTCTACTGACTTTCATATCTAGAGTTCGAGGCGTCCCATTTTGTGGGTCAAAGTGCCATTAGGTTCTGCTCAAGTGGGTAGGATGGATTTTTGCCTTCTGCCAGGGGTATTTCTAGTTGTCACATCTACAGAAGGGGAAGTGGCTCGTGGGACTCAGCAGCTGTGGTGTGTGTGTGTGTGTCTGGAGGGCGGGGTGGGGGCAGCAAGGATGTCACCGACCTTGGGACACACACAGAGCATAGCTCTACAATAGCCACCCGACTCCTGTGTCAGTAGAGCCAAGCTATAAAGACCAGAGGACACTATTCTGTAGAAGAAAATCTCTATTTAGATGTGGACATCGGGGCTTTAACATTCAGGGGATGGAAGAAACTCCAAAACAAAACCAGACTTATGCAGGCAACTTGCAGGCAACTTGCTTTTCGAGTTATATGCAATATGGCTCCAGCATCTTAACTCCTCAAGGGCAGAAATAGTTTGAAAGCCTATTTCGCCTTTTTCCCCAGGTTCTTTTTTTTTTTTTAATTTTTTTAACCCCAAAGAATCCGAAGAAGTCTTTTGTTAGATCAGTATGGGCTGTGCACAAACACGAACAAACCAACTAGGGTTAGGGAGTTTTGAAACACTTATTTTTTTTCCTTAGTTAATAAAATCTCCCCAGTATTCCAGGTGTTTATAAAATTCTGAAGCCCCTTGATAAATAACTCAATCTGTTTTGCTGGACAAAGGACATTGAGGTTCTTGTCATGTTTGAGCTGAGACATTGTAGACCTCACTTGCATTCGGCCCCCTGCAGAACCTCTGCCTTCAGTTCCCCCCTGGTCTACATCCGGGACACGGACAGAATAGTGGCATCTCCAACCCAGGAGACCCTCATGCTCTCCGGTGAGCCTGTCCATGCTGAGCTTGTGGAGAAGCTTTGGGGAGGGAACCACTTAGTGATCCATGCCGTGGTATGCTCTACCAGGCTACCCTGCAGGACATGCTCTACCAGGCTACCCTGCGGGACATGCTCTACCAGGCTATCCTGCACAACCTTTCAGGAGTTGTTGAGTGAAGCTGAAACTGTGGTCGTATTTTCTCTTCAAGGACAACTAACAAGTCCGTTTGTTGGCAACATGGGCGTGATAGTTCAACTGTCAACGTGGCAGGATCTAGATTCACCTGATGGACAACCCCCTGGGTGTCTGTGAATGAATTTTTAGATCGAGGTGGGAAGACGCACTCTAATTGTGCATGACACCATCCCCCAGGCTCGGGTCCCAGACTGAGTGGAAAGGAGAAGGGAGCTGGATGAGCTGAATTTCAGTAAGCGTCTGTTTTCTGACTGTGACTGTGATGAACCGACAGTTACCAACTGTAAGGCGCAATGAGGCCTTCCTTGGTCAGCCGGGTCCCCGCCCCCCAGGTGTTGTGTCACAGCAGTGGGCTCCGGGCCTCTTGCATCTGCGCATGCCCAGTTCCTTCCGTCCTGGTTATCACCTGAACCCCTCAGCACAGAGCCATCAATACTGTCTTTTAGTCTTCTCTTCCTGTCTAGCAGTGTTGCTTGTGGAAACCAGCGATGACTGATGTCATCCTGCTGTAAAGGGATGCTGGCTCAGCCCCGACCTTAGATGTTACTGGCTCTTCAGGATTCGCGCGCTCTATGTGTTTTATTTTAAGTAAATGTGGAAACTGAAATAATTAAAAGAAGAAAGAGTATGGGGCTGGGCACGCGGGCCCGGCTGTTAAGAGTACTTGCCGCTCTTGCAGAGGACCTGGGTTTGGTTCTCAGCACCCACCCGGTAGCCTGCAGCCATCTGGAACTCAGTCCCAGGGGATCTGGTGCTGCCTTTGGGCATGTGTGGGTACCAGGTACACACAGTGTATATACATTCATACAGGCAACACACTCATACACATAGAATATAGCTAAGTATTAATAAATACAGGATTTATTTATAATTCAGTCTATTTTCATGAAAATTTAAGGCATACCCTAAGTCTATACATAGATGGACAGTTTTCAATGGAACTAAGATATAACACTCACCCATCCATATTTTGATGTATCCTGGGTAATGTTTGAAATGAGGCATATGTAATATTTTAAACACATGGAACAGGTGTGCATGCATATGTATATATGTAAATATTTGTTTCTTTCCCTGCTGCATTAGCTTGCCACTTATTTTTGTTCTTTTCCTGTCATAATGGCAGACAGGCACAGATCTGTTGCGTATCTTACAGGACAAGGACTTGGGCGGGGTGCTGATGGATCAAAGGTTCTTCATGTTTTGAGGCTGTTGGATATTTGGCAAAGAATAAGGTCCAAAAAAAAATGTTTGCTACTTTAAAACGTTCTTCTTCTGAGTTGACTAAAACTTCAAACATTCATCTCTGAGTCTTGACTTTTCCTTTAATGATGAACTTTTCCAGCTATCTTGCCGGTGAGAATATCATGGCAGAGGCGTCTACTATTCCAACGTAAAAAGACTTTAATTAGGAATGGATACTGAGTTCCCTTAAATGCCTTTGACCATCTGTGTTATCAAATTGTTGGTTAGTCTATCAAGATGAGAGGGTATGTTCTTGTGCTTCCTGGTGCCCATGAGCCTCCTGGATTGTGAGTCTCCACTGTGGGAAGGGAAGCTCCAGGGCTGCTCTGTCTCTCAGGGGCCCTTCAACAAGGCCAGGCACCCTGTCCTCCTGTACCCAACTTTTCTTGCTCCTCCTGCCCTTCTTAAACTTGGTTAGTAGCAGTGTGTGGTAACTTGGCAGAAGCCTGAATGAATGTTACACTGTTTGGAAATTCCCTCCCCCATCCCAGTACCCTTTTTAATCCATCTTCACCCATTTTCCCAGGACAGAGATAGAATATATCTGGATCCTTTTCCATAGTGCAGCATGAATGGCTTCCAGCCCAATTCCCAATGTCCTCTGAAACCTTGAATACTCCTTTCTGCCTTACACACTTCTCCTCACACAGGTCTGCAGTATTCCCTCCAAAATGGCCCAGCAAGCTTTGATTACAGCTTCAAAGTGTTGCTCTGCTAGCTGCCCCCCCCCATTCTTCCAGTCCCTCCATAAACCAGACCTCAAGGCCTGTGGATCAGATGTTCAGGTTTCTCACAGGGAGTGGCCCACTCCCAGGACTAATTATCCATATTAGTGCAAGTTTTCACTGCTTTGAGACAATATCGACACCAAGCGATTTACGGGAGGAAAAGACTTTTGTTTTGTTTCCACAGATTGAGGAGAATGAAGTTCATCATGTCAGGGAAGCCGTGGCAATGGGCGGCTCTGCTGGGCTTGCGTGTCTGTCAGAGAGGAGGGAGATTTGGGCTGAGACCAGCGATAGATTGTAAGTCACAGCCCCATCCCAACACTGCTAGAGCCCTATGTGTACCAACTGGATCCAAATCCTAGATGTTCCCAGTTTCTTCCCAGAGACCAAATGTTTAACAAACACACAAACTAATTCCACATTCAAGCCATAACATTTCTACAGTTGAAGTGTGCTCAAACATTTTCTTTTAAAACTTAGTACATTTAAAATGTCTTTATTTTGGGCAGAGGATGGGGGGATGCCATGGAGGACTGAGGAGAGCCGGCAAGGGCCAGGTTTCCCCCTTTCACCTTTCCCCTAAGGGGGACTCACTCATGTTAGGCTAGGGGGAAGCACTATCCTCTGAACCACCTCAAACCTTTTTCTCAAGCTTCCCACAGCTCTGTAAATTTACAGAAAAAGACAGGAAACACTAAGTGTCTGTGAGAACACTCTAGACATGTTCCTTTGTAGTGGGAAACAGTATAATTTGAAACCTTGTGATATGCTAAACACAGGGGGGCCAAAGTCATCAGATTCGATGGGAAACAAATCTGAGTGTTTCTTCAACAACCCCAGAATACACAGGCCCATGGGAGTTATCAACAAAGCATTATCCGAGAGAGGCTTTGCAGATAGGAGGGAAACAGATAGTGAGATGTTGATGTGGGATGCAGCTTCAACAGTTAGCTCTACTAAAGTCATTTATTCCTGGCAATTCTCAGTGGGGTTGATCACACGTCTAACAACGCCTGCGAATCTGCGTTTCAGAGCAACTTTAAAAAGAAGAAAAACCACTCAGAGTATGCATCCTAACACACATACTTTAGACCTAGGTGGTAATGGATGGAGGGCTTCATTTAAAAAATTTGAGAAGAGGATATTTTGATTCATATACAACCAGGTTCCCCTAAGGTAGTAATCTTCCATAATTGCATCACCCGCACATAATGGTATGGAAATTGCAGATTGAATGCAGCCTTATATTTCTGTATTTGATGAATATATTGCTGTAAAGCTCTACATAAATCGCATTTAAAAATCAATGGGATCGTTTTAGAGATATTTGAGAATCTCTCTCTGTGAAGGAATCCATTTGGGGGAAGACTTTTAAAGACTATCGTGTCACTGCCTAGTGAATAGCATTTAAATATGTATTTTCCAAGGATTCTTTAAAGTATGGATTGTAGTTCATCACACATCCTGGTTTAACTTTGCTGCATGGCCACTGAAGAATCCTGTAAAAAAAAAAAAAAAAGAAAAAAAGACCATAAAAGCAAAACGGTATGTAGTCAGATATGGTAGAGCACGCCTATCATCCTGGTACTTGGGGAGCTGAGGCAGGAGGACTGCAGGTTTGAGGTCAACCCAGGCCATAGAGAGAGAGCCTGCCTCAAAGACAAAGGAGAGGAAGAGAAAGGCCAGAACTAGAAGGAGGAGGGGGAGGAGGAGGAGGAGGAGGAGGAGGAGGAGGAGGAGGAGGAGGAGGGGGAAGAGGAGGGGGAGGAGGGGGAAGCACAAAATTTAAAGTTCCATGTGTTTTAGAGACAGGATCTCCCTACATAGCCCTTAGCTGGCCTTGAGCTTAAAGAGATCCACCTGCCTCTATTTCCCAAGTCCCAGGAATAAAGACGTGTACCCCAACACCCAGCTGATATTTCATCTTTCCCCTTCTTCTTCTGCCTCAACAGTTTTCCTCCGTTCTTGTCAAAGGTGAAACATATATTAACTTTTAAGATAATAGATCTTAAGTTCATATTGAGATCAATTTATCATACGTGGGTGGAGTCAAAATTTAATCTAAAATACAGGAGTACGGGTCTGGGGAGAAGGTACAGTTGGTAAGGTGCTTGTTACACAGCACAGGGCTTGAGTTTGACCCCCAGCATCCACACTGAAGAGCTGGGCATGGTGGTGTGCAGTTGTGCACTTGCGAGCCCAGCGCTGAGAGGAGGCAGGAGAATCCCCAGAGCTCCCTGGCAGCCAGCCTAGCCTGCTTAGTGAGCTGCAGGCCAATGGGAAACCTTGTCTAAGCGTGAAAAAAAAAGAGTGCCTGAGGAATGACATTCAAGGTTGTCCTTGGGCTTCTGTTCGTGTGCACGTGCAAGTACATGCACACACATATGCACACCTAAGTGAACAAGGTGTGCACAAAGGCAGATGTGCTCTTGTGAAGGAAATGAGAATGCCCGACTTTTCGCTTTCCTTGGCTCCGTTACTGAGCTCCGTGAATCTGATTCTCCTCTTTGAAGTAGGAGGGGAAAGGAAGGCTGTGTGCTTTGGCCCCAAGGGCTCCGTATTTGTACCAGCACCCTTTGCAAACATTTAAAAGCACAGGAAAACACTGAGTCCATCCTTGACCTTCTGTCTCTTTAGGGACGCGGCACTGAAAACATAGTGGTAAACTAAGAGATACTCAAAGGCCACTTTTTCTGTTCTTAACTGTGCCGTCGTAATATTCAGCTTTGTGTCCCAGACTCCTGAGGTGTCAGCCCACACCAGCCACTCTAGTCTACTCTAAAGAACCCATATGTTGACTTGTTATCATCTCTGTGTGGGCTCATGGGAAAGTTGAGTCTTGTCACCTGTGCAACCTTGGATGCAAACCCTAGTGACACCACTATGGGTCACATGCAGTTTAACTCTCCCCATCCTTTGGTGTTTCTTCCTCCGGAGTGGTTACATTTATAGCTATTTAATGGGTTTTATTTTGAAAGTTAATATTAGGCAATATTTTCAGTACTATGGAAAGTTCTGTGTGCACAGTGGATGTTTAAAAGATTAATCTCCTTCTTGGTTCCACAGCTGAGGTCTCAATGAATATCTTTCCTGAGTCAGGCCCCTTGTTGATTTCAGGACCTTTTTGGAAGCTTCCAGAAGGTCTGCTCAGACTTACCTAGCACCTATTTATTACCTTAGTGTCTACTCTCTCTTTTCTTCCTTGCCTCTCTCTCCATACTGTCTTCTATTTATTTGTTTGCCTGCTTGTTTAGTATGTGTGTGTGTGTGTGTGTGTGTGTGTGTAGTTTGTGTGTGTGTGTAGTGTGTGTGTGTGTGTGTGTGTGTGTGTTTGTCTATATGTGCCCATGTGGAGCCCATACATTGAGGTCAAGTGTCTTCTGCTATAACTCTTCACCTTAGCTTTTGAGACAAGGCTTCCAACTTAACTTACAGATTGGCAATCTGGCTAAAGTGGCTGGCTGACAAACCCTAAGACCTACCTGTCTGTGTCTTCCCAGCACTGGTATGACGGACAGTTGCGACCATGCTCAGCTTAGATGTGGACGGTGGGGATCTGAACCTAGGCACCCATGCTTGTGCATCAGACCATTTTCCCACAGTATCCCCTTGTACCCGCCCCCCCCACCCGCCTTCTTCCTTATTACACATCTCACTGTGTAGACCAGCCCGGCATGATCTCCTGTTCCTCCTGCCTTAGCCTCTCAAGTGCTTTGATTGCTGGCATGTACTAGCCCTCTTCTCTGGAAGACGATAGAGAAAGCCTTCTTTTATTCCTCTGTAAAGATCACAGGAAACGGCTCAGAGGGTAAAAGGCTTACTGCTCGAATAGGGGTCTCTCAAGTTCATCCTGGGGACCCACATAAAGGTGTAAGGAGAGAGCCAGCTACACAGATTTGTTCTCTGTCCTCCACACCCACACCACGGCACGCCCATACCCACTCATACACTCACATCACATCCACACTAACAGTAAATAACACAATAAAAATCATGCAAAAAGGACGGAGTACATAGTAGGTCCACATTTCATACCGATTGGCAAATGGGTGATGTCTAGTCAGAGCCTCATTTCTTATCTATAAGGAATCGTTCGCTCCCAGGGCTAGCCTCTGAAGGCTATACAGAGAGGGCTGGTTGAGCCCATTCCTTTAGCGTATGGTCTGACCTGGATCGATTGTGTATGGGGCTTCCCTTTGGTGATATTTCCCTTCTCAAACCCCTTGAACGGTGAATCATCCTATAGGCAATCATAATTTTTTTTAATCCCACTTATTTTCCCAGTCTCAGCTGCTCTTGGGTCGGGCACAGACAAAGTGGTCCCTATGCCCATCTGCTGAGCTATTTTGGTCCTGCCTCCTTTTGAAGTATTTTCAGTAGCACCATGGTCTGTCGAGTTTTACTTTCTGCAGGGTCGAGCGCGGGAAGAAAAGGAAGAGGAGCGAATTAAATAGGAGCGCCGCGGCGTTTCCAAAGGAGTCCAGGTCTTTAGAGAAAAGGCAAGATATCGACGGAAAGGGGGAAGCCGAGGCCAGCAGAGCCAGGCAGCTTCTTGTGATGGATGAAAACTGTTTGTTCTTGAGAATGGCAGAATGCGGAACGGTTGTATTTCTGCTCTACAGTGGGCTTGAGAGTGGGACTGTGTGCGTGCTACTTTTTCCCCCTCTCCTTTTGTCTTTGATGTCAAGGCAGGTGGGGGGCATTTTTTGAGACAAGGGGATGGTTGTGGTCTTGGATTCTAAGAGCATCACTGTAGGTTTAGATTCTTTAAAACCCAATTTTAATAAGGGTTCTCAAATGCTTCGACCGCCTTCTAGCCCACCATCCAAAGGCGGGGGAGAAAAGACGGTAAATAGGACAAGGGGATGTGGACCTGCTTAGATGTAGTTCTTTGGGACAGTTTCAACCTTCGTTTGTCAGGACACCAGCAGTCCAGTTCAAGAGTGTCACCAAGTGCGAATCATCAACAGCAGTACCGTCCTGCAGAAAATGCCAGGTCTCGGCCGAACAGCCACAAGCCAGCAGGAGTGACCAGAATCAGCCCGATCGCCAGGGGTTCTATGCTGTGCTTCTCTCAATGAAGCAAAGGTCAGCGAAGACGAGAGACCAACGAAGCCGGCACTGTCGGTTGAGTCCTATTTATACACGCTCCAAACATCACGTGTCCTCCCACGGGTCTTGCCTTGGGAAAACATCACATGAGTCTGCATCACGTGACACAACCAGAAACTTGCAGTTTACATCACCAAATCCCTCTCACTCAGTCCTTGTCCTGCCTGCCCTCCATCCAGGAGCAGTAGATGCCATGGGAGGGGAGGGGAGGGGAGAGGAGGGGAGGGGAGGGGAGAGGAGGGGAGGGGAGGGGAGGGGAGAGGAGGGGAGGGGAGGGGAGGGGAGGGGAGGGGAGGGGAGAGGAGGGGAGGGGAGGGGAGAGGAGGGGAGGGGAGGGGAGAGGAGGGGAGGGGAGGGGTGCGACCAGGCTGGTCCTTGCCTTCCATCCGGAGCAGGAGAGGTGCCAAGAGAAAGCAGGGTTTTGGAAGGCATCATCTAGTTCTGTTCCTGGTCACAAGCAAAACTGGGCCCCTGAGCTCCCTCCCTCCGATACTGCCTGGTAACCAGAGGCAACATTTAATCCTCTGTTTGTTTCCTCTGTGCTCCATATTTTTTATTCAAACGTTTTAGTAGGCATGCACATCTGAAATCAGCTTTTTTACCCCAAGTATTTATTTTCGGAAACGGCCATTTTCTCCTTTATGTGTGTGAGTTAAATTTATAGATCAGACTGCTCCTGTTTTGACAAGCCTAGTGGTGAGTGATTAGTACTTCAGGAGCGGGGCTGCGGCTTCCCTGTCTACTCATGGAAGCCATTGGAAATGGAATTCGTATGCTTTCTTCTTCCTCCTCCTCTCGAAACAAGACAATGGGAGTACACTGTGAAGCCCAGCCAACACTCTTTTTTTTTTTTTTTTGGTTCTTTTTTTCGGAGCTGGGGACCGAACCCAGCCGGCCAACACTCTTTAGATCAGTCTGCTCTCGGTGCCTGCACTAAAGGGCATCTCTTCTTTGACATCACTCCCTGTATCTCATCTGCTGTGAGAAGAACTCCTCTCTTACGGTGAGCCCCTTTGCTGTGTCCACAGATTGTGTGAGCATGCATTTATGTGTGTGCATGGGAGAACATGGTGCGTGTGTGTGTGTGTGTGTGTGTGTGTGTGTGTGTGTGTGTGTGTGAGTGAGATCAACTACAAGGGTCCTTTATTCCTTAGGAGGCCCCCATCTTGTTTGCCTGGACAGGGCCTGTCATTGGGCTGCAGCTCACCAGTTTCGCATAGGTGGCTGGCAAGTTAGCCACAGGGACCCACCTGTCTCCACTTGTCCAGCGCTGTGGTTACAAGCACGCACCACCATGCCCTGCCTTTCTGTGTCTGCTGGGATTTGAACTCAGGTCCTCATGATTGCACAAGCATGTTACCCACTGAGCGTCTTCTCAGTCTCTCACCCAAGTTTCCAATCAAAAATTCCTTTGTGAACATTCTTCCTCCTTTTGTGGTTTAGCTTGTTTTAGTAACTGTTTCCTTTAAATGTAACATGATGGCGGGGGTGGGGGGGGGTGGGGGTTGCCCAAGACCATTGGAAAACGCAGATACTCACATGATGATTCATTAACAGTAACAAATGATGGTTGCGAAGTAGCAATGGAATGACTTTATGGTTGGGCCGGGGTGCCACAACATGAAGAACTGTGTTAAGGGATCTTAGCATTAGGAAGGTTGCAAACCACGGGTCTAGGGTATGTCTATTAACATTAATTAGGAAGATATCCTGTACACTGTTTTAAGGCATGACTGGGGCATGTAGCTTAGTTGGTTTTGTGTTGGCTTATCCTGGCTGAGTACCTCAGTTTTGTATACGGCATCATATAACCTAGGCATGGCGGCATATACATGTAATCCAGAACTGAGGAGGGGTGGCATCCAGGGGATCAGAAGTTCAAAGTTATCATCAGCTACACAGGAAGTTGGAGGCCAGACTGTAATATAAGGCAGACACCATATTTTCCAGGTAGTTGGGCAAGGTGACATGTGTCTATGATGTCGAGACAGGAGAATCATGCTTCTGGAGACAGCCCATGCCACATACCAAGTTCCTGGTCAGCTGGGCTACATAGAAAGGCTCTGCCTCAGTCAAACACAACATATTTGGAACATGGATGTTGGTAAGTGAAAGATGAGTTCAGAGGCTGAATACAGCTACCCCAATGTGTGCCTTACGGAGAACAGAGCAACTTGTCTCATGTTGGCACAATGGCAGGTCACCCTCTCATTCTGACACAGAACCCACTGCACCTCAGTACCACTCTTGGTCTAGCCGCACCTCCAGAACCAAGGGTTCCTCTAGGGGATCTCTAGAGAAAGAAGTCTGGTGTGAAGAACTAGGACTCTCAGACACTGACCACAGGCTGTCTGCCATCCCATGCTTGAGGCTCTGGTTTCCAAAATCATCACATACTGGAGCATATATGCATCACTCTTCCGTCTTCTTCACTGCCTTGACTGAGTCATTGCACCCACACGCAGCTCTTGCGAGCAGTGTGACCGTTGCACAGAAAGCCGTTATGGACACTGTTCATTGCTTCTCTGGGATCTTGCTCCTCTGCATCCTGTGGAGCTCTTGGGTTCCTTGCATTCCGTCATTCAAACTAGCTTAGTGATGGCATCATTCAATCAGTAATTCATTCTTAGGCTGGGAAGATGGACCAAGTATGTAAATCTGAATTCAGAACCCAAAACTCACACATAAGCTGGAAGCATGCAATCCCAGCATGCCCACAGGGAGATGGGGATGAAGACGGGAGAATGATCGGCATCTTGGGACCAGCTATTCTGGTGTACACGTCAGTGAAACACAATCCTCTCTCAAGTAAGGCAGAAGGCAGAAGAACTGACACTCAAGTTGTCTGCTGTGTCCTCCGTATATGTATGCACCAGGGCATGCATTATGTTCACATTTACACACACACACACACACACACACACACGTGCACATATACACACATAGAGACACATACATACATACATACATACACCTCACACACACATACACTCATATACACAACATACATACACACACACATACTCACACATAGACACACACACATATTCACACACATACACACGCATATATACACACATACACACATAGACCCACACATATTCACACACATACACACATCATACACACAGATACACATACACACATATACATACAACACACACAGATATTCACACATACACACATACACAACACACATACAGACACACACACTCCTTATTCTTTGCTATGGCAAACATTTTATTGAATATCTACTTTTTCAGTGCAGTAACAGAAGAAAATGGATAACAAACAATAACAATAACAACAACAGTGACAATGACAACAATGATGACAATGATGACAAACCAAACCTCTATTCCTGAAGCTTTGACGTTTTGGAAGAGAGAAGCAGACAGTCTACAGTCATCCCATTTCCAGAGCTTTGCTTTTCCTCTAGATTCAACTTCCCACGAGTGTTCATTGGACTGTCTGTGTTCTAAACATAAATACCTACAAGAGGGTCTGATCTGTAGAACCAAAAGGCAACAGCCTGCGTTCTCCTGTGTGTGCCTTTATAAAAATGAGAGGCCCATGAGCTAGATCCTGAGTCAAAATCCAAATTCATGATTGGGAGAGAAGAAAAAATGAAAGGAAGTTTCCTTTATATTATGCTTGTGAATGGTGTGTCCTCCCAAAGGCTCACATGGCGAAGGCTCGACCCTCAACTCGTAGATCTCGTCATTCAGATAACGAGGGCTCTACTCTGCAAAGTGGACCAGCTCACAGATGGGTTAGCACTTAAATGGATGACTGACAGGTGGCGAACTGTGGGAGGTGGGGTCTGACTGGAGGAGGTCAATTATTGGGGTGTGCTTTAGGAGGATATATCCTGTCTCTTGTCTCTTCGTTCTCTCTGCTTCCTGAAAACCTAGAGGGAGACGCTTAGCTCCACCCTCTCCACCGTGATTCTCCCCCAAGGATTTGCACTTCCCATGAGTGAAGGGATGTAGAGGATGAACAGGCAAGTCAAAATGGAGGCCTCCCGTGAACAGGCACATGGGATGACTCAGGAACCCGCTGAGGTGACGGCACTTTCGAGAGTTAGCCCTGCCAAGGTGTAAGGAGGGCACAGGGCAGTCACACATCACATGCGTCCCCCAGATTCAGCAGAAATTAGAAATGAGTGTGCTGAGGTCCTCCAAAGTACGGTCAGAGAAGGGCAAGGGAAGGAACGAAGAGAAGCTGTCTCAGGGAGCCCGGAGATCAGACTGAGAGCCATGGCTGCTGCTGCTGCTGCTGCTGCTGCTGCTGCTGCTGCTGCCGCCGCCACCACTACATTTCTGGCACCACGGAACACGATGTTTTGTTCCTCCCTGTGGTGGCTCAGATAGATCAGAGGCTCTCCAGTGTCCCTGAGTATTCCTTTGATGTCTCCCTTTTCTGTTGGGAAGTTGTCCCCCCCCCCCCCAGGATGAAACTTTGCCACTGTGCTCTGTTGAGATCCAGCCTCCAGGAGACTCACAGGGGAGTTCCAAGGAGAAAGAAATATTCCTGGGAGATGTTTTTGAAATCTTCTGAGCTACACGTAATCAGTACAAACTCCACATGCCTAGTGACTGCACATTAAGAGCACTTTAAGTAGCAAAAGCCTCAAAGGCACCAGTCCATTACGAGAACAAACAGTGATTTTTAAAGCAGTGTTTTCTCAGAGAGAAGAATCAGAAGAGACAAAGATGCCAAAGTCGGGCTCCCCCACACCACTCATTTGTGAGAAAATGTGCTTTTGATTGATGTCTACCAAAGACCATGTTTAGCATAGTTTTGATGGTTAATGAATGTTCAGCATAGCAATTGGAAACATTTGGGGTGATATCCCCAGGCAGTTTTCCCAATGCCTCTCTGATTCTTTGTAATATCTGGAACATGAAGACTGAGAATGAAAATAATTGCACTGGCTCACTTGCTCCCTCTCCCACGAGTCTGAGGGCGTACTCTCTGACGGCAAGGACAGCGGCTCTAGGAGCTCTTCACTTCATCTTTAGTTATAGGGATGGGACTTTGTGTGTGTGTGTGTGTGTGTGTGTGAACATACATACGTGCCCCAATATATGGAAGTAAGTGCATTGTAGCTAGACTCTGTTTCTTTGTGGGTCTTTCTTTTTTTCCTACTCTTTATCTCCCCAGTTTGACCGCTATCACTAGATAGGGGATGTGGTGGTGTGTATATGCTCGGCCCAGGGAGTGGCACTATTAGAAGGTAAGTCACCTCCAATTATATGCTGTTCATATAAGAGTTGCCTTGGTCACAGAGTCTGCTCACAGCAATAAAACCCTAAGGGGAGAGGTGAGGAGAGGGGGAGGGGGGAGGGGGAAAGGGAGATCTGAATCTCATTTCTGTTTCTCTTGTTTCTTCTTTGAGCACATTTATTAACAAACAGAACCCCCCCCCACCAGAACAACCAACAACCCTACCTACTGGGGCTTTAGCATTTATATACCCTCTGAAAAGTTCCCAGAATTCCAGATGCCACGCAATTCCAAGAAAGTGTCTGCAGCTGGACAAAACCATGCCTCTGTTACAGCATGGGGCAAATCATGGTCAGTTGCTGGGAGGAGTCCCATAGTCCACACCTGGGATTAAAACATGAACACAGTCTTACACTATTTCTCTAGGTTACAGGCAGGGTCACTCGCTGAACGAGGTCTCAGCAGTCAAACTGTGCAGAGAGGGCCCGGATCCTCTTCCTCTTCTTCTCCAGCACCAAGACCTCAGGCATGTGCTGTGGTGCCTACCTCAGAAAAAGAACAGTGGGAATCCAAACCCCGGTCCTCATGCTTGCCGGGTAGGCACTTTTCTGACTGACCCGTCTCCTTAGCCCCGAGGCAGGACCCAGCCTTTCAGCTGTGTTACGGAGAACATGGCAGTGATGACCTCAGAGTACACTTCTCTCCGCCTTTTCTTCTGGGCTCCTCCCGGAGGAGCATTCACATATGGAGCGGTGCTAGATGAACATCTCTGTGCCTGATTTCTGATCCATGCACGGAGATGAAATAAAGGTTACATTTTCATCTGCCCGAGCCCGCCTTTGTGCTTCTAGTTGATTCTTTCCTGTCACACGTCTTGTACCGTGGTACTTTGTAACAAGACACCACACGGGTAAGAGACTTCTGAGAACTATCAGACCATGACCACTTAATGGAGTCTCGGCAACATGGCCGGTGTCTCTGTGCGGTGTAATTTCTTATGCTGCTTAGGAAAAACAAAACGAAACAAGAAACAACACCATTATACAGCAGACCACTAATTTCAGGCTCCGCTGGCAAACAAGTGGTGCTGAGCTGTTAAGTAAGCACCGAGGAGCCTTCTGCTATGCCCCGTTGTAGATTAAAAATATCGGTCCTGTAGTAACTCGGTTAACGTGCTTGTGGTAAATTAGATGAAGCTATCCAGTGAGACAGATGAGCAAGGAGAGTGAGGGTGCGTGTGACTCTCTAAGATACCAAGGCAGTATCTGAGGGACCAGGCAGTATTTTGCAGACAGAATTTACGCTAAACAACATGTCAGTTAAAGGTATTAAGACCCCTCAAATGCTACGCAGACTTCCACCCCCTGGTTCTTTGTTACCATCTGGAGGTCGACCAGCACCACTTACCGCCTGACAGTCTTACAGAGTGCAGAGTGTATTTGCTGTTCCCCTCACCGCTGTGACAAAATTCCTGACAGAAATCCCGAAGGAAGGAAGGAAGGAAGGGCTGTCCTGACTCACAGTTGAAGGGTTCCATCACGGTAAAGAGGGTACAGAAGGAGGCAGGGAACATATTGATTGTAAGGGGGGGATCGGCTGGTCACGTTGTATCCCTAGCCAGGAAGCAGGGAGTGAATAGGAGTGGGGCCAGGCTGTAAAAACCACAAACCAAGCCTCCAAGGACCCAGCTTCTTCAATGAGGATCCACATCCTAAGGACTCCATGGCATTCACACATAGTGCCACCCTGGAGCCATCAAGTGTCAGCACAGGAGGCTGTCAGGGCCATTCTGTGTTGACAGCACATCATGCATCACACTGGGGAGTATGGTGGGGGCTTTGCCTATGCCGTCTCGGAGGCCAGCAGCTACATCACTAACCGCGCGGCTCAGAGACCTCTCCGGTGAAACAATAGGTAATTCAGATGGTTGATGAGGAATTGTGGTTACAAGTCCGTCTGTCTTCGGGTTGAACCCCTCCACTGGAGGTTACCTGGGGATCCTTCACGGTCTGTGTGGAAGAAGCGTTTCTATTTGGTGTGGCTTCATTCCTCGCTGAGAAGACAGAATACAGGATGTGCAACAATGCCAGTGTGACCTTAAGGACTAGAAGCCGTTTAGGGCGGCACCTATATAGGAATATTTACATGGAGAATACAGAGAATATTGAGTAGAACTGCGTCCATTGATAGCAAGGACCAAGAAACAAAGAACTGAGGCATTATGACTGTTGAATACAATGTTGAGAGGGGGAGAGGGAAGGAGGAAGGGAGGGAGAGGGAGACGGAGAGGGAGACGGAGGGGAGAGAGAGAGAGAGAGAGAGAGAGAGAGAGAGAGAGAGAGAGAGAGATCTCCTGATCCTTGAAGCCATAACTGAGCATCAGGCACTGGATCTGACTAACGGCTTCGGCCAAAGCAGAGGGACTGCAGGGTAATTCCCCTGGGTCGGATGGAGCTTGAGGAAAGAAGGTCAGAGATGGTGAATGATTTTAATTTACCTCACATCCTCCATAGCTGAAGTTTAAGCCAGGACACAGTGCCCATGGACCGACCTGCCCTTCATGTCACAGGTTGTCAATAATAAAGTTGATTTACCGTGTAGAATGTTCCGATTTTGTCCACCTGCTCCATCAGGTCTTCGTTCACACCCCAGTGAGACTTATCAAACCTGTCCCCCTCTCCCCCCATCATGTCAATATCCCGGCTTAATAGTTAATTTGGCTCTGCTGCGTACCTTGCTTACAAGTCAAACCTTGTCCCTCCCAGCCCTGACTTCATGGTCGGGATACCCAAGAGCCTTTGCAGATCAGTGGGAAATTAGCCATCCCAGTGACAAGAGGAGGCCGCAGACAGCTCTCCGGTCTAATTGGTCATCAGCCGCCGGCACCGTTTGCTTAGAGTTGCTCAATTGAGTTATAATGTTAGTGCATCTGGAACTTCAAGGTGAAATGATGCTTCAGCGGGCTATGCTGAGAGAATCTGAAATCACTAACCCATGCCCGTCTGTTAGCTGCAAGGAGACCCAGCAGTTTCCCCTTGATAGCCATGCATGTTCCCTTTTAAAGCATCGGGGAAACATTGCTGCTAATAGTTAATTTGACCTTTCAAAGGGATTCCAAAATAAATAAATAAATACATACATATATAAATAACCATAAATAAATAATAACCATAAATAACCAGATCCCCCATCTCTCTCTCTCTCTCTCTCTCTCTCTCTCTCTCTCTCTCACACACACACACACACACACACACACACACACACACCCCTGAGTGAATGGGATTTGTTCTCTGTACTTGACTGGTATGGCATATGTGCAAGTCCATGGTCATTAGTGAGGCTGAATTCAGAGACACAGTTCATCAGAGAGGTGTGAGGGTGAGGAATTGCAAGCTAATTTAAGTTTCCTCTGCGTCGTGAATCAGACCATTCTTGGTTTCTGTTAATTGCAGGGAGAGTGCAACTTTCGGGATAATGAATGGCATCACGTGGTCTCGTGGTTAGTGTCACAGACAACTCTCACGGAGCAAAAGCGTCACCTTCCAACTTCTTGTGGCTTCCCTAAAGGATTCAGAGAGCTGACATTGGGGTTCTCCCTCAGTGATGGGGGACACGCATAGACCACGATTGTATAGAATGTTCCTAGGTGGTTTCCTATCCATTCGTCTCCTCAACAAAGTAGAGTTTCTTGAAGTCATAGGTGCTGTGTGTGTGTCTGTGTGTATGTGTTTGGGGGTACATGTGTGTGTGTTTGGGGGTACATGTGTGTGTGTGTTTGGGGGTACATGTGTGTGTATTTGGGGGTACATGTGTTTGTATGTGTTTGGGGTTACATGTGTGTATATGTGTTTGGGGGTACATGTGTGTATGTGTTTGGGGATACATGTCTGTGTTTGGGGGTACATGTGTGTATGTGTTTGGGGGTACGTGTGTGTATGCATTTGTGGGTACATGTGTGTGTGTGTGCGTGCATAGGGACTGGTGTAGAGCTTGATTTGGGTTGTCTTCCTCAATCCCTTCTCTGCTACATTATTATTTTAAGTTTACCTTAAATTTTTAAATTTGATTTTAAATTGTGTATGTGTCTTTGTGAGTATAATATCCATGGCGGCCAGGACAGTGTATCAGATCTCCCAGAGCTGAAGTTACAGGCAGTTGTGAGCTCTACCTGACATGGGTGCTGGGAATTTAACTCACTGCAAGAGCAGAGCTGACCAATCCACTGACCGCTCTCCAGCCCCTCCTTACATTTTGAAACAGTGTCTCTCATAGAACCTGGAGTTCACTGGTTTGGCTAGACTGGTTGGGCACTAGGTCCCATGGATCCTCTCCCCACAACTGGCAAAGTGCACTCGCTCTGGGCTCTGGGGAGCTGATCTCAGATCCTCAGGTGAGCAGCCGAGCCCTCTCTGCAGCCCTGGGGATGTGGCTTACTAAGAGTAGTTTTAACTCTACATAATCGAGCAGTGACATCAACCACTGAAGTCCTTTAATGGTTTGTGGCACGAAGGTAAAAATATTCCCTAATATATGTGGGAAGAAATACAGAAAAGCCTCCAGAGTTCCTGTGAGGGGCAGTAGCTAGCATGATACTCGAGCGTCTTAGATTTGTCTTTCATTGCAAGCCCTGGACATTGTTGCTTTGGATAACGGTACTAAAACTACTGTTCTGTGCCCCCAAAGCAGCAGCAGAATAATAGCAATGGGATTTCAAGTCAATGGGCATTAGAGTCTGGCACCATCATAGTCCCGGAAGAGGTCAGGCAGGTAAGTCAGGACTGAGAAGTCATAGTCAGGGAGTGTGTCCACCAGAGACGGTCCCCAAGACACTCTCAGGCTTTGAGATTGTACGCCTTCCCTTTCCCACGGGCCATGGAACCCCCCAAAGGAAGCACATTAGAAATATAACCCAAATAAGAAGCAAGGCTCACACCGTGCCTTCACGGTCCCCATGTCTGCTTTTCATTGGCTTTCGGGTTTGCTTTGCATTTGCCCTACTTGATACCTCTCTTGTTCAGGGCATGTAGGGAAATGTATATGTCTGCAGTGGACCAGTTCTACCTATATTTGAGTTCGCAGGAGGGAATGCCATTTAGAAAAGTTTGACTTAGTGGAGGGAAGGAAGGCGAGTTTGTGTTTGAAGTGGTAGCCGTCTTTCAATGACATTTAAAAGACGGATGCTCGCCACCCTGTGCCTCTGTGGGTTACGAACCAGCCTATCATGATGTCCATGTAGCCACCACGCTAAGGACTCAAACTTCCTCTGGTACTTTAATTCTTGAAGGAAACCAAAAATAGAGTGGAGTGAGTGAAAGAAACATAGCAGCACTCTCCAGTCCTACCACCTGCTTCTGAAGTAAACCAGAAATCTTCTTTCCTGGTGACCTATCACATAGTGCTTCCCTGTAGCTCAATGTTTGCCCATGGGATGAGATCCTTTGGGCATGGGGAGTAGACCATGCTTTCCCATGGGGGTGAGAGGTGATGTCCAAAAGGGATAATTCTTTTGTGAGGACAGGGCTGTACACTAAGGTCACTTACAAATGGTCAGACCAGGGGTTTGAGAACCCCTTTGTTTTTTGCTTTTAGAGCTCATGAGAAAGGGCAGGGATATGACTCAGCAGCTAAGGTGCTTGCTACAGAAGCAGCAGGAGTGAGGAGCAGAGAAGGTCCCAGGATGCACATACATCTTGGAATTACCCTTGTAATTCCAGCTCTTGGCAGGTGGAAACCGGGGATCCCTGGAACACGCAGGCAAGTTTGATTGGTGAGCTCTGGGTTCTATTAAGAGGCCCTGCTTCAAAACATAAAGTGAAAGACAATTGAAAAAGACTCCATGATACACAACATGTGTGTACACGTATTCACCCACTCACATGTGAACACACACACACACACACACGAGGAAAAAATCATGGAAGAAATGAATTGCTGTCAGGTTGCTATCTGATGACAGTGAAGCATTTGTTGCATCCTGAAAGCAACTTTTTAGAGGAAATATTTCAAAAGTATATTACTTTAAGCATTGTATCCTATCTCCTTTCTAAAGATATGCCATGCATACAAATCAGGGCAAGAATGAATGTCAGGATATAATTTTTTTTAAATAAAAAAAGAACAGATTATAAACCTCTGTTTGCGTGCATGTCTTGTATGTGTGCCCAGAGGCGAGAGGAGGGCATTAGGACTTCGGGGACTGCAGTTATAGGTGGGTGCTGCAAATGTGTCTTCCCAAAAAGCAGTCAGTACTCTTAACCACTGAGCCATTTCTCCAGCCCTAGGATGTTACTTTTGAGATCAAATCAAATCAAACTGTCTTAAGACACTAAAGGGAATATCGACCCACCTACAAGACATCTGAAAGTCAAAGGTAAGTCAGCCTTCAGGAGCCCTTTGCCCCAGGTCTTGTTTCTGC
Organism: Rattus norvegicus; assembly: GCF_021556685.1. Classification (NCBI taxonomy): domain Eukaryota; kingdom Metazoa; phylum Chordata; class Mammalia; order Rodentia; family Muridae; genus Rattus; species Rattus norvegicus. The sequence continues at coordinate 125,263,107 of NC_141541.1, read as the reverse complement.
CCCCACTGCTCCCTATCTGGGTACCATCTTGCTCTGGTTGTTTCTATAGTAACGAAGGGCTGTTGTAGTTCCAAGCCTTCTGCACCTGTCCACACTCCTTGAAAGAACATGAGATTCATTCCATTTGACCAGCTTACATGGGTCACTCACTCACCTGAGAGTGGAGTTCATGTTTCCAGAGTTGTCTGCCTGAGTGGGAGATGTCAGGAAACCTGCATAGGTACCTTGGCGGTACAGCCAACAGGTAGCCATGATGTGGCACCGAACTAAGGTTCTTCTTAAGTTTCATGGGTTGAGAAAATGGAAGCCCACATCCATGTTGTCCCCACAAGCTCTTGCTGGGACGTTTCTGGTGGCTGTTAACATGTCCTTATGACTACTCAGGTCTTCAGTTTATGGGTCTCTAGAGTACAGTACGGTATTTCATAGGCTCATGGCTTTTCTCCTTAAGACCTCGTGCTCTCAGATCTCATGGTTTCTTTATGTGATTACTGTTAGAAAGAACAGCCAGCCTAGCAGTGCTGTAGGGCACCCCCAAACCCATCTGCAGCCTTTGGGGTTTTGTATGTTTGATTAGCCTCCCCGTGTCACAGGATCTCCTGTTTTCTGTGGTATCTGGCTTGTAGACGTGATGGGAGTGTAACTGGTCTACCATGAAGGTCACGGTCTGTTATAGTGAAGTAGCAGCTATAGTTTCTAAGGTGCAGACGTTAGCCCACCTCAGCTGGCCGGCCCGGTCTGGCTGTGGCCTGGTTTGCAAATAGTTGTTCCAGAGCACAGCCAGCTTCTCCTTCTTGCCCATCTCCCATGTAGGCTATTCCCCAGGTTCTGCTCTCAGAAGTCGTCTCTTGGTCTTCTCTTTGTTGCCTTGGCTGCAGTACCTCACGTACCCCAGTTCTCGACCCTTCATCCTCGCGGCGGTGTAATGTTCACACATAATATTGACGGCTACCGAACACTTTTTATCAACTGTGCTCCTGCTGAGCCTTTTTAAGATAATACCTTCAAAATCCTTAACACTGTCAAAACACTAATAAAAATTCACAAGGTAAATAGTCTGAGATATGTAGGGAGCAGTCTGTGTAGGGAGCAGCATCAGGAGTCTAGGGATTCTCATAGTCTTCTTTCAGGTAACCGATCCTCCCTCCGATGATAACTGTGTTGGTTTAAATAAGAATGCACCCCCCCCTCACAGGCTCATGTATTTAAATGCTCAGTGACCAGGAATAGCGCTATTCGGGAGAATTATAAGGTTTAGGAGCTTTGGCCTTGTTGGAGTAGGCATGGCCTTGTTGAAGGAAGCGCGGCTGAGTTTTGAGGTTTCAAAAGCCACACAAGGCCTAGATGCTCTCTGCCCAATGATCCTGGTGTAACTCCAGCGCCTGCCTGTTTGCCGCGATACTTGCTCCCATGATGATGATAGTCTGAGCTGCCAAAGCTGTAAGCAAGGTCCCCCCCTCTCCCCCCCGTTAAATGCTCCCCTTCATAAGAGTTGCCTTGGTCATGGTGTCTCTCACACCAATAGAACGGCGTCTAAGACAGCCATCATCACGCCGACTCTTGATGGTATTTATTGATTGAGCCTGTTCCCATCTTTTATTTGCATGGAGTCACCCGGTCTGTGCCGTTTGGTGCTTGAATCATCCCTTTCTTCACGTACAGCTGCTAGGGTCTAATTCGTGGTACTTGCAGAGCATTCCATGGTAGGAGTGCGCTACGGTGCTTGTGGTCTCTTTCCCGTCGCGGAAACCCTTGGCTATTTTCAGCTTTTAAAATATTATCACACGGGGTTATTTTGGAGTTCTTAAATACGTTATCCAGAACCCACTTACCCACATTAAGGTCAGTCTAAATTCCTGAAAGCGGAGTGGTACATGGGAGGCAGTATATCCTGAGGTAGTAGATGTGGATAAGGTTCTCAGTGGCCGCTCACTGCATGTTCTCCCCAAGATATGAGGAACTTCCTTTCATGCATCGCACACTAAACGCATGCTTCAACAGTTCTGGGGAACAGTTAGTGTTTTGTCCTTTTTAAAGTTTTATCTTTATTGTTCGAGAATTTTGTACACATGCAGTACATGATGTGTCTGGGTCTAATACAGCTCCCTATTCTGCCCGCCTTGAACCTCTCCCCCTTCACCTTCACCATGTTCCCCTTCTGACTTCACCTGCTCTTGTTCTAAATCTACAGGGTCCACTTATGTGTGTGGGTGTAGGCCCATCTCCTGGAACGTGGGTAGCCTCTCTAGAGAAAGCTGACTTCTCATCATCCCCCACACCTCCAACAGCCACCAGTTACCAATCATTCTTCAGCTATGGCCTGGGTACCATGAACCCTCCTCTGCCCATGCTGGGATTTCGCTGGCCGGGTCTTGTGCAGGTCCCATGCATGGCGTCATTGCCTGTGAGCTCCTGTGTGCAATGGCCCTGTTGAGTCCAGCAAATGCTCTTTCCCTGTAGACTTAAATAAGATCGGAGTCTTAGACAAGCGGCTGAGATTGAATGCTGTTGGTTCATCCTCCAGGCCTGAACCAATCTGACCTCAGAGCCCGTATATTCCTGGCTGTGCTCCCTTCTGCACCTCTAGATTAAGGAGACCATGATATTATATTCAATGGCCTTCCATTTCGCACCTCTCAAAGTTCTTATAGAGAAAGCACAACGCTTGTGTGGTGCAGACCCTGTGTATGTCAGTGTCTCTCATGTTCAACAGATTGGTCTATAAGTAATTAAGACATCACTGGGCTCTTGAACAAATGAACTAAGGTATAGTTATGAAGAAACAGGCTTTTATGTTTTAATGTTTTAGAAAAATCAATTCATGTAAATCACACAAAATCCTGGTTTGTAATAATGTTTTTGTGCATGTATTAATACTCCCTTGTTTTAGTATGAACTAGAAACCTTGGTCCCAGTTACCAAAGTGAATCCCTCTGTTTTCTGCTTCCCCTCTGGCCCCATTATGGTGTCTTCTGTTCTCACTACTTACCTTGTGGGGTGCTTTATGCCCGTATTGCTCTGTTCTTCAGGACGGGGTGTGGATCATACTCAGTCTTTGTCCCGGAATTTCACATTGTGCCTGGCACAGAGGAGCTCCGTGTTTGGGGGCTGAAATTCTCCTAGGAGCCAAAAGGCACTAAGTAAGTTTTGCTCATGTGGCACACAAGCTCAACCCAGCTCTCTCCACGTGGTCTGATACCACCCTGTGACACACACAACCGGCCTCATGATGACAAGGATCCCATACCAGTGGTTTGGCTCATTTGTGCTTTCCCTCTTTCTAGATGGGTGTTGACCTGAGCTTCCAGGCTGTTTCTACAAGGCAGTCTGGGGACACACCTTGCTGCCCACCTTCCCTGGCTTAGACCCCACAGAGGGTCATTGGTGATGGGGAGAGGGAGGCTAAGCTGAGAGAGCAAAGCCCCAGTAGCACGAATTGGCCTCTTTCCTGTTGTGATGGTGGTTGTGATGGAGGTGGTGAAGGCCGTCATGAAGGTGGTTGTGAAGGTGGTCATGATGGCGGTCGTGATGGCTGTGGCAAAGGCAGTCTTGATGGCGGTCATGATGGCTACTCTTGATCATCAATAGGGCGGGCTCTAAAATAACCTAGGAATCAACGTCCTGGGTCAGTCTGCGAGGTAGTCAATAGATTGCATTGGTGTAGGAGAATGCACTCTGGCTGTGGAAGGCTCATTCCCTGTGCCAGGGTCTCCAACTGAGTAGAGAGAACAAAGTAAACTGAGGACCGACAGCCATCTCCTTCCTCTGCTTCCTGACCGGCAATACAGTGTGTGCAGCTGCCTCAGGTCCCGCTACCATGACGGGTCGTACCTTATCCCAAACCATCCTAAAAGGGGAGCTCAAATATACCCATAATCCCTTATATTGCCGTGTTAGCTGTTTAGTCCTATGAGAAAAGTAACCAACACGCTGGCGACTGGACGGTTGGTGGACTAAGGATTTGTTCTTAATCACATTGATTTACCCTTGGAAAAGGGAAGTGTGAAAGCACGGTGCATGGTGGCAATTTAGCCACCGTCTTTCCCGACCCACCTTCCACACCTCCTTCCAGTGATAGCCTCTCATAAGCGGTTGAGGACATTACTCTCCTCATACATGCCACTGCGTTGGGTGAGGAGTCAGAATACTACAGAGGTGCATGTTTACCTGGTGAGCCATCCCATCAGCCCCTGACATTTTCAAAATGACACCAGACAAAGCTATTTACAATACCATCTAGAGAATAGGGAGCTTCCCTACCTACTTACGAACTTTTCTATATAAATGAGGTTCACTCACTGTGTTTCATGTTATGGTTGATCTTATTTCAGCAGTGAGAAAGGCTGTGTTGGGATGAGTTGTATCTGAATGCTCACCTGATTTTCTGTACGTTTGTGTGCTTTTTTTTTCCTCATGGAAGAATCCTATACTCTCTACACACATGACCACTTATGCGTGTGGTTGCAACCAACAGTTTGTAGGTTCTTTCTGCTTACAGAATATCATCTGAGTCTACTGGGAAGTCCTCTCAAGAGGGATGGGCCTTTAAGAGTGTCCATTCCTATGTTGAGACATAAGAAAATGGGGCGTGTGAGAGGGCTCAGCAACTGACTTCCTTGACTGGGGTCAAGCCGGATGACCCAAGTGTGATTCCCAAAACCCACATCAAACCAGCTCCCCAGAGTTGTCCTATGGCCTGCATACACTCATGTGTAATACACTCACACACCACTACCCTCAGCACGAAGGCAGTAGATGATGTGCCTTCCTAAAGAGGGAGCAAAGAGTTTCAAGGCCAGCAAACAAGAGGGCCGTGGTTGTTGTCCTTGTTGCAGAATTTTATGCTCATGGCCAAGTTTCCTCAGTCTGTAAACCAACAACCTGTACAGGAGGTTTGTAAGCTCCAGGTGTGTCCTAAGAGTAAAACACACTTCTTTCCTACTACTGAAATTAGGCATTAAAACTCCCAACAAAGGAATTCTCAGCCAAGGATGTCACTTTAAAGACAAGGGTAGACGGAGATGGTCAGGCCTGTACGGGCCAGCACCACAGGCCTGTAATCAGTTGGGAAGCTGAGTAGGACGATCAGAAGTTTGCCTGGGCTCCTGAGTGAGTTCAAGACCAGCGTAAGGAATTTAGTGATGACATCCTACCTTAAAATGAGAAGTAAAGAGAGGGCAGAGAGGCAGGTCATTGGTAAAGCACCTACCTACATGTATAGCCTCAGGATCGATCCTGGATCCACATTGCACATGGATGTGTACACACACACATACAGAGAGAGAGAGAGAGAGAGAGAGAGAGAGAGAGAGAGAGAGAGAGACAGAGACAGAGACAGAGACAGAGACACAGAGATAGAGAGAGACAGAGAGGCAGCGAGAATGGGAAAGAGACAGAGACATAGACAGAGACTGGGGGGACATAGAAATCTCAGATGAGTCCTTGAAAACTTTTAAAAGTATAGACTTACCTAAAAGCAGTGTAAACAACACCACACACAAGGTCAGCATCAACAGGAACTCGCCCATTTATCAGAGCGCCAGGGTCTCCCTCGCACAGTCTGCAGCACATAGTTTGATGCTTTCCTCTGGGTGTTGGCTCACCACAAGGTCATTGCTTCCTTGTCTGCTGGGCTTTCCACATGTTCCGTGCCTTCCTGATTGTATGACTCAGAGTTATCGATTTCTGCTTCCTGGTATCCACGTGGGATGAGCTGCCCTCTTCCCCCTCCCCCAGGTTTTCTGCTTTGTCTCAGAGCAGAAACACAGAACACAGGGGCTACGTTGTCTTTCCTTAGCCCACTCGAGGCTTCCAACCTGCCCTCTCCTCTTCCCAGCACTTCCTTTGCCTCTAGTTGAAGCTCTTAAGCCCAAGGACGTCATTACTTGTCTTTCCTCTGAAAGGCTGCCCTGGCACAGTCTAGAACACAGACCTTCACGCTTATGGAATAGGATTACGGGCACCACAACTTTGCACAAGATAAAATTATATCTCTTTAGGTAAAGCAAGCTCTGTCAACCTGTGTGCCAGGCTGGGGATTTGGTTCCGTTGGCAAAGTACTTGCTGGGCAGGAGAACCCTGAGTTCTATACCCAGATGCACACACACTCACACAAAGCCAGGTGTAGTGGCACATGTTTACAATTCCATGCTGGAGAGGTAGAGACTTGTTCCATGGCTTGTTGGTCAGCCAACCCAGAGCTCTTGATTCAGTGAAAGACCTTATTATAAAACAGACAAATGGACAAACAAACAAAAACCCACAAAACAAAAAAAACCCCAAAAAACAACAACACAAAAAACAACAACGAAAAACAAAACAAAACAAAAAAACCCCAAAAACCCAAAAAACAAAAAACAAAAAAGAGAGCTCTTAAGGAAGACAAATGAATTTGACTTCTGGCATTGCATATACACATATTACAACACACACACACACACACACACACACACACACACACACACACACACACACACCACACCACAGCAAAGATATTCTTGAATAGAGGCCCTACACTGAGTCTTGGCCAGAGCCAGCCCCCTGAGGATTATGGGAAACCCCAGGCTCTACAGAGTTAAGAGGAAGGAGCACCGATGTTGACAAGAAGTAGTTTCCAAGCCCAGCCACTTTCAGGACCAAAGAGAAAGCAAACATATTTCTTTCTGTGATTTTATTCTTGTCTAAGCTTTCTTAATTAAAAACTGATTATATTTTCCCTTGAGCAAACACTCGATCTTAAGCTAAGCAGATGTGCTGCCACCACCAGTTCTCTTCAGGAAGGAGGAGCCCCCCAAACTCAGACCTGAGAGAGGCGTCCCAGCCCCCGCCCCGCCCTGGCGTGTCTCCCTCTTGCAGAAACTCATTTCTTTATACTGCCAAGTTGAGCGGGAGTAACAGAAGACAGATATTGATCTGCAAGGAACAAATGAAAGACCGCCAGAACAAACACACTTTGGGAAACCAAATCTCGACAACCCCGCCCCCGCTCCCGTTAAATCCCCTGCCGGGCTTTACAGCTCCTTCCTCCCTTTTGCTTTGAGAAAATTAAATTAAGAAAGATGTGAAAGAAGAAAGCATGACTGATGTTAGGGTTTGGGGATTGTTTGAAGGTACTACGGGGGCTGCGATGTCCTTTCCTGCCCGTGTGCGTTCGTGCGTGTGGAGAAAGCGGAGGTATGGGTGAGGGTGAAGGCCGGTGGTCCACTTTGAATTCCCTGCATGAGATGCTCGTCATCTTTTGTCTTGAGACAGGGTCTCTGAACCTGGAACTCACTGATTTGGATAGACCCACTGACCAGAGAACGCTAGAGATCTGCCCTGTCTCGGCCTCCCTAGCACGAAAGGACTGCCATGTGTCATGTGTCTGCCCTTTTTACCCAGGTTGCCATGCTTACATAACAGGCACTTTACCGGCCAAGTCCTCTCCCCAGTCCTCTCCCAACTCCCTTCCATCCGAAGAAAGGTGTTTGCTTTGCATCCATTTGCATGAGTGATGACAAGGAAGAAGTCTCTGATCTTCCTGGTGATTCCTTACAGGCAAGTGAGAGCTCCCGAGGCTGGGAGCACACAGGGACTGGGGACACAGCCTGAAAGGTTAGCTGAAGGTTCAGCATAAACAGCCCACCTCTTGATTCGACTGGAATCCCACGCACTGGGTACTTCACCTCCTTGCAATGAAATCGGTCAACGATATTATATGGAAGTGAGTCCCTTCCTGGTATGGTGGACCACCAAAGACACGGTCAGCTCCTTGGACTCATTTTACGCTATGATGCCCACTTTTATTAGAAGAGCTGAACTGTTTCAGAGAGAGAAGTTTTCTGACTAGCTCATAAGACCCTCCCTGAACCTCCAGCATGTTGGGTTTGAGGCAAAGCTGTCTGCTACACAGTGATGGCCGTCTTCCAGAATTCCTTACTAGCATGCCTTCAGGTTCTAGGCCTGCCTGTCAGAGTGACTTAACAAAGCTCACCTTTTATTTCCATTCTTTAAAAGGCTTGCACTAAAAACACTTTGAGAATATTATTGAGAATCATATACAGTGTGTTTTGGTGATATCCACTCTTTACTCCTCACCTTAACTCTGTGCTGCCCACGTACTCCTGGGTGTGGAGCCATCCAACGGAACAAGATCAACTTAACCAGGAACCATACGCTTGAGGAAAACTAGCTTTTCCCTCCTCCAACAGCCATCAACTGCCCACAGCACTTCAGTTGGGGGTGGGACCCAACCTGCATTTTGCTGGCGTGTTGACTGGCTTGTTGTTGTGCAGGTCTTGTGCAGGGGACCACAGCTGTGGTGAGTTCCTCAGTGCAGCACCCTGTTGTATCCAAATAACGCTGCTTGCTCTGTTTTTACCTAACCTGTGGCTCTCATCTTCCTCCTTCATGTTTTGAGCTGTGTGTGTGTGTGTGTGTGTGTGTGTGTGTGTGTGTGTGTGTGTGAGAGAGAGAGAGAGAGAGAGAGAGAGAGAGAGAGAGAGAGAGAGAGAGAGATACAGAGGTCCAGTTTGATTGTGGTGGAACAGTCTACTGATACTCGGTCTCTGCACTCTAACCCCTTGTCAGTTTCAGCGTTAACAGCTATGGACTATACAGGTATAGATCTATGAATTCGGTGTGCAGAGTTAAAAGTTCATCCCTGGGCTCCTTCAATGCCATCTTGAAGTCCTTAAGTCCCTGGTACCCCGTCCAGCCAGAAGGTCGTGAGGAAAGTCTTATTGAATGTCTTTATGTTTTACAGCTCACCAAGGACTTTGGCATGCTGATGTCCTTAGGGCTAGGTACACAGCACACCAAGTAAACTGAATTATTGAAGTATAGTGGTGTTGAAACAACACGAGCTTCATTCCTGACCTCGTGGCTCTGGGAAGGGGTTTAATCATCCCTCTGCAATGGTTGGGAACGGTTATGATAGGAATTGTTCATAGATAGACAACTCCCATCTCCCCTGATGCACTGTTATGAGCCACCATTGCTTTTCACCAGGGCCGTGCGACTTGGTGTTTGCTCCAGGTCGATTTCAACATCAGCATCAGATGGAGGGATTGTTCAAGCACAGACTGTTCGGAATCCCACCGCCCAAGGTTTCTGTGTCACAAGGCTTGGCTGGGGTTCACAGTCTACTTCTCTAAGAAATTTCCCAGGTCATTTTGAAGTTAGGATCCCAAGGTCTTCAGTGAGAATCCGCATTCTAAGTAGTCTCCTTCCTCTCTTTGTGCCCAAGTTTATCATCTGAGCAGATATGCAGCAGAGAGCATCTCCCCTTTCCCACCTTCCAGGGTCCTTGCTTTATCTACCCCATCTGTGCTCCCCCATGTCCTCCTGCCCCACTGTCTCCATCCAGGGTCTCACTTACCTCCTCTGGGCACTACAGAAGCCCCTCCCCTCTTCCCCATCTAGTGCCTGGCACCCTTCCTTCATAGTAACATGGTCACTCAGAGAAGACCGGCATGTTTTATGTTTTGCCTGGTGTTTCAGCCACATCAATACCTAGCACCTCTATTTAGTGATCAATTGGGTATCTGAATATGACGGACAGATGGATGGGTGGGTGGGTAGATGGATGGATGGGTGGGTGGATAGATGGATTGGTGGGTGGGTGGGTGGATGGATGGGTGGATAGATGGATGGATGGGTGGGTGGATGGATGGATGGGTGGGTGGATGAATGGGTGGGTGGATGGATGGATGAATGGATGGATGGATGGATGGGTGGGTGGATGGATGGATGGATGGACGGATGGGTGGGTGGGTGGATGGATGGATGGGTGGGTGGGTGGATGGGTGGATGGATGGGTGGGTGGGTGGATGGATGGGTGGGTGGGTGAATGGATGGATGGGTGGATGGATGGGTGGATAGATGGATGGATGGATGGATGGATGGGTGGGTGGATGGATGGATGGATGGATGGGTGGGTGGATGGAAATTGCCCATTCACAATATTCTGACATCACATATACTTTCCCATACCTTGTAGCTCTTGAGTTTTTCCAGGTGTATTCTATAACCCACTTAATTCCCGACAAGCACAGATCCCACAAGATGATCCTCTCTATAGACACCAGCCCTAAGAGGAGGATTCCTGGTCTGCCCACATTTGTAAGAGGAGGATTCCTGGTCTACCCACATTATTTGTGTCTAGCACAGCTACCAGTGGGAGGCCCCGTGGAAAGATCTCAGATGTGGGGTTCAAGGGCAGCACTGGGATGAATTACAGGGGTAAGAAGTTCATTAGAAGAGTTATTAATGTCATTAGCAGTCAGACAGACAGCAGTGGGGACTCTGAAGAGTTCAGGCCCCTCTAGAGAGAGACAGCACTGTAGGGGCTCTGAGGAAGAGTCAGGGTCCCCTCTTCTTGGGGCTCAGAGGAAAGGTAATGGTTCCATACCATCCATCCATTGCACCCAGATCCCTGTATAGAGGAGCTAGCTGTTGTTGTGCATGAAACACCCAGCAAAACCCAAAACCTGCCAGACTTCTCTGAGTGACCATGTTGCTGTGAGGGACAGGTGTGCAGGCACTAGAAACCCGAGCCCAGACTGTCAGATTTCTCATCCAGGAAGTTGTGGGAAGGACATGTCACCTCCAGTAGCCACCCTTGGATGTGATGCTTCCGTGTGGGCAATGTGGGGATCTAGGCACCTAGAAGTCCGTTAGAAATCCACACACAGTATTCCCGTACCTGGGTACTGGGAGGCAGTGGGGGCATCTGTCAGCTCTGGACCCAGCCTTACGTATTTGCTGGACTGGCTCACAGAACTCAGGAAGACATTTTGCTTCTGTTGGCTGCTTTATCTCGAACAGATACTATGAAGTTTAAGTGAAAACCCGAAGAGAGTCACGGGATGAGGCGTTTCAATCAACGTGCAGTGCGGGCTCTGCCGCCATCTTGGATATACTCACCAGTTCTGAAAGGGTTTCATGAAACTCTGTCTTAGCTAGGGTTTCTATTGTCGTGATAAAAAAAAAAAAGACTTGGGGAGGAAACGGTTTATTTTATCTTACGCTTCCACAACTGGGGAAGTAAGGGTAAGAACTCAAACAGAGTAGGAATATGGAGGAAGGCGCTGATGCAGAGGCCATGGAGGAGTGCTGCTTACTGGCTTGCTCCTCATGGCTGCCCAGACTTCTTTCTTATAGAACCTAGGACCACCAACCAAGCAGTGGCACCACCCACAGTGACGCATGGCACCGCCCACGGTGATGCGTGGCACCGCCCACAATGACACATGGCACCGCCCAAGATGATGCGTGGCACCGCCCACGATGATGCATGGCACCGCCCACAGTGTCCTGAGTCCTCTCACATCAATCTTCAGTCAATAAAATGCCCATATGCTTGCTCATAAACCAATCTGACACTTTCTCAATGGAGGTTCTGTCTTCCAAAATGACTCCAGCTAGTGTCAAGTTGACATAAAACCAGCGAGCACAAGGTCTCATTATGTAAGCTGATTAACGAGATGGTGGGCCACGAGTGACTGATTCAATCTACAGCCCTTTACTCCCCATTCAAGGTTGGGGATGGAATGTGAAGTTGAAGCCCTCCTCTCTCTTCAGCTCCTATCCTGAGCCTAGGAAGAAACCCTGACAAATGTCATTTCCATTAGCAATGCAGACAGACAAATCTCCCTGCAAACTCCAACAGTCTAGGGAGCTTTTCTATTGAGAGCCACTGATAGGACCCAATGTGATCACAAAGGACTCTGCTATGGCCTTCGAGGAAGATTGGCTCAGGAGCCGGAGAGAGAAGACAGACACTAAGCGTGGATTTTATAGGTCCTGGTCAGATGAGTCTTAGGTCTTCCGGGGTTGTAATAAAAGGAAAGAGAGGGCAGGAGTGGCTGTGCTTAACCTCTGTCTATACACGCTCACTGTCTTACCACAAAGGACGACATCTAAGCACTGCGTTTGAAGTCTTGTCTTACAGCTCAACATTGCCAGTCACAGCCATGGGTCCCCCACCTTCGAGACACCCACCATCTTGTTCGGCCTGATCCATCAGAACCAGTCTCCCTTCTCAGTCTGATTCTTTTTTTTTTTTTCTTTTTTTTCGGAGGTGGGGATCAAACCCAGGGCCTTGTGCTTGCTAGGCAAGTGCTCTACCACTGAGCTAAATCCCCACCCCCTCAGTCTGATTCTTAAGATAACAATTCCATGTCTGAGACTTGGCGACTGAGGGCTTGTCTTTGAAATGTAGAACTTCTCAGGTACAATTAGGTCAAAGTTTTATAAGAAACATGTTTTTGGCTCAAAATAAGAGTATTTCTTTAAAAGACAGTTTGTGTAGTTCCTTTCTCTGGGGCGTATCCTTTGACACGGGCTATTTCCTGGGGAGATGTAGTCCCCTTCTTGGGTTGCATGGTTGTTTTGTGTTCTATCTGGGAGCTGAAGTCATCCTGCAAGGAATGAAGATTTCCTAAAAAGGTGGGAGCCCCTCCCTTTGGCCATCAGACTATTGAAATAACAGGCTCAAGGTTATTGGGATTTCCGAAGGAATCTTATATTGGAGAAGGAGAAGGCCTGGGAGGGAGATTTAGAAACATCCAGAAGCAGAACTTCTAGAAGGAGATATCACCCTGCTTTGACAAGTTGCAGGAGGTAGGAACTGAGACAATGTTGTGTCACTGGTGGGCAGGAATACACCTTTACGAAGACTAAATAGATATACATTGCCTCTTGCCTTCTGTTTAAGCTGAAAGCCCATGTTAGGGCTCTGAAGAGAGACTTGGGGTTCACTGTGTGTCTTTATTCCACTTCCAATGTGGTGCTTAATTAAATCTCCTTTTTCTGCTCGACACCAATAATCTGATAACTTGGTTTGCTGCTGGCTGGGGCTGATCCTGGGCCCAGGCTTTTACCCTAACAACTCTGGAAACAAGAGTTTCAACTCTGTGTGAAAGGAAAACCAAGACCCTATTAACTCACGATGGGTAGGACCACAGCAGTTCTGTGACGAGCCCATTCCAAGCCCTGACTGACATTGACTAGCTGGTCATAGCTTTGACCTTCCTCCCTTCAGGCCAAATCTCAGTTGGCCTTTGTGGTTTTGTGGGCTTGATGAGTTAGGAAGCAAACCATCACGCTGCCAAAGAGCTCGCACGTCCATGTTCTCCACGGGCCCCTCCAGAAGTATCTGGGATGAATGAGAGATCCCAGTTTTGCCATTCGTCATCCACACAGAGTCTGTCCTAGAGCGGCCATTTTACCTCTAGGATTTTGAAGATTGATCAGAGAGGTATGGCTCACGTTGGTGCTGCCAAATGAAAGAAGAGTGCTCACCGGGCTTTTGCAAGTTCCACCGAGACACAGGAACAGAGCAATTAAAACCAAGTTGCCCAGCCTGGAGGGATTTTCTCAACCTGGGGCTAAAAGGATCTACCCTCAAACCAGCGAGATGGCTCAGTGGATTCTGGGATTCTGGGGCTGGGGTGGGGAGTTGCGTTCATTATCTCCAGTTGTGTATTAACCCGGGAGTCCTGCAGGCTCCACTGTGAGTTCCAAAGCCTGTGGCCACTGAGAATGTACTAGTTAAACTCAGTGGGACACACAACAGAACAAAAAGGTACGAATGAGGAGAGAGCTGGGAGGACAGGAGTGGGGAGAAGATGGGGTGGGGTTGAGTCTAAATAAGGTATTGCACACACATGTGAAATTGTCAAAGGACAAGTTTAATCAATAAGAAAACACAGGAGTTGTGTGTGTATACTGTGTATGCAGTGAATGTGTGTGTATGTGTGTGTGTGTGGGTGTGTGGGTGTGCACGTGCGTTTGAGAAAATTTTAATTGGATGTCCAGACTTCCAGATAAGCCCTTGTTCTCCATTTGTCATGAATTTACAGGGGAAGGGGAGAAAAAAAAAATCAATGTTCTACAGTCTGACTTTCATCTGAAGAAAGTTGAAAGACTTTACACTGCAAAGGGAGATCTGAAGAGAAACAAATGTATTTTAACAAAAGGGAAGGAGAGGGAAGGAGAGCCTGCCTTACCCAGGCCATTTAGAAGAACAGACTTTCTCCTTTCCTAAGGCTGTTAGTAGAAGACGGAGAAGGTGAAACCCAGAGAGACAAGGGACAGAGAAATTCAGGGTGCGCCTTCCTAGTCTCCATCGTCTGAGGAAGAGAGCCGAGATGGAAACATGCCGACACAGAAGCTGGGATTCCCGACAAACTTGAGTACTTTCTTTTTAATTAGGGCAAAAATGTCCCTTTCAAGTATCGGTCCCATGAGCTGGGGCGTGGCAAGGAGAGGCACCCTGGGGCTCCCTTCACAGGATCCTCTGTAGCCATGGTGAGTCTGTTCTCTTTGAAGCAGCATGCTACTGTTTCAAAACCAGCCGCATCCAAGAGTTCTCTGCTTCCTGCCTGCTTTGGGGAAGTTTTGGTGCTATAAGGACCAATGAGGAATTTCACTTTCTCAGAAGCTTCTGCAACTAAGGGCAGATTCAGAGAGGAAATTCAGTCTGCCCGTCAGAGCTTCTTGAGATCCTCAGGAGGAAGAGTCATAGATGCTGGAGATCTGTGCTTTAGTGGGGTCTTCTTTGCCTCTGTCCCTGGGTGTGCTATGTCTGTCTGTCCATCCGTCTGTCTGTCTGTCGTCTTTCTGTGTGTATTTATATCCACGTGTGTGCGTGTTTATATCCACTCGTGTGTGGAGGGAACATGTATGTGTGTAAGCACGGTACACGTGGGTACACATGTAGGTGCTTGCATCGGAGTGCAGAGGCCCAGGACTGGTGGTGAGAATTATCTTTGATCAGGCACAGGTCTCTCCGTCAAACCCAGAGCTCACAGATATGCCTGGTCTCGCTTTCCAGCTTACTCTGGGGCTCTTTGCCTCTGAGCTCTGTAGGCAGAGCTGTGGGTTAGTCCTCATGACAACCTGACACACACACACACACACACGGGTGCTGGGGAGTTAAGCTCTGGTCCTCTCACTTGCAGGCTGTCTCCTCCGGCTCTGAGCTTCGGTTTTCATGCAGAGTGGACAATTACGTAGAATTATGCTGGGGCAGAATGGGAGATGACCTCACATTAATAAATTCGGGGAGTGCCCAACAATGTTTCTCACCTATGGACATGGGAAAGGGCACCTCCCGAAAGATCTTCACAAGAGAACATTCAAGATGCCTCTTACTTCTGTGGGTTTTCTCGGTTCCCTTGAGGTTTGACACACAGTATTGCACACTGGGCCTTCAAAAGGGCTGTGCTTTTATACTCTGGTTGTGTTTTTATGAAATGGCTTTATGCTGTTCAGTACACACACACACACACACACACACACACACACGTACACACACACACACACAAGTGTGTATGTGTGACAGTGCACATGAAGGTCAAAGGTCAATATCTAACTGTCCTCCTCACTTTCTACCTTACTTTTCTGAGTTGGAGTGTCTGACTGACTCTGGCGATCTCCCATTCCCCAAAGCTGGCCTGTGAACTCCAGGCATCTTCTTGTCTCGGACTTCTGTAGTTCCAGGGCACACCCTGCCACACACTGCCACACATGGCTTCTTATGTGGGTACAGGGATCTGATCTCAGGTCCTCGTGATGCTGTGTCAAGCAACTTGCCAATGGATCCATTGCCCTACCCAGGCTTTAGGTCTGCATGACCCGTTTGTAAAGTTCAGTCTAGTTCCTGGATACGACTTCATCACGGGCACCACACTCTTCCTCTCGGCCCCATCCCTTTCTTCTTCCCCAACCAAGCTCAAACGGTGACCCTGCTGGTCAGGGATAGAGGGACCGCCTATAGTTGGGTCAGTTAGCTCAGGTCTCTGGTGTGGGGGAAGGGATAAGTGAGATTGATGTCGAGTCTGCCCATGATGGGGTTGCGTGGTCCTCCTGGGTGACTGTAATTGATTGTGACCTAACTTGTAACATTCCGTGGGTCCTTAGAGAATGGGTCACCCATCCTGATAAGTCAAACAGGACTCAACACAAGGCTCATAGCCATCTGCTTGCTGATCGGCAGCAGGAGAAGACACCTAGCCCTTTACTTATTCTGTGGCCATGCCCAGGAGGCTGATGTAGCATCTCCTAGAGTTCACATCCGAGGGATAGGAAATCCTGCAGGGTTTTCCTCATTACGCCCTCTCTGTCTAGTGCTGTTTTCTCAACTCCAGAGCAAAAGTGCCACGACCACAGATTTACAGATGACTCCAGTGGACAGCGGTGGGACACGGCATCATCTGTTCTTTCTCCCCTGGCCTCTCCCTTCATGGTATTGTGCAAGGGAGAAGAGCTAGTCCTGAGAATTTCTTTAGTACATTAAATTCCTCCCTTCCTTGGGGTCCACTTTTTTCTCTTTCTTTTTTAACTAAAGAGATAAATGTGGCAGGTCGAGGACAACACCAACCTTTCTCTCTTCTCGCCTGTCATCCCTGCAGAATGCAGGCTGGATGTTTAACTTCAGTGTGTGAAATACCGAACATGTCTGCTCCTGCTGCCGAGGGGATCAGGTCCTTGTATCTAATGTCCCCCCACTTACTCTGCAGTTAGCAGGCCTTGTAACGTACCAGAAAATGTGCAAAGGAGGGTGTTAGAAAGGAGCAGTGATTTTTCTACTCACATTTCAGAAACTGTGGGGCCAGGGAGCCAGAGCAAGGGGGAGGGGCAGAGCAGGCCCTGAGCAAGCATGGGGTAGAGGCATGTCTTCCTGAGATCAATAGGAGTAGGATCCCTCCCTGCTTCCTGTCCCCCACCTTCACCCCACCGGAGGAGGTCATCCTGTAGCCTGGTAGCCACAGTAACTTGCTCTCCCCTTATAATGTTTTGTCCAGCAGCACCTGGAGTACCTCCTTATGCAAATGAGCCATCCCCAAGCACCTTAGCCCCTGCCAACGATGTGCTCTCACCCCCAATAGCCCCTTCTCACACCCCAGAAAATACAAATAACCTTTGTTTCCCCCATTAAAATGAGCTGTCTCACTGACACTGCCTCCCAACACCTAGCTTCCACTCCCAGGATCCAGCAGTTGGGATCATGGTGCTGCTCCAGGTGAAGGAGTAGAGCCTGCACAGCAGGGATCGGTGACAGAAAGCCAGGTGTCCTGTAGACACACCTTTTATGGAAGGACCTATTGCCTTTATCCCCCAAATCCGGCACAATCTTACCTCACACTTCCTGGGTCAATGCTCAAAGATAACAAATTATCAAGCACTTGGGAGGCCGCATCGGGGCCCAAGATGATTGACAGATACCCAAGATGAGCATGGTTTCCCTGATCTGGGCATTTCTTTATGGATACATCCTGGGAGCATCACGAGAACACTCAAAGTACAGACAATTCATATGTGCCGGTTGCAGAAAGAAAACACTTCTAAGCACAGATTGGGTGGAAAGTAACCCTAGAGAAGTGTGCCTCCTCCCCTTCCCCTCAGCCTCACTAGACCTCTTTGTTGTTCTTTGACCTGTCCACCTAAGACTGCTTACCAGCAGGATCTGCCCAGGCCTGGATCAGCCTTCAGTGGCTGGAGGGAGAGCTCCTGAGACCTCACCTCTCTCTGAGGATCTTCAGGTTGTTCACAGTGGCTAGGGAGGAGATGCATTTCAGTGGTCTCCTGAGTGACCGGTGTTCCTGTAAATGCGCTCATGCAAGCAACCCTAGATAAACTCATTGGGTCTCTCTGTCTCTGTCTCTCTCACGCGTACATATGCATACACACACAGACACACAAGTGCATGCTCACACAGACATGACTTCCCAAGAGGGGGTGATTAGAAGATCGTCAGGAACGGTAAGGGAACACACGAGGGAAGCGGGGGTTATACATGATCAAAATACACTCTATATATCTATGAATATATCGTGAGGAAACCCATCGTCATCCATAATTAACATATTCCAGTGAAATAATCCAAACCAGGCCGTGGGAAAGTTGGATCTGTCTTTGGCATGACCTTGGATAGTGGTCACTTTTCATACCATGTAGCAGTCTTTGAGCTTCGGTCTGACTGGATATGGCGAAGTAGGTGGGTGGACTTAAAGCCTTCACTGTAGAGCGCACAGGACTGAATGACTTGTGCCTGGTGGGCACATCCAGACTGAAGGAGAAAATGGGCACTGAGCAGGCCCTCTCAAGAGCTTGCTGGAAAGGCCTCTGCTGAGGGCCTCACACTACAGAAGGCTGTTCTTGCTCTCTCTCTCTCTCTCTCTCTCTCTCTCTCTCTCTCTCTCTCCATCTTTCTCCATCTCTGTCAGTACATTCTCTGTCTCTGTGTCTGTCTCTGTCTTTCTGCCTCTTTCTTTCTCTCCATCTCTCTTTCTCTCTCTCCATCTCTGTCTGTCTGTCTTTGTCTGTTTCTCTTTCTACCTCTCCATTTTTCTCCATCTCTGTCAGCACATTCTCTTTCTCTGTGTCTGTCTCTGTCTCTCTCTTTCTCTTTCTTTCTCTCCATCTCTCTCAGCACATTCTCTGTCTCTGTCTCTGTCTCTGTCTCTCTCTCTCTCTGTCTGTCTGTCTCTGTCTGTCTCTCTCTCTCCTCCATTTGTTAGGGGATGCAGGCTGCCTCTCAGGATCCTGCCCTCAGTTTGGCAGCTGAGCATCCACTCTTGGGCGAGCGTACTAACACCATCTCGGCCCCGGGGGAAATGCCTTCCCACATCTTGCCCAATGTTCTCAAACAGAAGATGAACGCATCTGATGCTGCAAAGATTTGTGGTTTGCACCGCTCGGGAGCATGTTGAGGATCCGAGCCGCCAAAGCACTTAGGTAAGACAAAGACTAATTAAACTGTGAAGCCTTCCTCTCAGCATGAGCGTAGGAGTTGATTCTGTTAAAAAAAAAATGCACTATTTTTTTTCAAAAGGACCAGGCATCCATGTCCTCCCTGCCATGGCTCTGCAGCTGCTCATGAATTAGTGTTGCTCTTGCAGCAGCCATACAGGGAGACAGAATAACATTTCGAAATAGTAACAGCCACCCATTCTCAAGCCACAGGTCCATTGACAGAGCACCTAGATGTGTGCAGTCGCAATTAAGTGCAGTCTAGTCTGGCGTTTTGCTGACTTATGGCTACAGAAGATCCAAGGGCTTCACGGACATTAAAAACATTGATAGTCGTAAGATGTTTCCAAGGCAGAATGGAAATACTATACTGGACCGTTTACTAGCTTTATGTGCAGTATTAAGATATTGAATATGTGATCTAGATGGTTTTTATTTGTACTCCTGACCCTCGGTCTGGCAAATACTAGGGTTGGAGCCCAACGTAAAGTATCGGATTGCGAGGCTGGGAGTTGGCACAGCTGGGAAAACACCTTCTGTGTAAGCACAAGGTGTGATCCTCAAACCTATCCTCCAACCAAAACCACCTTCAAACCAAAGTCCAGTAAAAACCTGCCACGTTGGTGCACACCTAGGACCCCAGTGCTGGGTAGGTGGAGTCAGAAGGATTCTTGGAGCCTGCTGGCCAGCCCGTCAAGACAATCAGTGAGTTCCAGGGTCAGCAAGACTCTGCCTCAGAAGTATGGTGGCAAGTGCCTGAGGAAGACACCTGTTGTTGACCTCTGGTTTATGCATCCGTGTACACACATGCACACAAACACCCGCCCACACCTGCACTCGTGCACATACATGTATCCAATGTACATGAGTAAAATAGCACATTCTAGTAGTGGCCTTGAAAAAGTTAGCTTTCGTTTTTCTCTGAATAGTGCACCAGAGAGAGAGAGAGAGAGAGAGAGAGGAGAGAAGCGCTTCGTTTGCTATGCTTCCAAGCACCATCAGGCTCTGTAGACAGAGCTTCATGAAGGATGGTGATGATCTGTTCAGCCTTACATCCCAGTTCCTCCCTGAGGAGCTCAAGGAAAGTTATACAGAAAAACCACGGACCAGTGGAGAATGGGCGTGGTCCCCTAAGTATACTGCTTTTATTTTTGTTTTGAGTCATGGTTGCCCAATGTTGCACCAGCAGGCCTGGAACTCACAGAGATCCTCCTGCCTCTGTCTCCCAAGCATTGGGATTAAAAGCATGAACCACCACACGCCCAGCGTCATGCTCTGAGTTTATAAAGACTGACGCTTTGCCAGCCTCCTTCGAAAATAGGCTGCATCGTCTGGAGCCTGTTGCCATGTGTTCAAACGTATCTCTCCTCTCCCGGGATGGATGCACACTTACTTAGCCGGCAAGTTTTTTTTTTGTTTTGTTTTGTTTTGGTTTTTTGCTTTTTGGTTTTTTTGTTGTTGTTGTTGTTGTTTGTTTGTTTTTTGTTTTTGTCTCCATTTAGGCATCATTTCTTGAGCAGCAACAGCCTCAACAGCAGTGATGTTAGCTGTCTATGGAGAAGCGCTTTGCGGTGTTCAGCAACTTGCATGTATTTTAGCACCTGTTAATACGTTGTCGTCGGGAAGTAGAGCAGTAGGCTTCTGTCACATTGACAGATTAAGCTGCAGAGGCAATGGGGGGCGTGGCAGGGTTTGCGTCTCCGGTTTTTACATCCCATTAGAAAACTAAAGCCAGGCATTAATTTCCATTTGAGTTATACACTTCCAAATATTTTAAATTGTTTTCTTTCCACGGAAATGAAAATATAACCATAACTGTCATCTTCAGAGAGTATTTATGTCATGGTGGTGTGTTTCTCATTCGGGCAAACAAGGAGCTCACACTGTAGGGAAAGCATGATTTGATGAATAGAGTAGCTAAGGTTCTAAGGTTTTAAAATCTCTCTCTCTCTCTCTCTCTCTCTCTCTCTCTGTGTGTGTGTGTGTGTGTGTGTGTGTGTGTGTGTTTGTGTGTTTGTGTGCGTGTGCCTGCACATGCCAGAGTATATGGAGATCGGAGGAAGCCTCAGGTGTCTGGTCCTTACTTTCCGTGCCATTAAGTCTCTGTTTCTGCTTTGCTGGTCTATAACCTTCTGGAAATTCTCCTTTCTTCTCCCGCCGTGGGAATTCTGATATTAGAGATGTGTGCTACGATATCTGGCTTTAAGTAAATCCAGTCCCCATGCTTGTAGAGCAAGTACGTTACCTACCAAGCCATCTCCCTTGCTCTAGATTTTAATTTTTTCTCAGACGTCTTTGCGGGCACCACCCATGTTTTCCATGATGTGAAGTCTGGAGTCTGCACTCATCTACATCAAGAGAGACAGTGGGGAAGCAAGTAGGGAAATGTGGGTTCTAAGCCTCGCAGTACCAACGAGTCAGCATCAGTGTGCATGCCCATCTGTGTGACCCGGCTGGATTGTTGCCCTTGAAGGTGCCTTGAGAACCATTTACTCGAGGGAATAAGGGTTATCAGACTTACAGGCAAGAGTGGGGAAATTACGGCCAGGGCGGCAAATCTGGCCGGCCACTTGCTTCTGCAGATAAAGTCGTTGACATCCATCTACTCTGCCATCTACTTTCCCATGGCTGCTTTCATGCTGTGATAAGAGACTAAGTTGGAGAGAGATGCTAATGGGTTCCCTGAAGAAAACATTGGGCGACCCTCTTTAATACATTGTTTTATATTCAGTCGATGAGAAACTTAACAGCCAATGAAATAATGAAAAAGTTGGACAATCTTTACAACTGATTGAACATTGTGTTGTTGTTGCTGTTGTTGTTGTTGCTGTTGTTGTTGTTTTAGGGTAGTGTTATATCCCCACCCCGTGGAAAACACCTAAGAATGATTGCTAATTGTAAAGGGAAAATGTGACTCACACCAGGGGAAGATCTGGGAGCTCCTTTACTCAGTCAGCAAACCCATCCTCAGAGAAAGAGACAGAAGATGCGACACGCCTTTGAATGGGATGCAACGTTTTAAGAAACCATCGCTATGAAGGGTTCTTGTCGAGAAGTTTTAAGATGAATTTAATCAAGATGCACATGTGAATAGCAACAACGAATGAATCCGTTAGATGCTGGGAACCCGCAAGCCAGCACAGTCCAAAGCCTCAGGCCAGAGAAACCACAACCAGACGGAGGAAGGGGACCTTGCTTGGGGTCCACACTGAACAAAGGAAAGCTAGACAAGGTATTGGGAGCAGAGGGGGGATGGGAATATGAACTGGACATGGCCCGTGGTCGGAGGAAGAGTTAGTTGGTGATACAGCTTGTTAATATAGAGAAGTTGTGGTTAAACGGCGTACGTGAAGATTTTCTGAATTACCCCCAGTATCCGGGACAGGTACATACCCCACCCCCACCATAGGAGCTGGAGGGATGGCCCAATGGTTAGGAGCACATAGTGCTTTGTTAGAGGAGCCACGTTCTGTTCTGTTCCCAGTACGCGCGTCAGAGAGTGCACAACTATCCGTAACTCTGTAACTATCTGTATCTGTATCTGTATCTGTATCTGTATCTGTATCTGTATCTGTATCTGTATCTGTATCTGTATCTGCATCTGTATCTGTATCTGTATCTGTATCTGTATCTATCTGTAACTCTGTTTCAGGGCATTCTGTGTAATCTTCCAGCCTCTGTAGGCACCTGCCATCACACACACACACACACACACACACACACACACACACTTAAAAATGAAATAAAACCTTAAAAAACCCATACAAAACATTAGCAGCTCAAGTCTCGCACAGCGTAGAATCCCCCGTAGTGAGTAGTTCCCAAGCAACCAAACGAACAAACATAGCAGCCAACCGTGAATGTTGGAATGGAGAACCCAGTGAGGTGGACCATCGTGGGAGGAAAGACAAAGCCTCCCGGGCTCTGGTCAGCAGTTTTGGACAGTGTCTTTCTGCGAGGTTCCCCGTCCAGCTTCTTAGGTAGAAGAATAAGACATAAAACATTCCCTTTCCACGGATTTTCTCCTCCTGCAGATGTTCCTTTCTTCCTAATGGTGATTCATCTTCCCTCCCGGGAATCCACCCAAGCAATATTTCTCCCTCATACAATTTCACCTTCCCAGTTGCCATCCATCATCCCAGCCTGTCAAAACCTTTACAATTCTGATTGGCTCATTCAGCGTGCCATTACCATTCTCGGTCGTGTGACATCTGAGTGGTTGATGAGCCCCGCTCTCTGTGTCTTTATCTTGGTGGGTGATAAAGAAATCATCTGGTAACCCCTTGCTGCTCCCAAGCAGCCAGAGGCAGCGCCTCAGTGTCTTCTCCCTTCCATGCCATGGTGGCCTGCTCACCAGTTCTTCATGTAAGTCAGTCCCACACACAGCCTGTCTACAGTGGCCCTGAACTCCCTGTGTATCAGTGACTAAACACATCACCTGTCTGGGAACATCTTTAGCTGCTGTTGCTCTGCCCTTTCCAGAGAAGACTCTCAGGGGCTCCCCTTGGTGTACCTGCTGGCTCCTCTGCCATGACTGTGAGGATGTCCTTCCCTGGAGAGCAGACAGATGCTCTCTAAAGATGATTCTCTGCCCAAGTGGAGACACGCATGTTTATGTTAAGTGGATGACAGAGGATCATGTCAAGAGTCTTTCTTTATTGGCTTTCCCAAACCCAGAGGAACCCAGAAGAACCCAAAGCTTGCCTACTTGGCTAAGGTAGCAAGGCAACTGTCCCCATGAGATTTCATGTCTCTGCATTTCCATTGCTGGAATTACAGGTAGGCTACCATATGTATCCAGTGTTTAAATGAGTTCTGGGGATGCAAACTTTGTCAAGTGCTTTATCTACCAAGCCATCTCCCTAGTCCTGGTGATAAATAACTTTACGACATCTAGATTTAAAGTGTAGAATTATAGCACGGTAATCGTACCAGAAGAGGCAGTGTGGGAGCTGAGGTAATGAGCAAAATGCACTAAACAACCCTCATTTCAGGAATTTAGTTACTTCATGCCTCAGTCTCCTCATCTGTGTAGGCATAACACTCACCGCTCACCTTTCAGGTTAATTGCAACCATTAAGTGAATCAAACACACATAAAGTAATGATGGGAATGGCTGGCAGTGAGTCAGCGCTCTGAATGGGAGCCCAGTGCAACATTATTATGATTCGTATTAAAATTATTATTATTACGACCTCCATGATGGCTTCCTTTGCGTAGGTCTTTCTCCCCCCATGAGCATGTTCTGGACAATATGCCTGTAATTAGGATGTAAGCAAAAATACCCTCCTGGGGAGCTTAAGCAAGATTCATAGAACACTAGCACCGACCACAAGCCCACACGTTAAGTCTCTGCTCAAAGCACACTTGGCTTTCAGTCAGTGATAACAGGCTTGGTTCTGTTTTTGGGTGCTGGGGACCAAGTCCAGGGGCTAGCACCCGCTGCGCAGGCCTACAACCTCTAAGCTACACACACCATCAGTCAATGGAGAAGTTTGGATCTACTTTGAGATCTCAGGAAACTGAAAGCATCAGAAGGCAGAGGTCCCATAACCTGAGAAAACTCACACAATTCCTAACCACGGTGACTATGAGCGGTCGGTCATTCCTCTAACGCCTGTGCACCAAGCGGTTGCTGTGTGTTAGCCATTGTTCTGGACAAAGAAAAGGCAAAGAATGAGTGGAAACAGCCAGGCTCTAGCCCAAAGAGGTTGTGTTCTACAGCAGAGAGTGAGGTGGAGTGGAAGCAAAAGTGCCCCAATAATTATATCCTCAGGACCGTGTCGTAGAGAAAACAGGAGATGGAATAGAGTATCTCCCCACTCATCATCTGGCTGAGTGATGGGGAGATTGGGAGAAGAGCTGCTCAATGAAGTGCTTGCCGTACATGCACGACGATGACCTGAAATCCCTCTGTACACCCTGAGGCCTGAAGGCAAGGCCCCGAGTTGGTTGTGTGTGGCTCTCATCAGGGTAAATTTTCATACAGGACTTGCTTTTCTTGGAGCTGTCACAAACCACTTGGCAACAAGAAGTCAAGGGTGGAAAGGTTTCTGACAGCGCATCCTTTGAGGGTGTAGTTCACCACAGCAGGGAAAGCATGGTGACCAGAGCTTAGAGAGACAGCCGGGTAGGTCACAATCATAGAGCAGAGAGAAGAGGACACTCATGTAATTTCATTGTCTCCTGAGATCCCGCCCCACGGAATGGGACCACATACAATTAGGGTACATCTCCCCACTTCAATTAACCTAAGCCCAGAGAACCCTCCTTACACATGCCCCACGATTTGTCTCCAAGATGACTTTAGATCCTGTCTAGCTGACAAGCAATATCAACCGCTTTGGTTGGACTTTTGAGCCACGGATCCCCGGGGCAGAAGGAGTTGAGCTTCCTGTTGGTAATACATCTCCAGTCACAGCCATGGGCCCTGTCAGCCACAGTCATTAGCAAAGCCGTTCCAGGGCCCTCTCTCACTCTGTAGATTCAACGGTTCTGAAAAGGATCCTTTTATTCACTTCCCTGCTAAACTTAAATTTTAGACATTAACTTCTTAACAAGCAAAGTGTACCTCTCCCCTGGCCCCTGCCCTTGAAGCACTGCCCCCGCTTATTTTGCTGCTGAGTGGGGTAATTTTTATTTCCTCTTTGTGTGTGGGGTGCCCCTACAGCATTCTTTTTAAAGCCCCTCAGCGGGAGAACCTGCTGAATTTGTAAAGGTGCTGTTATTTACTCTTTTAATATTCTCAAGCAGCGGTAGGCAGCCGTAGTGCTGTATATCATTGGAATGGAGGCTCTGGGTTGAGGGCCCATGGGGCCTCTGTAAGTCCGGCAGGGCAGGCTGTCCTTGCTGCTTTCGGTCTCACCTTCTGGACCCCCAACAGTGTGAATTCCCTTCAGTGGATGGTGTCAGAAACAAGGGAGGAAAGAGATTTGCCTATTGAATGTAAATGTCCAGATGATATTTCGAACCTCCCCCGCCACACACACACACACACACACACACACACACACACACACACACACACACACACACACACGAAGCCCAGAGAGCAGAAACTGCAGAGTCCGTCAGACCCAGCCAAATGGCACCCATCCTTCTGTAACTGGAATGTTAAACTGGGAATTGATGACCCAGCTTGAAGAAAAATGCAGGGTTCTGTGTCTTCCTTAATTACTCCCCTACCTTTGTTCTTTGAGGCAGGGTCTCTCATTGACCTGAGACCCCACCGGCTTCTTCAGGGTGGTTAACCAGGAGCTCCAGGAATAATCCTCTCTCCTTCCATTGCCCCACAATGCTGGGGTTACAGGTACATGCTGCTGGGCCTGGTTTTTAGATTCCGATCTTCTGATCATAGATCTCCTAGACTCCAAAAGTATGAGAAATAACATTTCTATCATAAACCACCCAGAATCAGGTAATCTGTTTCAGCTGCACAAGAACAAAATAATACTGCATCAGCACTGACACTGAGGTCATTCACTGATGCTGGTGTTACTTCAGAGACATCTTGGATATTTGGGGGCCCTAGTTATACACATCAGTCAGCCACTGGCTCTCAATACAAGTATGGCCTGGGTGATACATGCAGCCTGTCTACATGTGAATGGCAAGGAAAGGGTAGAACATGGAGGTTGTAATGGGCTTAGTGGATGACGGAGCAGGGTATCCTCCATCAAAAGATCCCAAGCTAAGCCTTAAGCGAGGTCCTGGAGGCCGACCGAAGAGACAGCAGCCAGATGACACATCGAGGAGGGCTCTGGAAAATCCCAAGACACAGGACAAAGAGAGTGGAGGACTCCAAGAGATTCAGGGAAGCAAACATTTCCTAACAGGTCTCGTTTTATGATTATTTTGAACACTATGAAGTCCAACTATGCCTACCAGCTCAGACCCGGCTTTCTAAGGCCTGGTAAGATAACCTGAAGCAGATATGAGGTTCTTGGAGACTTCCTGCCCAGCCGGGTGGTGGGCATGCACGTCCCTGTTGCCATAGTCTGTGAGTGGAAAGGGTAAAAAAGCACAGGGCCCGGCACGAGAAGTTTTTACCTGCCCTAGCCATTCCCTTGTTTAAAAGGCAATGTCCTTGCTATAGAGATGTTTCACTCAGCAAAGCGCTTGCTTGCTGTGTAAGCATAAAGACCCGCGTTTGGATCCCCATTAAAACAAGCAAACAGGCCCCAAGCTTTCCTTTTCCGGTGGTGGCCCCGCGGGGTGAGGAGCTCGTGTTCATACTTGTAGCTATGGTGTCCAAGGGTCCGCTGCAGTCCGTGCAAGTCTTCGGATGCAAGAAAACAGCCACAGCTGTGGCCCACTGCAAACGAGGAAATGGGCTCATCAAGGTGAATGGCCGTCCCCTGGAGATGATCGAGCCGCGCACTCTACAGTACAAGTTACTGGAGCCTGTTTTGCTTCTGGGCAAGGAGAGATTTCCTGGTGTGGATATCCGGGTCCGTGTGAAGGGTGGTGGTCATGTGGCCCAAATTTATGCTATCCGGCAGTCCATCTCAAAAGCTCTGGTGGCTTATTACCGAAAATATGTTGATGAAGCCTCTAAGAAGGAGATCAAAGATATCCTCATCCAGTACGATCGGGCCCTGCTTGTAGCTGACTCCTGTCACTGCGAATCCAAAAAGTTTGGCGGTCCCGGTGCCGGTGCCTGGTACCAGAAATCCTACCCATAAGCCAGTCTCAAGGATCAGGGTTTACCTTTGTAATAAACATCCTAGGGCTTTAAAACAAAAAACAAAAAACAAGCAAACAAAGAAAAATCTAGACTCGGAGGTGCCTGTCTATAATCCCATCATGGGGACATGGAGGGAAGAGGATCCGTGGGCTAACTAGCTTGTCTCCTTGCATCTGTGAGCGCGAGGTTCAGTGAGGGACCCTGTCTCAGTAAACGAGGTAGACAGTGATGGAGCCCTCTGCTCTCCACACAGACATTCACCCCCATCTGCACACACACGTGCATGTGGCTGTGTGTGCATTGCCACTCGGCATTCAAGCACATACACAATTTTAAAGAAAACATGTTTTACTTAAAACTTGGTTATAAAAACATCCTTACCAATTTTGAAAGTTTCCTGTTTGTTTGCTTGTTTGTTCACGGGCCAATATCAAGTGTGCCCTGGTTCTGTCGGCATTGTTTTCTTTGTAACCTATCATCACCCTGAAGTGCTAATTCAAAAAGGTTAAACAATTCCCTCAGCAGCTCCTAAATTTTAAATATGAAAAGAATTCCATAGCCTTTTCTTCTTCTTCTTCTTCTTCTTCTTCTTCTTCTTCTTCTTCTTCTTCTTCTTCTTCTTCTTCTTCTTCTTCTTCTTCTTCTTCTTCTTCTTCTTCTTCTGGTGTTTGAGGATAAAGCAGCACATATCTCTATTGTCCCTCCCCTGAGCAATTGTTATCCAGATTCTTGATGTGCAGGGAACAGTTCTGAGAAACGCATTGATGTTTATTTGAACTCCATGGTGCCCTCGCATCCGGGCATCACTGATGTTAACATAAATCTTGGTTAACTTACAATGCACGAGACCCTGAACTGGTGTCATCTGGTTCCCATATTTAGTCCAACCTTCATCCCAGATCCC
Source organism: Rattus norvegicus (assembly GCF_021556685.1). NCBI lineage: Eukaryota > Metazoa > Chordata > Mammalia > Rodentia > Muridae > Rattus > Rattus norvegicus. The sequence goes on along the minus strand of NC_141541.1, from coordinate 125,234,779 downwards.
GAGAGCACCCTGGAGAACTGGGTGATCGATCACAAGTCCATTTCCTTCCTTCGAAGTCCCAGGAGTGCTGGGCTGGGGATGGGTTCCTGATGCTGGGGGACACATGTGCATGTGCATGGGCTGAGCATGGGATGTGCACTGTGCAGTAGTCCTCACCATGCACTTTGCATGTGCTCTCCGCAGTTCCCACTAGCACATTTCAGTAACGTGTATGAACGCTATGGCAAAACAGCGATTTTCTCGTTCCAGGGTTAGCTGCTTTTCTCATTTGGCAAAACACACCTTTTCACAGCCGCTATGCTAAACTTCAAGAATAAACCAGCGGCCTGAACAGGATTTGCCATTAATCTTAAGGTTGACAGTGTCATGTGAAACTCGGTGTGTTATAGTGATTTTCTCGTGGACATCCAACTCCAGATCCCTTAGTCCCTCTTCTAACCCAATAGGAGCCTGGCAGTTCCTCCTGAACCTTTTGACTGTTTTTACATTTATTAATGTGCACACCCACCCACACCACAGTGCAACACTGCGTCAAAGGACTCTGGCCACCGTGTGTCCCTCCTATGGCTTTCCGTAAGTTCCTGTATCCCTTCCCCTGTTGCCAGCCACAACTTTATGATTCTTAAGGCTGGCCCTGGACTGAGCCTCAGTGGTCCTGTCAGTTCCAGCATGCTCCTCACGGGGCCCATGCTGTGAAAACCTGACAGAGAGATCCAGGCTACAAGCCTAGCTGATAGGTATCTTCAAACAGCCAATCCAGTAGACGCCTGGGTTTCTGCTGGCGTCAAACCAGAGGCAGCTGTGCCAACAGGTGCCTCAGTGTTTCCTGGCTCTGCTTTCAAAGCCAAACCCCAGACAGCGGCGGCTTCATCAACTGATTCAGCAGCCACGAGGACCAGCATTGGCCTCTTCCACCATATTTAAAGAAAGTTCCCCCAGCTGCTGAGATAGCTCCACAGATAAAGGTGCTTGCAGCCAAGCCTGAGGGCCAGAGCCGGAACCCACATGGGAGAAGGTGAGAGCTGACTCCTTCAAGCTGTCCTTTGACTTCCATACATGTGCCATGGCTCACACACACACACACACACACACACACACTCACATGTACACACATGCACACACACACACTACACATATCACACACACATACTACATATACATCACATACATACACACACACTATATATACTATATATATGTATATATATATATCTCTCACACACACACACACTAAAGAAAACTTAAATACTTTTTTCTGCGAATGAAAACGTAGAAAACTGTCTTATTGAGTGCCCTGAATAACCAGATAACGCTATTCCGGAGACATCGGCATGGCTAAGTACCAGCATAGACTTGACGTTGCCCTTCTCCAAGGATGACGAGCACAGTGGAGAGGCTGAGAGGACGGGAGCTGAGAGACAGGCCTCTGGAGTTCGAACAGTTGACAGTCATCGGACGCCTCTGTGAAGAGGGGTCGTTGAAAACGCACAGAGCTCCTTTATTCGCTGGTCAGCTGAGGTCAGAGGCGATTCTGAGCATTGGGAAGACAGCTCATCTGGTGAAGGGCTCGCCTGGCAGGCTTGAGGACCTATCTGAGTTTGAGCCCCAGAACTCATGTAAAGGAGTTCAGCCGTGATGAGAAACACTAGCAAACCCAGGGCTGGGGACAGAAGAGGATCCTTAGGGCTCACTGGTTCGTTAGTGTGGTCTAATTGGTGAGCTGCAGGCCCCAGTGAGAAACCTGTTTCAAACAAGGATGGTGGAGAACAACAGGGAAAGACATCTAGTGGTACTCTAGCATGGTATCCCCATTCACCTCTGTGCCAACACACACACACACACACACACACACACACACACACACACACACACACAGAGATAGAGAGAGAGACAGAGAGACAGAGAGACAGAGAGACAGAGACACACACAGAAAGATTTCAAGTCGAGATGTCTGTTGTCTTACTTGGTGACTACAAAGTCCAAGGAAAATGGTATCATGACAGCTGCCCACAGAACACCCTCCTGGAGGGTCCAGAGCCAGCTGTTCTTGCAGCTGTTGTGGTCATGGCAGCGGATCAGATGAGCTTCAGGAGTCTGGCAGGAGAAAGACGAGAGGCTATCTCTAAGCCAGGGACAGGGGAGGCAGCACGAACTTACGACGCTGATAGAGAAAAAGGAAATAACCAAGGTCCTTCTAATGAGACATCACCACTCTCCATGGTGAGGAGGAGAAATCGAGGTGGTGGGAAGGGACACCCACACAGAGAGGAGCTCAGCGGTGATGTCAGGCAAGAGCAGTTCAGACCTGGGCATGCACGGAGCTGACGGCTTCCCTAGGGAGAGTTCTGTTGTGTGTTCCTTCATAACGGTGGCTGCTGGTGATTATAGAGGGGATTTTGTCCATTTTATTTTTGGCAGTGAAGTGATGTCAGCCTAGCACTAGAAACAGCCACAGACGTGTCTGTGAAGGAAGAAATAAGAGCTACTGCTCAGTATTCACGGGAACATAATCAAATGAATGGGAAGTACCCGTCGTGCGTTTTCCCATCAGATATACTAGGCATCGGACCTTGGGGGCATGGCCACCTTTTACACAAACCTCATCCTCTCTTGCTAGAGGGGACGTTTCTCCCCGTGTGCATGCGTGAATGTGCATGCTTGTGTACGGCATGTGAGCACATGCATGCGCATGCGTGGAGATGTCCGCGGTGGATGGGTGCGCATGCGTGGAGATGTCCACGGCGGATGTCTGCAGCACGGCCTGGGAATGACTTCGGGACAGACACATTGGAAAGCAGCAATGCTTCTGACGCCCACTTGGTTGATTATGGGTGCTTAATCCACAAATAAGTAGAGCCGGAAATAGAAGAAAAAAAATCCTCGAAAATGTAGTGTGCAGGGCGAGCTCAGCAGCTAGAAAGGCCATTGTTCTTGGACCCAGCACAGCACCTGAGTGCTCACACATGTAACTAACTCAGGGAAGTCTGGTTCCCCTCCTGGCCTCTGTCAACATGCATGCACACGGTACACACACTCACACTCAGGTGTGAAGGACACGCATGTGCGTGCGTGCACACACACACACACACACACACACACCATACACTCATACATGCACACACGGACACACACAATCTTAAAAATAAACATTATCTAAACATAAGTTCTCATGGAATGTTTTTACTGATTTTCTGACAATTGAATAAAAGGTACGTACACCAGCCTCTTGTCACGATCCTACCCAATCCTACTTTCACAACAGTAGGTTGAGATTTCAAGCCGCCGCCACCGGAGCGTATGTTTTGATCCATTGTTTTTTTTTTTTTTTTTTTTTTGGTTCTTTTTTTCGGAGCTGGGGACCGAACCCAGGGTCTTGCGCTCCCTAGGTAAGCGCTCTACCACTGAGCTAAATCCCCAGCCCCCCCTTTTTTTTGGTTCTTTTTTTTTTCCGGAGCTGGGGACCGAACCCAGGGCCTTGTGCTTCCTAGGTAAGCGCTCTACCACTGAGCTAAATCCCCAGCCCCCCTTTTTTTTTGGTTCTTTTTCTTTTCTGGAGCTGGGGACCGAACCCAGGGCCTTGCGCTTCCTAGGCAAGCGCTCTACCACTGAGCTAAATCCCCAACCCCCCATTGTTTGTTTTAAGAGAGGTCGGCAAGTCCAGCTCCTTTGTTCTAACTCATGGCTCTCAGTGAAACCGTGAAGTAAGCACAGAGACACTGGAGTGAAAGCCCCGGGTCTGGATTCTTCCTCTGCTTCTTACTGGCTACATCACTGATGTGTGTGTCTCACAGTTACCACAGAACCTGGCTATGGTTGCTTTCCTATCCGTAATAGCGACTCTTGTTTGTGGATGTTTTGTTTCTCATATACAAAAAATGTAGGCTTCCTGTCATCCGTGTGTATTAAATGTAATTTGGATTCAAGAGAAAAGACCTCCTCCTTAGAGGTCATCTTACCCATTGCATGATTGGTGGTTTTGAATTGCCTTTATCCTATTCTGTGATGTCAGCTTTAACTGCCAACTAGACACACACTCAAGAAGAAAGTCTCAGCGAGAGATTGCCTAGATTAGTTGGCCTTAGGCATATATCCATGAGGGATTTTTTTCTCTCAAGTGGGCTCATTAAGCTGGGAAGACTCAGCCACTGTGGGCGGCACCATTCCCTGGGTCTGGATCCTTGACTGTCTAAGGGTAGAGGAAGTGGGCAGAGTTCTGAGCATGGTCAGGTTCTCTCTGCTCTCCACTGTGGATGTAACCAGCTGCTTCAAGTTCCCACCTGAGCTTCTGTGTAAGGGTGGTCTGTAACCTGAGGCTGTGAAACTAATTTGCCCTTTGTCCCCTGACTTGTTTATGCTGTGGTGTTCAGTCACAGCCATAGCTAGGACAGCAACCATTGCTTTACTGTCTGTATAGCTTAAGGCTCACTGTGGTTTGACTCCTCTCGTTCCAATGTTGTTCCTTTGAGGGGACAGAGGTTGTATGTTGTGTGGTTTTCCATTTCTTAATTTGTAGGATGGTGGGAAGAAGATCAGGGAACCCTGTAATTACTCCTTTGTTGACCAGTGATAGAAAGGAGAGACACTACACCACTTACCTAAACCGAAGCCCACTGCTGACCCCTTATCAGCACTGCATTTCAGGGCGGCGGGAGGAGCAAGGGTTCAGATTGTTTCTGGCTTAATAGAAGGCACTCGGATCTGACGATGATCATCTAGTCCTTTGTAAGGGCTGTGTTCTATTGAACTTCCATAACACAGAGCACTGTGATACCAGATCAATGCTGGATTTCTCCCTACATATCAGTCAAGCGATTTGGCAAATCATTTATCAGCAGGCACCAGATAAGTATCCTCTAGTTGAGTTTTGGATGTGGCCACTATAAGATATTGATGTTATCAGCCTGCGGGCCTGAGGACCCAGGCCCGCAAGGCTGTCTCTACTCGGGATGGCAGGTGCAAGGACTCTGTCAGGTTTGCACCCACATTTCCAGTCAGCCAACCGGAAATCATCACTATCCCATCTCTGCCCTTGGGTTTGGCCTACTCACTAACGCGGCTCACAGAACTCAGGGGAACAGGTTCAGCAGTATATTATAAACAATGCCACAAAGACGCAGACAGCCACACAGAGGAGGAGATGGGTAAGAAGCAGGTTGGGGAAGGAACCAGAACATGTTAGTCCTCCATGGGCCTGCTATCCCCAGGCTCTTCCCATGATCAGTTACTCAGACTCTCTCCTCATGGTTCTTCTTGCGCTCCTGGTTACCATTCTACAAAGGCACGATTGACCAAATCCTTAGCCTACCTTCTTCCTCCCCACGGGTTTGGTAATGGTGTTGAAAGTCCCTACCTTCCAGTCATGCTTTGGTCTACCAAACAAGTAGCTCTCAACTTGGAGCTTCTAGGGACTTCCAGCCACCAACCCTCTCCTTTACGCCACCTTGCAGATTCCAAGAATTTTTGGTGCTCTTTGAAGTTCCTTAGTCTCTAGCTCTGTCCCTCCTGCTTTCTCCCTCTCAGCGGATTGATTTAACAAACCATCACAGGACATCTGTCTCTGAAGTGGGTGAGGGCCCTGGGATGTGATCTCTCAAGTACAGAACTTTGCCTTTCTTTGAACGCTGGATGCTAGAATGCTTCAGGTTTTGCCCTACCCAGTCTCCCGAGTTACATTTCTATCCAAATGCTCAGGCCTAGAACTGACTCCCAGTTCACCTGTCTGTGACTTTATGTCTAGAAAACACTCCATTAGATAATCCCAAGAGTTTATTGGAAGGGGTGAGTTATTTTTACTGCTTGGATTTTTACAAATTAACTAATTTATTTTTATTAATATTAATACCAATTAATATTATTTATTTATTTATTTCATTAAACTTGGGCTCATCTATGGTCGCATACATTGCACGGGCAACCACTTGTTTGGCACAGCCTCTAGGGAGCCGTCTTTCTCTGTCATCCTTACCTGTCTCAGATTGCATAAGCTCCCAGGGGGCAAACACTGTCTCTTCAAAATGCACTGTGCAGTCTATACACAAATGAGCAATTAATTCACTGAACACTGACACCGGGACACCACACAAAGAAACGACGGTATCGCAAGTCATTTAATGTACCAGTTCCCTTCGGTCTCCCCACTAACACAAGCTGTCATTTGAAAAGAGATAATACACAAAGTACAGTCTTGCTTAAATTGAAATTATTATTAGAAGATTAGTCTTAGTTCTGTCTGTATATCTCTACACAATGCCACTGTCAGAAGCTTCCAGAAGGCTTGTTAAGTGGTTGTTACAAGGTTAAAGGGCCGAGAAGCAACTGTAGTATCAACAGAAGAGGCAAAGGACCCACACTCAAGCTGGGTCAGGGGTTGACACACATTTTGTGTAAAAGGCCGAATGGTAAAGCTGTTCCGACTCTGAGTACCATGTGGTCAGCAGCACAGCCCCTCAGTCTGCTCTTACAATGTGGTGGTAACCACAGAGCATGCGTGAGCAAATCATATCTGTGTCTTAAAACTTCATTCATAAAAGAGCCATGGATCCAGCATGTGGGCTGTAGCCAGCCAACACCTGATAAGTGATCACACTAGACTGATTTCTCTTCCACTGACTCTTAAATTCTTTGTAGAAATAAACCAACAGCAGGAGAGACACAAGGGTTGAGACAATCAGTGGCTGTTTGGGAGAGCGCTCCCTTGTTATGACCTGAGCTGGATTTCCCAGCACTCACATCAAAGCCATGCGCATCTGCAACATCTACACCAGGGACTGTGGAATCGCTGGACCTTGCTCCCTGCCAGCCTAGTTTCAGTTTTAGTGAGAGACCTCATCTCACAGGATTACAGGGGAGAGCGATAGAGTGGGACCCAGGTATCCTCTCTGATCTCCATGCACACCATACCATACCACACCACAGCACATCTACCTAAATACATACCCTAGCTCATCACACACACACACACACACACACACACATATGAACACACATAAATATCCTACCCCATAACACACAACCCTATCTCATAGAACACACACACCCTAGCCCATAGTGTACACACACATACACATGCACACACTCATACACAACACATATACACAGAGAGAGAGAGAGAGAGACAGAGACAGAGACAGAGAGAAACACACACATACCCTACATCATAGTGCACACATGTGCGCGTGCGCGCATACACACACACAGAAACACACATGAACACACATAAATATCCTACCCCATAACACATACACCCTATCTCATAGCACACACACACCCTAGCCCATAGCATGCACACATACATACACATACACACACACATACACATACACATATACACACACATGTGCACACATATTCCTACCACATAAGACACACACACCCTACCCCATAGTACACACACACACACAGAAACACACTTATACACACATACATAACCTACCCCATAACACACACACACACCCTACCTCATAGCACACACACACCCCCTAGCCCATAGCATGCACACACACACACACCATACACACACCGTACACACACACACACACACACACACACACACACACACACAGAGGCTCACAATCACACTGTTACATTATTCTTTGAGGCAGGACCTGTCACTGAAGCTGGTGGCCCGTGGGCTCCTGTGACCATGACCCTTCCTGTTCTGCCCCTGCCACTGCTGGGGTTATAGCTGTGTATGTGACCACACCTTGCTTTTCACATGGGTGCTGTGGATTCAAATTCAGGTCCCGCTGAGCCATCTCCTCATCCGAGGAGAGAAAGATATTTACAGAGAGAAAAATCCAGGGGTGTCTCCATAGTTGGGGATGTGACATCAGATCTAGGCCTCTTAGAACGCAGAGGACTGATTGCCTTCATGCGCCCTCTGGGAATCAACACACATCTCTCAGGCATGCTATAAATATGCCTGGTGGTTCCTGATGCTGCCGAGGTGGGGATTGAGTCCCAGGATGAACAAATAACAATTCCTCTTATTACAGGAAATACGGTGTTCGGTTCTGTTTGAAGATATTCAAATGGCCACCCTGCCCTTGAGCCTTGAGTAAATTAATTGCTCTATTACAAGTTTGAAGAGCTTTATTGAAGAAAAAAAAAGATAAAACAAGCAAGAACAACACCACACACACACACACACACACACACACACACACACACCACCACCACCACCACCACCACCACCAACAACAACAACAACCAGAAGTCAGATGCAGTCCCTATGGTTATAGGCTGCACAGCCCTGTATAACCCAGTGGCTTTGTTCTGTTGGGAACAGTGGAGTGCTGTGTTCCCCGTGGAGGTGCCGTCACTATTAATTTTATTGGGCATAACGGGAGGCCTAGCATGCAGTCACAGGGTTGCCAATGGCAACACTATAGTTCACCTGAGTATCAAAGAGTATCAAAGCAGACCGGATGTGAAGGTTTGGTGCCCGGTGGATCTCGGCAGCGGAAGGCGATTTGTAGAACTGGAGCCTGCCGCTCTTCTGAGGGGTAAGAGAATCCAGATCGCACTGTCAGCCCCACCTGCGTGTCCTCCATTGTAGGCCTGGCTCGTCCCTTTGGGATGCCTTTACCATGTGTCTGTTGTTACCTAGCTGCTGTCGATTGGGGGCGGGGGTGCACATAAGCAGATTTAGCTTCTCTCTGTGCCAAGCATGCAGGAGTCATTACTAGACCGGCATCACCTATCCGGCTCCATATGACGTTTCTTCCAAAAAGAGTCATTCAAGAGTTTATTTGGAGTGGAGTCTTCAGTAGCTTGATGAGTAGAGAGAGGACCACAGTGGGTGGGGCCTGTTAGTCCCCAGGTTACAGGTTCAATTATGGCTCAAAGGATCCATATAATCATTTGAGGCAGAGAAAGCGGCACGGTTGGTACGATGCTTCTCTTGCATGCATAAGGCTCTGGACCTGACTCCTATGTAGTGTACATACAGTGAAATACAATGCCAGTCACATAAATTCGAGGAGTGGAGCGAGTTTAAGGCCAGCCTCAGCTATATGAGATTGTGATGTCCATGGGCATGCATGTGGGCGCACACACACACACACACACACACACACACACACACACACACACACACACAGGCACAAACACCCCTTCCAGGTTTATTTAGCCTGATGTGTTCTCTGCATCTGTGCTTTGGAATGAACGGTAAACTGTGGAGCTGGGAGATATTGAGAAAACCCCAGAGAGTTTAATAAAGAAAATCCAGGGTACCTTAGAGCCTTTTAGGAAAGGGACTTCGGCCAAATTTTCAGAGCACGTAAGGATTTCTGGGAGAAGTTATGCTCAGAGATAACACTGGAAAGGGGAAGGTGGGGCATAGTAATACAAGGGAGCCTTTTGCAGAACACTAATAAATTGTGTTTAATTTTCACCAAACTACCCAAAATGCATGGAGACTGTCACAAGTGTTTTCCAGGGGAATCTCCTAGATAAAGAGGGTCTTAAGGACTTGCAGGAGAATGGCGGGCAAGCCTTGAATCGGGTTAGGAAAAGACACTGGGGCTATTTATCTAGGGAGTTGGCTCTCCAGGCATATTTGCACATAGCTGGTGGATAGTATATTTGAGAGCTCAGGTTCAGCCTCAGTTTCCCCACTGTGGGCCTAGAGTTCTGTTGAACAGAGCGACTGTACTATGGTGTCTACAGAAAGGCTTTCTAGACCCACACTAGGGTAGCAATCAACTCAGTGCCATGTGTTTATCTGGACTCTGGCTTCTTAGACTACGGGTCGCCACCCTGTATGAAGCCACACGAGTGAATGTGGGAGGTGCAAAAAAGAAATCAGCACTACCACTTTTTCAGAACCCTCAAAGCCCAAATATTCACTCAGAATAATTGCCTGTTTCTGATGGCGCTTAAAGTCATTTCCACTGCCGTCTTGCTTCCGAGCACAGACGCATGTCCTGTATTACGTACGATGTAATGTCAACTTCATGGGACCCTCCCTGCACATGCTGGGGTTTTCGGTTGTCTTGATCTTATGCAAGCTGTGGGCCTGCACCACTGCACTGTCACTTCCAGCAGATACTGCTTGGGTGAGCAGTAGCTGAACGCTGTTTCATATTGAACCCGGGTCCTCTGAAAGAGCTTCAGGAGCCCTTGACTCCTGAGCCAGCTCCCCAGCCACCTACATCGTACATTGTACGGTGTCCTGTGAGGGAGCTGCACAAGTCTTCAGTGAGCATCGAGGGGACCGGGGTGCCGGGGACTTGCTGTCCACACTGTGTTCTGGGATTGATTCTAGCTTCTGCACTTTTCCAGGGGACCAGAAAAGGAAGGCAACCTCTTTTCCTTAAGGAAACCCAGCCTGAAATCACAACCTTCCTTATCGTTTAGCGAGCTTACCTTCCACAGGTCATACTAATGAGGTTTTACTGCTCTGAAAAAAAGGGGGACACTTATGAAGGATTGGAGAGAGTCCAGAAGGGACAGCTTGTGAATTCATTTAAATACATATACATTACTTTTGTCCTGGTAATGTAGCACTGGGAGACAAATCTATAGTCGCAGTTTAACTGTTGGACGGGATTAAGTAAGCATTGACCAAGTGGATGCTCCTAAATGGCCCATCATTTGCCTATCACCGTACTTTAAGAGGAATGAACCAAAATGGCTTTGTTATGAATCATCTCAGTAATACTTCCTTGGCCATAGGTCTCAACAAACATGCTCAAGGTGAACTGCCTTTCTCTAGGCTTTAGAGCAGACAAAGACTATAGCATCTGCTGGCCCAGGGCTGTGGCATTTGGTCCATGGATGTTTTCCCTGGTCCATGAATGTGTTTTCTGGTTAAAGGCTATGTCCTCTGGCCTACATCTGAGGCCTCTCAGCCATGGCTGCTGCCTCTGGTCTAGGCTATCACCTGTATCATGAAGAATCTGGGAAGATGAATGTTCTGTTGAGGCATTAATGCCCGTTGTTTTGGTGCTCTAATTAAAGAAGCCGATTGGAGCCAGGCTTCTCACGTGAGTTTGGGGGTAGAAAGATATTTAGAAGGCGGGTGATCAGCCTTCCACTTCTTTCAATTTGGCCATAAATCAGTTGGGAATTATTTCCCCAATGTCACTTTCCTCCGGCTTAGAACTTGGGTAATGAGCATCCCCCGTCCCAGAGTGAAGCCGATTCTCCAAGATCTTGTTAGAAAGAGGATGAAGATTGATGAAGGGGCCGACGAACAAACCCACTCCATTTCTTCTTACCGTCTGCGTGCCTTGCCCTTCCCCATCCCAGACTTCAACCCCGATGAGCCTTAACTCTCCCACATGGCAGACAGCCTTGGGAGATGAGAAAGTGCTGGCGTGTCTTGACCTACTTTCCGGTGTCGGTAGGCTGCATGTAAGAGGATGCTACTGCACTGGGGAGCAGATGAGAGCATTCTGGAAGCAGGGTACATGGGTCTGATTGGCACCAATTATTCCAAGGACTTGTGGTGTCTACTGATTTTACATTAAAAAAAAAAGTACGGTAACAAGCAGTTCCAGGTGCTGCTACCACCCAAAATCCTTTCTCCCAATTTGACCATAAGTCAACGGGGAATCAAGCCATGAGTTCTGTGGGGATTGAGAACCCAGGGTGGACAGACAGACATAAGGCAGAAGCCCATTGACAGCCTTCCTTCCCCTAACCAGGACTGAGGCTTATGCCACTGTGTGGAAGACAGATGTGCCTGAGAAAAGTCAGGGATTTGACTTTTTTTAAAAAAAAAATTTATATGGTTTTAAAAAAAATGTTGCCTTAGAAGTACACTCGCAGCAAAGGGCTTGCTAAAATAGAATTTTTGCACACACTCCAATGAGGCAAACATGCTTAGCTTCATAGCAGAGCATGCCAGGATGCCTGCCGTACTTGTATTTTTATGTGTTCTCTTTTAGTTACATCAAACAGGGTCAGACGCTATAGCTCGGTCCCAGCCTGGCCAGGAATTGACTCGGTAGCCTTAAATTTAAAGTAATCCCCCTACCCCGTCTCCTAAGTGCTGGCCTTCTAGACGTGAGTCCCCATGTCAAGGATAGGCCCTTTAAGATACACGATTTTGGTTGTTGTAAGAATGTGGTAAGCCCTACCCATTGAAGCAAATTATTATTCCTGTAATCTATTTAAAATGGGGGTCACATAGTAAGACTGCTGTCTCCCAGTCCTATGGCTATTTGGAATAAAGGAGTTCCCATTGCATTAGAGCGCATCTTCATCTTCTGGAGACACAAGATGGATGAGACACAAATAGGGAGAAGGCTGTTTACAGATGTAGACATGTAGAAACTTGCTACAACTGTAATTCTATAGTCCAAGAAGCGCCACAGTCTTCCGTATGTGAGGTGAAGACCCAGTCCCAGTCTGAAGGCCCCACCTTTCACAGTGCTAGTGCCTGACTGCAGAAGGAGATGCCGCTGCAGTCCAGACAGTAACATCCCCTTCTCTGGCTTTGGGTGCAGGTAGGATTCATGGTACATGGGATGGTGCCTGCCAAGAGTTGGGATGGTCTTCATGACCCAGTCTACTTGTGTTAACATCTTTTAGGAATCCTCACATTATCACCCAGAAAGGCTTCATCTGCCTTCTGAGCTGAGTCCTTGACTCAGACTGATATGTGATATCACCCATCATTCCTCTCTTCTTTCCTTTCTACCGCTTTTCTTCCTAAAGCAACTTTTGAGTCATTATTACCAACCAAGCCACTGAACTCATCTTAGCTAGCTAGTATGTAGGAAGAGGAGGTAGGATGCTAAATGTAGATGGTTGATGTGAATGCCTACGCCATTAACGAGGCATGGCTTTGGATGTGTCTGTCTTTAAGACTTCTTGGGAAAAGGTAATTGGGAAGGGATGACCTCGCTATGAATGTGGTCTGCATCGCGTTCTTCTGATAGGAACCTGGATTGAATGAAGAAGGAAAAATGAGCAGGGCAATTCAGCATCTACCTTCCGCTTTCTTGAGCTGCTGAGATGTGAGCTCTCAGCTACCTCCTGTCCTTGTTGCCATGCCTTCTGAGCTGTGATAGATTGCACCCTCTGACCAGAGGCCAGATACCCCCTTTCCTTCCTTAAGTTGTTCTTCTCACCTATTTGGTCACATTCATGTGCAAAGTACCCAATGCAGAAGATTTGAAACTCACATTCATCCCTCCCCTCCAAAGACCTTACATTTAGGAGAAGGGATGGCTTGTCTGTTTCAGTTGCTAACAACCATCCACAATAGTAATTACTTTGCTGGCTGATTTCAATCATCAATCTGACACAGCTTAGGAACACCTGGAAAGAGAGTCTTAATGGGAAATCACAAAGGCTGTGGTTATAGCTTTGTGGGATTGTCTTGGTTGTTCACTGATGTAGAAAGACCTAGCTTATTGTGGGTGGCACCACTCCCTAGGCAGGGGTCCTAACTAGAGAACAGGAGAAGGCTGGATGAAAGCAAGAAGGCAGCTGGGCACATTGGTTTCTCTCTGCTCTTGACTGTGTATGCGATATGACTATGAGTTTCTGCCTTGACCTCCCCTCAACGATGACTATAACCTGGTGTTATAACAACAACAACAGCAGCAGCAGCAGCAGCAGCAACAACAACAACAACAACAACAACGACGACAAAACCTTTCCTCCACATGTTGCTTTTGTTTAGAGTTTTAAATGAAACTAGAACACTTGGGAAGCTGATAAAATCTTTGCAGGGTCTTGGTGCCCAAAATGGTGTGCTATACACTGAAGTCAGCACGGCTAGCAGACGTGCCCACGGTAGGATGGCACAAAAGACAAGCTTGTAAAAGGAGCCTATCCTGTTAGTTCCCAAAGACAAATACTCCCTCCTTTTCTACCCTAAGCCCCTTGTGGGTGTACCTCCTTAGCATGACATAGGTCACATGTTCTGACCTACCTGCAAAGAACTCTGGGAAATCCATTCTAGGTCTAGTCTCTGCCCCGGGGAAGTTCAGTTAGAAGGTTTGAAACATCCATGGTAAAGATGTATTCCTACCACACACAACAGAATGAGAGTTCATCCAATAACCACAATAAATTATCTCAGTGCTACTGAGGCTATGGGGCACCTAGTGTTGGCACCGGTCTGCAGAGGAAGGGCAACTTTGAAGAGCACCATTGTACCATTGTGGAGCATGGTCATGCTGGCGTCTCAAAGACTTTCGTGTTTACATTAGTCAGGATAGGACAGGAAGGTAATGCAGAAGCGAAGAGCTTCCAAATCAGAGCGCTTTGGGCCATGGAGGTGACTCAGTTCTAAAGCTTGTGCCTTGTGAACCTGGGGACTGAGTTAGGGTTCCAGAACCCATAGGAGCAGGCAGACAGAATGATGCACACTTGTAATCGCCAAAGTGGTAATGTGGGAGGTGGGACAGGGGCATTTCTGGAGCTCCCTGGCTAGCCAGCCTCATTTATTCGGCAACAACCTAGGCCTACAGAAAAGATGAAGGCACCTGAGGAATGACATCTGAGAGTGTCTTCTGCCCTCCACATGCACACACCTACACATATAAGTGCATACAAGCAAACACGAAAAGTTTAGTGGCTTGATGCCGTCATACAAAACTCCTAAAGGTCTGATCTGTGGATGAACTTAGTAGAAAATCGAACAGTCTACTACAAAATGAGATTGCTTTTCAAGAGTTGTCAAAATATTGACAGCCAAGAGCAAATTTGAGCCTCCTGAGCTCAGGGATTCGGGTCACACGCCCTGCTGTGACCTCATGTCCAGGGTGTGCCCTGCTGTGACCTCATGTCTAGGGTGCCTTATGCCATTCCGTGACTCAGCGATTTGCATAGTTCCAGTCTGTGCCATTAGGATGTGCCCATGACCTTGCCCACGTCTGCCACAACTGGGCAGGAGGTGGATGCAGGCCCTAGGGACCCTTCTCCACTTCAACCCAAGAGTATTGCCTTCCTGCATACAGCTCACCGGGCAGAACTGGTCATATGGTCTGGTCACACAGTGTCCACCAACTCCCAGCTAGGCAGTGGAGTCTCCTATCCATCCAAGAAGGGCTGGATGAGATTTCATGGTGAGCCTACATCAGAGTCCAGACGAAGAAAATCGCATCTTCACTGCTGCCTGGAAGTGCTGTCCTCGTGTGAGTGTTGGTGAATTTAGTGTGGCTCAGAAAATTGACTGCGATGTTTGCTTCTCCGGCCAGTCAGCTTTGTCAATGGAACAATTCCAAAGTCAGAAATGCTTCATTAGTTTAATAGAAAGCTTTGGAGGAGCTTGACTAAAGTCATGTAGAGCAGGGGGAATGTCACCGGTAAGTGCATCTATGTCCTCAGATACATTTTAATTACAGTTATCTTACTGAGAGGAGATCTCAGGGCTGCAGGCGCTCAAGGGGCCTAATGCACGAGCATGCGGACCTGAGTTCAGAGCTCCAGAACCCTTGTTAATCTGGCTGAGATGGTGCGTCCTGTGACCACAGGGCCGGCATGTGTGTGTGTGAATGTGTGTATGTGTGTTTGTGTGTGTGAGTGTGAGTGTGTGAGTGTGTCTGGGTGTGATGGTGCGTCCTATAACCACAGCACTGGCATGTATGTATGTGAATGTGTGTTTGTGTATGAGTGTGTGAGTGTGTGGGGGAGAGAGGCAGATTCCTGAAGCTCACTGGCCAGCGTGGCTAACAGAATCAATGGGCTTCAGATTTAGAGAGAAACCCCTGTCTCAAAATGTACAGGGAGAGACGGGTCAGTGAAAGGAACTCAATAGAGACCTTTGACCTCCACCTATATTTACAATATTTGGACACCACCCAGATACACAGACAGACAGACAGGCAGACATGCACACACACATACACACACACACACACACACACACACACACACACACACACACACACTCACTCACGCATACATACAAACACAGACAGGCACACAGACACATAGATGCACACATATACTCACACACACTCCATACACAAACATATACAAACACAGACACATATTCACACACACACACACACACACACTCACTCACGCATACATACAAACACAGACAGGCACACAGACACATAGATGCACGCATATACTCACACACACTCCATACACAAACATATACAAACACAGACACATATTCACACACACACACACACACAGACATACAGACACACACACACAGACATACAGACACACAGATGCATGCATGGACTCTCACACACACATACATTCACACACACACACTATAAAACTAGAAAGGAGACATGAGGGGGAAGGTGTTGAGTTGGGGATGGGGTGATGAATGATTGGACAGGGAGGGCAAAGGTGTGGGGAATGGGGAGGGGTGATGAAGGACAAAAGAGAGTTGACAAAAACAAATTCTGTTTGAAGATGCCATGGTGAAACACATGGCTTTGCTGTGTGTGTGTGTGTCTGTCTGTCTGTCTGTCTGGTATGTAAGCATATTCAAGTGTGTATGCAATACATATGGAATCTTGAGTTGACATGGTACCTTTCTTGGTTGTTCCCCACTTTCTGTATGGAGTCAGGCCTTCTTAGTCAAACCTAGAGATGAATTCCAACATTGTTTTCCCCAGCCCTAACCTTGAGAGAGAGCTACAGGTTTTTAAACCATGCCATGTGACCCGGCTGTGCCACTCCTAGGCCTAAGCTAACGGGACCCCACAGCCGTCATGTGACCCAGCTGTGCCATGTGACCCAGCTGTGCCATTCCTGGTCACAGGCCAGGGGTCTGCACAGTAAAGCCTCAGGACACAGTCACCAGATGGACACACCCAGCAACCTGCTGCCAGGGTCCACAGCATCTCAATTGCCCTCTCTTATCCGTCCTGTCCCCACTGTGACCCCTGCCTTGTACCTTAATCTCCACCTTCTCTACCTTTCATTGTTATGTAGCATAAATGCCATAGTAACTAAGCCCACTTCTCCTGTGTAGCAAAAACATATTAACTAAGCCTGCTTCTCCTGGTACGGGTTCTGCTAAGAGTGGCTGCCACCCCGTCAGTCCGGCAGTTCTGCTGCTCTTCTTACAGAACCCTACAGAGCAGTGCTGACCAACCTGCTTGCTGCTATGTTGACAAATCTCTTACCTAGAGGAAAATTTGACTCAACAGCTTTCGGTCAAATGCACCCCTTGCTTCTTTCTCTCTTAATACATGCTGTGACCCTAAAGGTCTGCATCTGCCGTGGATAACACTTCCCACGGAGGAGGATTCTCCAGTTTGAGACTCGCCTTCCTGCTTACACAGCCATATTTTCATGCCCCTGCTCATTTACTCAAACAGCTTAGATGTTTATTTATAATTTCTTTCATCTTTTTCATGGGCACAGGATTGTGGCTGGGGTGGGGAGTTGGGGATGCAGAAACCTGATCCATGTTGATTTCCTCAATTGCTCTTCCCTGTACTGGATGAGCCAGGGCCTCTTAATTGAACCTAGAGCTCACTGATTGGCTAGACATCAGCTTGACCTGGAGGTCTCCCTGGTCTCTGCCTCCCCAGTGCTGGGATTACAGCAGCTACCATGCCTGCCTGGCTCTTATGTGGGTTCTGGGAATTGATCTTTACATTCTGATTCCTCCCGGGGCGACTCATGCACCCTAAACCAGAGTTCCTGAGGCTCTAAGTGAGGAGCTTTGTGGGAAGAACAGTTCTCTAAAACCTGTGACCTGCCAACAACCGTCATCAAAGCTGACAATTCGGTGTATTGGTGGTAGATGTTCAAGAGGAAGGAAGCCACATCTTGACCTGGAGGTCCACTTCGGAAGGAGTGGCAGGAACTCCCCAGAAGGTTTATCAGCTCATCTGATGCTTAGCTGATATCTGAAGCCATCATTTTGTACATTTGCAGCAGTGCAGATGGGCTCCTGACAGGGAGCAGTGTGAAGAACGGTTCTAAGTTTACTGACGTTGGTTGTGGTCTGAATGGGGCAGCCCCTTTCAGTGAGGAGAGGTCCTTGAGGTGGCGAGAAGCCCTTGCCCTCAAGGTGGAGAGTCCCTGGTAGTGGGCAGCTGGGGCCGAATGGGTATAAGCCAGCTGCCTCACATCTTAGCAGAACATGAAGCATCTAGGACAGGAGGAGGAGATGGGCTGTAAACCTCAAATCCCTCCTCCCAGCGGTCCCACAACCTCCAGAAACAGTGTCACCATGGTGACTATGTATTCCGAAATATGATGAATCATCTGGAGGATACCTTACATCCAAACCAAACAAACGAAAGCTTGGTAGGGGAAGACACTGGGACATGATGGGGGAAAGACCTCGGAGGACCTAGTTGTGGACACAGAGAGGTACGTGTCATGTCATAATTCTTGTTGAGACATCTGGGTCAGCAGAAGCTGCAGAGCAAGGGCTTGCATTGGAAGCCACAGGCCGGGATGTAGAAACACCGCTCTGCAGAGAGGATTTTGTAGATTGTAGACGACATCTTCGGGGAGCTCGGATTTCCCATGAGTGACCCCTCTTCAGTCATGAGCAGCTTTCACAGGTTTGATGAGTGCAAGGCAGAGGAGGTAAAAGTTAACTTGGACCTTGAAGAAAATACAGGCTCGCGTGCTAGCTTAGCGGGAAGAGCAGGTCGTTCTATTCAAGAGGATTTGGACAAAGAAAGATAGAAAAGGTACAAATGTGGGGTGTTCTGGACACTTAGCAATGTATTAAAGACAATGCATTGAGAGTTAGCGTGAATTCTAAATAGCCCAGGCTGTCTTTATGCTACTCCCATCTTCCGTTTTCATATAAAGGTGTAATAAACCTCTTACCAAGGTGAGTTACAAACTTGAAGGCTTGACCTGACTCTTTTATTCCAAGCTATGAACCCTATTGGTCGAAGGACAGCCCTTTGGGTTAAGTTTTGAAGCGTGTTAACCAAGCACCTCCTTGGTCTGGAAGTACCCCTTTAACATCCATGAGCATGGTTGACACGCAGATTCTGCGGCTGGCGAGATGACTCAGTGGGCAAAAAAGCACTTTCCATATGAGAGTGCTGGTCTGAGTTTGATTTCCCAGAACCCATGTCAGGCTGGGTATGGTTGGGCACATCTGTAAGTCCAGCACTCCTGGGAAGAGACAGGAGACAGACAGGAAATACCCTGAAAGCTTGTAGGCCAGCCAGTCTACCATGTGCTGGAGGCAGGAGGGCTCAGGGGAGGGAGATGTGCTAAGGCTGTGGATTTCCTAATCTCACACATGAACACACGCAGACACACAGACTCACAGGCAGACAGACTCACAGGCAGACAGACACATGCACACACACACATACATGAATGCACACACGCATGCACACGCACACACACACACATGCACATGTGCTCACACACGCATGCATGCTCACATACACACGTGCACACATGCGCACACACACACACACACACACACACACACACACACGCACACACAGTGTAGATTCTGATTCGCTTGGTCTGACAAGGATGGAGACGTGAGTTCTGTGTTTCCCATAAGCTAGAGCTGGCTCTGAGGCAATTCATCAGGGCCTGGACTTTAAGTAGAAAGAACTAAATATACTAAAGGGGAGGAGTTGGGTAATGAATGAGATTGAGTTTTATAGTCAGAAAGGCTTGAATATTTATGAGACCTAAGAGCTGCATGCCTGCGTAAGTCATTGGGGCTCTGTGGACCGCACTTATCGTGATTTTCAGAGGGAACAAGGGGATTGTATGGGTGGGATTGGAGGAGGGAAGGCAAGGGGGAAACTATATGTGTATATATATAATATATACATATATAAATATATTATATATCTATATTATATATGTATATATATGTACACATATATGTATACACAGATACACATACACATGCAAACACACACACATACACACATACATATACATCATATACATATACATCATACATCATACATATACATAAACATACACACACATGCACATACACATACATATACATACATGTACACACACGCATATATATATGCACACACACACATATATATATACAGCATACATATGCATACATATACATATATACACAAATATATACATACACACATATATATATGTACACATAATACACATGCACACATATACATACACATACATATATACACATACACACATATATGTATATAAATATACACATATATACACACATACACAATACACATATACATACATATGTATATATGGCTCATGACACTGCCATCTCATGATCTCATGTGTATTCCTAACACGTGTGTTTCCCTTAGGCCCATTCCTCTTTCCCCTCCAGGGTCCAGCAGTCTAGACAATCAAAGATGAGTGGTCAAACTTACCACAGGTAATATGCTGATGGGGATAAGCTATGCAGGAACATACTCATGGATGTCCATGAAACTCGAGGACTGGAAGTCCTGGTTTTTACATCTGCTGCCTTCACCATTAGTGCTATTACCATTCTGAAGTATTTTCTCGTGGTTGACAGTGGATTAACAGGCATTAGAAACAGGAATATTAGTTGTGAGTCATCAGATCCATGGCCTACACATGACTAAGCACATTATAGGAGTTTATGGAAGCACGACACAGGAGTGTGCTGTGCTGTCCGTGATGAATACTTCCACAGGTGGAGGTCAAAGTCAGAGACCTGGAGAGAGAGCCATTCCAGGGAGAGGTGTGTCAGACAGTTCTGACTGAAACCCCTGCCCCAAGGAGATCCTTCCTAATACCCCTGTAGTACGACAGATTTCAGCTCCATAGGAACTGCAGGACGCCCTCAGCATGCTTTGCTAAACGCACACCTTTGTGAGTTCACTGCAAGGTTGTTCACAACGTTGCCACCTATGAATTTCACCTAATTCTTAAGGCCATGGAACTCTCCTTGGCCAAAGCATGAAGCAACCCCTTGTCAGTAGCAAACGTGTCTGGTCCAAAATAAATGAGGAGGAACCCGGGGCTAATATTCATCCCTGCAGCTGGGGGGTGATGAGGATGGTGATTGGATCGCTTTTACAGAGGTAAAACATGGCCTATATAATAAGGAAGGTTCATGTTGGCCTTGCCGTGGGCGAGGTGGGATTCCCCATCCATCTCAGCAGGTGGATCTCAGCGCATCTTACCCGGGAGTCCTTGCAAGGATGGTGAGAGACTCAGGGCAGGGAGGTTGGATAATGGGATGGCCCGTTGATTCTACACCTCATCATCACACGTCGTCAGTCGCACCAATACCGAATGTGGAACTGCCGAGTAGCGGAAGTAGCAGACGGCACCCATTGAAGTGTCCCTACAGGCTTGCATTGGTAAATGTGTGCATCTTAAACCTGTGAGGTAAACAGTGAAAAGTGAAGCGAAAAGCAAGCAAACAAGCAAGAAGGGGAATGGCAGCACACATCCATAATCCCAGCACTTAAGAAGCTATGGCAGGAGGGTGGAAAGACTGAGGTCAGTCTGGGCTAAGTACTGTGACCCAAAGCTCAGGTTGTATGGTGTTGTGTGGTTGTTGTTGTTGTTGTGGTTTTCTTGATGGTAATTGCTCAGGGATACAGTCACACGGTCCTGAAGAATTAGTCTTTTCTCATTAGGAAAGGAAGAAGTAAGAAATAATGGCTCTTAGTATGTACTGCCCAATGTGAATGAGAACAGAAAGGACTTGCTATTATATAAGATCAATATGTTTGCCTCTGGGAGACACAGGGCGGACACTGAAGGGCCCAGTAGACTGGAGCTCATTTTCAAATGGAGAATGCGGATGTTGGATGGAAAAAATAACCCAAGCAATATCTGGGCTTGAAACCATTGCGGTAGGGGGAATGAATCTCGGCTCTTAGTAGGAACCCTCATCCAGCACCACAGAGAGGAAGACGAGGAGGCAAAGGGGCGGGGACTCTGCCTGTCCCAGTGACGGAACTGGGCGAGTCATGATGAGTGACTTTTGACCTTGTCCTTTTGGAAGCTTAGAGGAACTGGGGAGATGCGGTCTTAGAAAATTTGGTTCAAAACTGCCTGAAAAATAGCAATTCTGGAATTGTTCCTACACATCACTCATTAGAAATTTTGACAGTTTTCTTCTACTAGGGAGACATTTATAACGAAAAGCCAAATAACGCTTCTGCTTTATGCGAACTACAAAAAACGCCCGTACTTACTCCTTAGTCTGCTGTAATGCATTTGATATTTGCGTGCTCACTGTTTGGCGTAGGAATCCCTGATTCAGATCCACCCACCGAGCAGCCAAGTCTCTAAAACAATGTATGGAGTGAAATATAAAATAGTTCAAGGTCCTGGGAGCTCTTTATTAAGCGGTGTTACCTGTAAGTGATCAGGGGCTAAGTTCAGAGATGGCATTAGACACAGCGCACTGCTCTCTCCTTCTGTGTGGCAAGGATGGCGTAATAGCTAGAGATACCGCCTCTTTAAGGCTTATGAGTACAATGAGCTGAACTCACACAGCAGGGGAGTGTCCTCCTGGGGAACTAAGAGAATTAATTCTTCTGAGCCAGTTTTAGGATGAGCTGATGACTACTAGAATGGGAAAGTGTATGTGTGTGTGTGTGTGTGTGTGTGTGTGTGTGTGTGTGTGTGTGTGTGTGTATGTAAGACAGGGAGAGAGACAGAAAAAGACAGAGATAGAGAGAGACAGAGAGATAGACAGACAGACACACAGAGGCAGAGGCAGAGACAGAGAAAGACAGAGACAGAAACACACAGAGAAACAGACAGACAGACAGACAGATATACACACACAGAGAGAGAAAGAGAGAGACAGAGACATACAGAGAAAGAGACAGAGACAGAGAGAGACAAAGACACACACAGAGACAGAGAGAGCAGAGACACACAGTCACACACACACAGAGAAAGTGAGCAGAGACACAGAGACAGAGAGACACAGAGACAGAGAGACAGAGACAGACAAACAGATGCATGTGCGCGCACGCACACACACACACAGAGAGAGAGAGAGAGAGAGAGAGAGAGAGAGAGAGACTCAATGCTCGATGGCAGGAAGAAATGAAGCACAGAACACACAGAACAGATATTCTTTTCTCCATGTTCATGTACTGAGTCATGGGTTTTCTGGATCACATGTTGTCTTTTAGTAACAGGTCAGTCACAAGAGTATTCTGACAAAGTACATCTTTAAACTTTGAGATCGTAGACCAGAAGAACAGTCATTTTTGCCAGTGTTCTTTTAATAGAAAACTGGTTTTTAATTCTAGTTATAAATAAATAATTTTTCGTTTTGTGGTTGTCTGTTTTGGTGAACTGATAGATAGCTACAGCAGTCTTTTCTATTGCTTTTCATAGGTGTGTGTGTGTGTGTGTGTGTGTGTGTGTGTGTACATATGTATGGAAGTGTCTTAGTCATTTTCTATTGCTGAGAAGAGGCGTCATGCCCAAGGCGTCTCTTAGGAAAGAACGCATCATCATGTCAAGAGGCAGAGTGGCATGCAGGAAGGCACGGGAGCAGTAGCTGGGGGGATACATCCTGATCTGCAGGTCAAGAGGGGAACACTGACTTGGGCTGTTAAACCTCTAAGCCCACCCCAGTGACATGCTTCCTCCAGCAAGGCCACACCTCCTAATCCTTCTAATCCTTTCAAACAGTGCCACTCCCCGGGGACTAAGCATTCAGATATATGACTCTGGGAGTGTGGGAGGGGTGGGGGTGGGGGGTATTCTTGTTCAAACACCACAGGAAGCCAGAGGCTAAGGGTGGATATCTTCATCAGTCACAAGCAACTCTTGTTTTTCTCCCCAGTGCAGGGTCCCTCAGCCATGCCTGACATTGCTGTGGGATTCACAATCAGATCCTCATGTTCTTTGTGCTGCAAGGTCTTCACCACTGGAGCCATTGTCCTGGCCCCCCTTTAACGTCTAGGGGCTACGTCCTATTTTTACTTATTTGGTCAGGGTCTCATGCCATCCAGGATGGCCTCTAGCTAAGGGTGACCTCGAACTTGGCATCCTCCTACCTCTACGTCCCGAGTGCTGAGATCATAGCATGCGTCATCACATCTGGAGGAAAAGTCAATGGCGTGAAAGCTTCCTCTCTCTCCGCACCAGCAGTACCTGGCACTTTCCACAAGAGCATCTCCTTATCTTATCCCTGCCATTTTCAGGATCAGCTTATGCCGATGGTATTTGACAAAAATCAATAATTATGTGAAATGGTGTGTTACATCCTTCACGTTTTTAAAAAAGAAAGAGATCATGAAAGCAGTCATTGACTGTTTGTATCTGATGGTAATGGAGGGTTGGGTTTGACCTGTTGCTGTACCCATAAATAGTTAATCCCATTATCATGAAGAGGACGAGCCATTATCCTTATTTATAGAAGGGCGTTTTAACAGAGGGACCTGATGGGGCAGGAGAACACCTTTTCAGGTTTTTAAATGCAATTAGGAGAGTCCCACGTAAGGAATCTGGAATGGAGTTCGTCTTCTCTAAATATGAGCTAAACTCATTATCTCGTCTGTCATTATCTGCGTGGGGACATTTATGGGATCGATATATTCAGATGCATCATGAATTTCCTAACCTGTTCAGCAAAGCCATCCAAGACTCAATCATAGAGAAAAAATTGTCAGCTTTATATAAAAATCTTAGTGTCAAGGCTACACCTTGTTTGGTAGAGTGCTTGTGTGCATGAAGCCCTGGGCTCCATCCCCAGCACTGATCAACTGGATGTGATGGCGGATATCTGTAACCTCAGCACTCAGGAGGTCGAAGCAGGAGGATCAAGGTCACCCTTAGCTATACAGAGAATTTGAGGCCATTCTGGACTATGTGAGGTCCTGACCAAATAAGTAAAAATACCGTGTGTGTGTGTGTGTGTGTGTGTGTGTGTGTGTGTGTTTGTGTGTGTGTGTGTGCATATTTATATGTATGTATATGTGTATGTGTGTATGTATATATATGTTTATACATGCACATACTTTGGTTTTTGTCATAATTTCTCTTAGCACCAAGGTCTTGGTACTTTTACACTGTACCCCATTATTTTATCTCACTTTCATGCTATCTTACCATGGATAGTAAACAAACACCCTATGACTCCCTAATTGTCTAACCTTTCAAGAGAGGGTTAGAATAATTCCTGGTTCTTTACAGTATAGTTCACAGTCCTAATGACCACTTTCATGACACAAGCTTGTGTCTACTTCAAGACTCTAATGTTTTTAGAACTGGGGGAAAGGACACACCCACATGGGGTGATGTGCAGAAGTTTATTGTGGCTTCACTGGACACTCAAGTTTTCTGCTCAGATCCAACAAGAATTTCATTTTCCAGTTTTTGAAAAGATAGTTAAAACCAGGACCCCAAAATAACTGTCCCACCCCGGCACAGGAGAGCACAAAGCATGCACGGGGGCGTCTCACGGGGTAGCCACCTTTGAAGCACCAGTTCTCAGTGACAAGGGGGAGGCTGGCTTTCGTAGCTGGGAGCTGCTGAAACAGTGGCCAAGAGGTAGATGGGTCAGTAGGTCAAGTGCCTGCTGCACAAGCAGACCCTGAGTTTGCTACTCAGCATCCATGGAAAATCCAGACGTGGCAGTGAGCATCTGTAATCTCAATACCAAAGTATTAGAGACGGGAGGATCCCTGGAAGGTTCTTGTCAGCCATTTTATACCCAATAAAGACTGACCCCCCACCCCAACATGTACAAGCCTGTATACACACACACACACACACACACACACACACACACACACACACACCCCACCACCACCACCACCACCACCACCACCATCACCACCTCCACCACCACCACCAAACTCTCAGGCCCATCCCTCAGCCATCTTGTTTGCCATGACGTCACCACATGCGTTTCTCCTGTCCCAGTTACTGGGGACATCTGCCCCACAATCTAAACCCTAGCGTGTTCCATTGCTTCATTGTTCCCGATCCTGACCTCATGCAGAACAATTCTCAGCTGGTGTGCTAGTTTTTCAAGTCCTTATCAATACCCGAAGGTTTTGCCAAAACTAATGCAGAACCTCTGCACATGCCCATCTCAGCGGAGACAGCTTGAAATAAAGTTGGGAAGGAGTGCTGGGCTCTGTCTCCCTTCGCTTCATGTTTCAAAATATCCGCAGTTACTAGAGTCCCTTCAGTTCTACACATTTCGTGGTGGTGGATTCTGACCACCTCACAGCTGCTGGTGCTGGGCACTGACGGCTGAGAAAGCCACAGTCCCGTGTTCCCCACAAGCTCAGAACCATCTGGTTTAGGGCAGCAGGGCCGTATACAGATAGAGCCAATATGAACTGCCGATTTTCAGCTTGCCTGACTGCTTTGGCTGCCTGCAGCCGAATGTACGAATGTACGGGTTAAGGAAGAGATTTACAAAATTCCGATAATGCTCTCCCGTGACGGAGCTCAGAATCTAGACTATGAAAAGATGCAAGTGTAGAGAAACCGTGAGGTAAAATCCCAGGGATGCTGAGAACTGGAAAGTTAGTTCAGGTGTTGCGACAGTGTTCTCTAGGAAGGTTGCTGGAGGATTCAGAGGGAGAGCAGGACCGAGGAGGGGACCGGGTTTCAGGGGCTAGAAGACAGAATCAGGCAGGGAGGCAGGGAGACTGCAGTTAAGGAGGATGTGTACACGTTGAAGGCTAAATTAAAGCAGGAAAAGCAAAAACTCAAGTCTGGGGATGCAGCCTGTTCTGCATGAGGATCTAGATGGGTCCTCATGACTGTGTGGCAATTACATCACTGACTGAGCCATCTCCCCAGCCACTGCCCGTGTTATCTTGAATCCTATGAATGGACTGGCTCCACCGGGCTCTCTCAGCGCGGTCTGTAACTAAATGAAGACCTGCAGGGGCCACTTCCTGATCTCTCATTGCAAACCCCGGCTTCGCGCAGCTAAGAACCCAAGCCACTGCTTTTGACCAATCGTCCTGAAAATAATTTCTCTTCCTTGGACATCTGATGCATAGCTTCAGTCAGCTCCTGTGGTGATTGCCACATTCGCCATCCGCAACGCTCCCTCCCTACCCCCGACATATGTTACGGTTGGCAGTCTGTGAACAAGCTGTCTAGACAGGGCATTAAAAGTCCCATAATGCCATCTTCATTGGCACCAACTGTGCTCAAAGACATTCTGAACATTGGTGTCAATAAGTCCACCAAGGCAGACCCAACTCTGGGATTTTTAGGCGGCTGTTGGGAAAATAAGCTCTAATACTCCCCCTAAGACTCCAGTGACAAACTGAAGCTTGATTCTACCTAAGTTCATCCTGGGTGACCAATGGCTTTAACAGATTTAGTTATAGAGCATGGGTCAGGAGGTTCTGGTGGGAGCGTGTGACCTTCAAGCAGCCACCAGAGAAGTCTACCTCAGCAGGGGTGAAGGCTCCCCCACGGCTAGGCAGATGGAGCCCCTTCTCTTTGTCTTCTCCAGCCCTTAAACTCTAGCCCCGCCCTAAGACCTAAGGTCACATGCTGTTGTAGGAGAGGAAGGCGTGGCTGGAGACTCACATGAGGGTCTAAGAAGGCCCCGCCCCTTACCCTCACCTCCTTCCTCAATAGTCAGAAAGCCCAGCTGCTAGGACATTTTGCAAACAGACATGGCAGGGCTTTCAAAGATGGCAGTTGCTCTATTGGGTGGACAGTGCCAGCCCCGCACAGGTAGAGCGTGTATCCCTTGGCGGTGAGATGCAAATGTCAGGCTTGAGGTGAATCGAGAACGCTACGGAAGCAAAGAGCTCTGAGAAGATCAGGGGCTGGAAAGGCTGCAACACGCATCAGGAGGAAGCATCGTCTTCGTTCCCAGCTCCCTCAGACCCGACACACAGTATATAGCCTGCATTCTGTACTCGGTTAAATATGCTCTGTGTGTTCCAAAAAGACCAATATTTATATATCACGCTCACCAAGTTAAATTTCCTACCCTACATTAAGCCCGCGTGATGAATGGCTTTATCTGGCCCATTACAGTCTGTTAAACCATAAATCCCCGGGCAGGAGAAGCACTAAGGAAGGAAAGGAATAAACTGAATGAGCAGAGCCACCGAGGGACAAACCCTTCCTGTTTAAGATGGTTATAGTCCGTCATATCCGCTAACAATAATATGTAAAACACCGTGAAGAGCCCATTCGCACTTACTTCCCTTCCACTTCAGTTTCCATCCTCGAGAACAAAAGGGAGTGTTGACATAGGAATATCTAACCGGATACTTTCTTACCTCTTCCGTTACCTGCACATAATACACTGTTCCGCCAGCCAACGTGCCCTTACATTCCTGCTGTTGGGTGAGTCAATGAATTAATGAGTAAATGTGCACCTACGTTTTAGCTAGAACGTCGACATCCTAAACATTTTTCAGCTTAAAAATTTCCTGAGCCCAGCAAGGAGGGCCAGCACGTAAAGATGCTCGCTCTGCAAGCTTGACGCCTTGAGTTTGATCCTAGAGCCCATGTTGGAAGGAGACTAGGGCTCCCCTAAAGTCGTCCTTTAATCTCTGCTTGTGACCTGTGACACACCCATACATGCATGCCACCAATTAAAAAAAGAACTAATAAAAAAATAAAATTTTGCCTCTTTTGTCTTGAGAGGCCCCCCCCACCTCATTTCCACAGAACGTTGCATTTTGTTCAGGTTTTAATCTGCTCTGTATTAAAGGTACTTAAACAATGTTAGTGATCATCAATAAGGTGTCTTGTTCAATTAAAATTACTCGGTACCTTTTAAGCGTCTTCCTGTGTATTACTCAAACGGGAACATAGAACACTCAGAAGGGGGCGGGGCAGTGTTAGCCTGGTCATGCACGCCCCCTTCAGGCTGGGCACTCTTGTGAGTCAGAGGAGTAGTGTTAGATATTATGGTGGGCACATGGGAATAAGCCAGACCCTTCTGGGCAGCGAATCTCTACAGGATCAATAAGAAGCGTTCGCAGTGGCTCTGGCTTACGAAACTGAAACGTGATGCAGAGGCCACTATTTTCGAGTCTCCTCCCTGTACCCTGGAGCTCAGCTTCTTAAACTGTAGGCCACCCCTCCATGTCTGGTTGAATAACCAAACTTAGGGATTGTGAGAAATTTGGTAAGAGTGACACCTTTCAGAATTGTAATAAAGCACCAAAATTAGTTGAAACTAAAATGTAGTGAGTCTGAGGTGTTTACACAGCCCACACCCATGTTACATCTCAGGACTTCTCTGCAGCCTTGGTTCTGGGTCCACAGCACGGACACCGTACTGTGCGTAGAGTCATACCACACAACGCCA
The DNA here is from genome assembly GCF_021556685.1 of Rattus norvegicus. NCBI lineage: Eukaryota > Metazoa > Chordata > Mammalia > Rodentia > Muridae > Rattus > Rattus norvegicus. Next base: position 125,205,618 of record NC_141541.1, on the reverse strand, counting down.
GAGAGGGCTGCCTGAGACGTTGGCTCAGGTCTGGAACCATCGTATCTTAGGACCTGCAATGTTTTTACTGGACATGCCAACTTTCATGATCTCACAGAACCGTAATGGGTTAATTACCAAAAAAAAAAAAAACCCAAAAAAGATTTCAATATTTTCTTAATGCCACCCATCTGTGTGTAAGTTTCAAATCGTCATGTCTTTGGATTGCAATGTGTTAGAATATATGGTTTTAAATATTGCTGTTTGAGTCACAACTTGCATTTCAAAGAAAAATCATTAAATGAATTTTGGCTGGAGATTAAGACACAGCTTCTAACAGTTTCTGAGATGGCCCTAAACATCCTCTGCCATTTTGTTTTGTGGATTTATGCAGAGCGGTTCTCTCAGCATTGGCAGTTAGATGATCAAACTGTCAGCCAAATCGGAGAAACGTTGGAGGTTCTCTGTATCCTATGGCACCAGATATTCAGTCAAGATTGAACTCTATGTGAAAATAATGCATGTGTCCCATTGGTATGCAAAGTTGCATTTGTTTTAATAGCAAATATCAGATGTGTATCTATGAATCTACTTAAGATAAAATCATCATGGTTTGTTGGCAAATGTTGGTTTCGACACCTATGACAAATCTATATTGTTATATGCACTTCTGCCACTGTGCATCCATGACTAGGGTTGCATCCACATTCCTCAGGCAGAAACAAGTAATAGGTAGAAAGAGGTGAAGAGACCATGCCCCAGAGCAGACAGATGTCAGTGGGAACTTGTAAGTAAATATATTCTTCATAGTGCTACAGTGAGATATTTAAACCCAAGAGAATAAACAAACGTGTCTGGGGACTCATCTGATGGTTCAGACTGCGGTTCTTATGGGCAATGACACAAAAGGGGTGGCTGTCTTCTCTGGTATAGGTTTGTTCTGAAATGAGTGAAACTCATTAAGCCATGATATTAGCATCACAGTTACATACATGTCTGCCTCTGCTGCTAGACTGTGGAGGACTTGGGTGCAGAACACTCCTTTGATTTATAATGGTATTTTATAGCCCCATAAGCGTGTGCAATCGACATCCTGTGGAATGACAGGCTAACTTGGAAAATTTCTAGAGGTTCAAACTTTGCCCAGTGGAATACCTTTCATATAATTCCCGGTGCATCTGTTGAGTTTGTGTGCACATATTCACATGGGTTCACATGTATGTATGTATGTATGTATGTATGTATGTATGTAGTTTGCACATATTCATGTGGACTCATACATTCATATGCATGTGAGTTTGTATGCACATATTCACATGGGTTCACATGTATGTATGTATGTAGTTTGCATATATTCATGTTGACTCATACATTCATATGCATGTAGTTTGTATGCACATATTCATGTGGGTTCACATGTATGTATGCGCGTGAGTTTGCATGTACACACTCACATGAGTTTGAATGTGCACATTCATGTATGCATGTATATTTGTATGTACACATCTGTGTGGGCTCACATGTACATATTCATATGGAGAAGAGGACACTGTCAGGTGTCATTCTTCAGGGACCATCCAGTCCATTTTGCCTCCCAGGCAGAGTCTCTCCTTTGGCCTGGAGCTCACCAAGCAGGCAAGGGAGGCTGACTCAGGGATCTGCCTCTCTCATGCTGGGATGACAAAAGATTCCTCTATGTAGGTTCTAGGAAATGAACTTAAGTCCTTATGTTTCTATGTCAAGCACTTTATGGACTGAGCTCTCTCTGCAGCTCCTCCACGATCTTGATCAGTAGAGCAAATTCTCTAGCTTGCAAAGAACTTAAGCCTTCCAAAGAAGCCCCCAGAGTTTTGAGCTGGCATGATGATAGGAAAGTATCTCTCTAATGAAGTGGGTCTCCTTATACCTGAGGATTAATACATTAGCACACTCCTGTGTAGGGAATCCAGTCTAAAAGCAGTCCACATCTGACCCGGTGGATCTACCCAGAATCACTCAAATCTCCCTTCCTTCAAATAGCTGGAGTCAGTTCCCATCATCTTCTGAGTGTCATTCAGCCTTTACTGAGGCTTGCGTTCCTCCCTCCTATGACTCACTCCCCAGACTGATGGCTATTCTTTTCTCTTTGCAAGTATGTCTTTGGCAGTTTCTCTTAATACTCACGTCAGAGGCAGATGTTCGAGCCAGGGTCTGAGCAGTGCAGGGCACAGGGTTTACCGTGAACTCTGCACATCAGTAAGATGGTGAACTCTAGAAGGGCATTTGAGAAACGAGGCAGAGGGAGACTGACTCCAAGCTACCAAGCCAAATGCTTTGTGTGTGTGTGTGCATGTAAGTGGGCATGTGCATGGTATGTGTGTATATTATATGTGCATGTGCATTTCTGTGTATGATGTGTGTGTATGTGCATGTTGTGTGAATGTGTGGTGTCAATCTATGATGTGTGTGAATATGCATATGTGCGTGTCTATTTTACATGTGTGCACGTCTATGGAGCATGTATGTGTATGTCTATGGTGTGTGTGTATATCTATGGTATGTGTGTGTGTTCATATGTGTAAGAATAGGTGTGCACACACCATGGTGCACATTTGAAGATCAGAGGACAAGCTTGGGTGTTGGTCCTTGTCTTTTCCCTTGTTTGAGATGGGGGTCTCATTACTGCTGAATATGTCACATTACTAAGGGTCTGTCTTAACTAAGGTTTCTATGGCTGTGAAGAGACACCATGACCACAGAAACACTTAAATAAAGCATCTAACTGGGGCTGGCTTACAATTTAGACATTTAGTAAACTACCATCACGGCAGGAAGTGTGGCAGCCAGCCTGTGAGAGGCATTTCCATGGAAACCACTAAGAGCCTCTGAGGATTCCCTTGTCTTTTCCTTACACTTCAACTGAGGAATGCTGGAATTCCAGATGCAGGCTCCTGTGTCTGGATTTTACGTGGCTTTAGGGATGTGGACTCAGGTCCTCATACCTGTGAGGCAAGCACCCTACTACCTGAGTATCTCCCTGATCCCTTGTTTTGCTTTCGTTGTAGATATCCAACCCAAGGTGTTTACACATGACAGGCATGCATGCTACCATTGAACCTGGGGTCCCTGGCCTCTGCCTCCCAAATCCTGGCATCATAGGGTGGTTATCACCACACCTGCCTAAAGACCTGTATTTTCTTGCCCACACAAAGACATCAAATGATCTTGTTATTACCGAATCCGTCGGCTTAGACACTCTACATCTTAATAACACAGCAGAGGGGCTGGGGATTTAGCTCAGTGGTAGAGCGCTTACCTAGGAAGCGCAAGGCCCTGGGTTCGGTCCCCAGCTCCGAAAAAAAGAACCAAAAATAAATAAATAAATAAATAAATTAATAAATAAATAAATAAAAATAACACAGCAGAGATTCTGGGCCAACTGTCAGTCCCATCAGCTGCAGTCATTTGACCTCGTGACTAAGTCTCCTCCTCTGCCTGTACCTAAGCCAGCTTCCGTCCTGCCAGATTTCTCTTACTATACTTGGCATTGATGGATGTTATTGAGAAGGATTAAAACTTTCCACAACTTGTACAGATCTTCTTCCACATAGACATGGAAGCATCAATCAACAGTCCCTAGAAGACGGAGTTTCCAATCAGTCTACTAGACTTCTAGCTGTTTCTGTCTTCCTTGAAACTCAGCTTGAAACAGTAAAATCTTTTCTCAGGCGTGTTACTGTCTACCCATGGTGCTATCCATGGTGCTGCCCAGAATTAAGACTAAGGAAAGCAGTGTTAATTGGGTTCCTAGGAAGCAATTTCAGATTATTTAACTCCCATATTAAAATTCCACGACGGCTCCATATCAACCACATCAGTGTCGGAACTCCACCCCCGTTTCCTATTGCTCTGTTTCTTTCGAGAACTGGGACACCTTTTTACACTGGCATCCCCAACGCTGCTACCTTTTCTTCACCCGTAAAGATGCTATTCAGCTTCCGAGCCGCTAAGTCTTTCCTGGCGGGTCCCGGGAGCTAAATAGCGGAAACTTGAGGGTGGGTCTGTGGTTCCCTATGCTCCAGAGGTTTCTAAGAAGACTTAGACTGAGTGGCTCTTTCCCAGAGGCTTTGGACAAGAGTCAAGGGAAGACTGATACAGCAAAGTGGTTCTAGCACACTTCTGGATTAAGTCATGTGCGCCAGGACTGCAGCCAGCCTGGCCTGTAATTACCAGCCCATAACACTTCCCCCAAATTGCCAGATGTGTTCAAAGAACATGTATTACTTCTGGCATTTATCAAATCCTTATAAAAATTCTGAGAGAGAGATTCCCTTTGCTCTCTGCAGCCACCCCGTGAAGGCCCGCAGTATTTTAGAATCCGATCTCCACGCTGGTGGATTCTCAAAACGCAGCCAGTCAAGTACTCTGTTTCTGTTTCCTCTTCATCTGTTCGACATTGTAAAGAAGTCTGACAGCTCCATTAATAAAATGAATCTCCGGCACTTCAAGGCCGGCCGAGGAGTGATGGATAGGTGTCTCCTTTGCTAACCTTGAAGCATCTGTGTGCGATTGTATTAAGGGAGCTGCTGCCTTCCTCTGTGCTTTTACTTGACTAATATCCAGATTCCACACAGGCAGAGACCACGATGTCTTCTTTATTCACTAATTTCTTCCGGGGCCGCCTCCTCAGGTCCTGGCAACCAGGAGCTACGAAACAAATCATCGAAACTAATAAATGAGAACACTATTGTCTTTGCTACCTTGGGCCCATTTAACTGATAGAGAAAATGGCAGGGACAGTTGAGCATCATGCTTCTTACTTTTGTGTTATTCTTCGCACACTGGGACGTTAAAAATGGCTTATTGAAATACCGCTACGACACCATCAGATAATTTACCAGCTGGACAGGTCACTGTGTGATACTGCTGGGTAGAACGTTAAAGGAAAGGACCCTGGTGTTTCTTCTCCCACATCTCCCAACCCTTTGATCTCTCTACGTTAGCCGTCTCAGTACCTCTGGAGAATCCATCCTTTTGGGACCCACCACATCCATACAGGCTCATCTTGCATTTTGTTTATTCTGATGGCTCTGGCTCTTATAGGCTCAAGACCTGTGAGAGGCGGAGCTTAGCTGGTGAAAGCAGGCCAATAGGATGGACCTTTGAAGGCTTTAGACCCGCCCTCTGCCTTCTCTCCTCTCCTTAGAGCTTCTATGTGCTCTGATTGCCCCGTTGTACCTCCCCGTGCCAGGGTGGGCTCCATGTTTCTAAAATCGTGTCCCAAAAGAAAGAATTTGTCCCTGCAATTCTTCCAGTTCAGTGTGAGAAGTAGCAGGTGTACCCCGCCCCTTACTGGGGTAGTCATGCTTTCATATTGCATTTGAACATAACTTTTCACTGTTAGCCCATCGGCTTCCCACTCACACAGGCGCTTGGTTAGTAAAATGTTTATATTTTATATGGTCACTGAATTTTTAAAATTTTCTATTTTATGTGTTTCGATGTTTTGCCTGCCTGCATGTCTGTGTAAGAGTGTCGGAGCCCCTGGAACTGGAGTTACAGATAGCTGTGAACTCAGGACCTCTCTAAGAACAGTCAGTGCTCTTAACCCCTGAGCCATTTCTCCAGCCCTGTCTACTGGATATTTATTGGAACATCTATTTCCTCCTCTTAAATCCTCGTGTCTCATTTGTGTTACTTTCTTTTTAAAATAATTAACTTTTTAAAAAAAAATGGGAGCTTATGTAGCCCAGGCTGTCCTTGTCCTTGGATTGTTCCTGTAGACATAGATGGCCTTAAATTCATGATCCCCTGCCTTGATACTTGGATTATAGGCATGTGTACCATAATGGCTGTTATTTTTTTCTTTGTCTTTGAGCCATGATTTCATGGACCACTTTTGATCTGATGAGCAAAGCCATTACGACTTCCTTCCCACCACACTTAACCCACAGGACATGGTGTCATTGACATTGGACTCTCTCCCCTAGAGCATTGACTATCTATGTCCCTCATTTCATAGGCCCTTGGGCATTTCTCAGCTTACTAAGAGGTGTATGCCAAGCTCTCATGTCTATCCTAGTCAGGATTCCAGCTATCAGAACCAAACAAATGTCAAACATCTAATACAGTGCAGCTCATGATCGTGTGTGTGATGCGAATACTAAAACAATTTCTAAGGGAAGGCACGGAAACGGACTGATGCTGACGCAATTCCCAGCCTTTCCAAGTGGTGTCTCAGAGCTGTGTGTGAGTGAGCCAAGCAGAGTGGGAGCTGTGAAGGGTCGTAGACTAAACCTTACAGCTCTACAGAGTGTCCTCCAGGACTGTTGCAGAGTCATGTACATTCCAACAGAGACATAAATCATCAGAGGGCCCACAAAACCTGTCATGTCTCCAGGCTGCCTGTGACTCTGTTTCCACTTTAGCAAAATCCATGAAGAAATGAGAGATCGGGAAACTAGAAAGGTACAGCAAGCATTCTGTATTAAATGGTCACATAGACAGAAGAGACAAAATAAAAGTTTTGCTATCATTTCCTATTTATTTATTTGCTATTTCCTGGGGAGACAGGAACACAGGTTTGCTCACCCCAGGAAGGGAATCAAGGACTGACTGGAGAAAGAGTTTCACCAAAAACCAACCCAGCCTGGGCTATAATTCATGGACAGTACCTGTCTGGAGCACTCTGCTTCCCTGGTCAGAGAGTCTCTGTCCCAGCAAGAGTTACTTCTAAGAGAACCTTGAGGGGGGCCTTTGGGCAGTTTCAGGGGCTTCAAGAGACCTGTGTGTTTCAACTTCTGGAGAATTCATGATTTCCCTCCTGGAGAAAATGCTTCAGTTTAGAGGAATTACCTACAAAACAGTAAGAATGGCCACATGCACTGTAGGGGCAAAAACACCTACTTAACACAGAAACATCTGAAGGGGTGTGTGTGTGTATGTGTGTGTGTGTGTGTGTGTGTGTGTGTGTGAGAGAGAGAGAGAGAGAGGTGGTATATTTGGTGTGTGTGTGATGTAGTGTATGTGGTGTATGTGTGTGATGTGGTGTATGTGGTGTGTGTGTGTGTGGGAAAGAGAGAGAGAGAGAGAGAGAGAGAGAGAGAGAGAGAGAGAGAGAGAGAGATGGTGGATGTGAGGTATGTGTGTATGTGTGTGTGTGTGTGTGTGTGTGTTACCAACGCTGGCTAATGTAGGTAACCTTGTCTGTGCTGATGACAGTGTAGACTGTGGAATGACTGATGATGATCCAGCAAGTTTCTCTAATATGACACCTCGCTGTTTTTGAGGTATTTGGATTTTGGGTGGTTATGATTGTCTGTGTTGTTGATTTCATAGAAGAAACAAGGCTGGGAAGATGGCTCTGTGGGCAAGAGCACTTGCTGCACAAGCATGAGGCGCCTGGGCCTAACCATATGCTCTCGTAACCCTAGAACTGTGGCTGGCAAAGACAGAAGGATCTCTACAGATGGTGGTGGTCAGCCTCACCCCACACTCAAGGGTATTCAAGAGACCATGTCTTAAAGAGATGATGTAGTGTGATAGAGAAGGACACCCAGTGCCCTCACTGGCTTACACGCAAAGCCTAGTGGACACACCCTCATACACATGTGCACACACATCCGTAAGTACACGCATGCACACACATACACACACACACACACACACACACACACACACACACACACACCACAGTAAATACATAGCAAAACTAGTGTTTTGACAAACAGTTCAATTTTAAGCAGAACGATCTTCCTAAGTAAGGGTACTGTGCAGCTTAAGAAGTTAGTTCGTGGGACCGCTCCCAGCTTGCTCTGCTCCTGAACATTCAATTATAAACATAGTGTTAGGATCCAAGAATCGCCTAAGGAAGACCGCAGACTCAAACAACATGCAAAGGCAGAGAGTGTTTATTCTGTAGAAATTACCAGCACGCTGGGGTCAACCACTCATTAAAATGGCAGTGGCTCGAGGGGCTGAGAGTTCCTTTTTTTTGCAGGGATAGGGGAATTTTCTGGAAAGGTTAGGTAACCTCTGATATGATTGGAGGTGGCAAAGCCGTGACATTAGAACAGTTTTGATTGTACTATGGTTTCTATGTCAGTTCTATCATATTTGGTGAGACCGTGAAGATTTTCAGAGACCAGGTCAGTTCTGGTCCAGCCTCCAGCCAGGTGTCCCAGGAGCTGACTCAGTTCCCAACTCCTCCCTAAGTCAGGGCCATCGTTGACTAAAGGCCCATGGCCAGTGGCTCCTCCTTAGGGGCCAATATGCTTCCAGGGAATTGAAAACTTTATTCCCAATGTTTTTGGACATCTCTGTAGCATTTAGTAGGGAATAAATATCCCCATTCTACAGAGCCATGTCTGTAAAACACCTTCAACCTTGTAGCCAACTCTTACAATCTGCTCAGTCTCTGAGATAGTCTCGGTACCCTGGAGTCTGTGGCCAGCACATCATACTGCGTGACTTGGGGCAGAATGTGAATTTCCAGGGAATATGGCGCCATCTATGGCGCGGTTCACTGGCAAATACAGACATATTCCAAGGAAGTGTGTGCAGCAAAGCGCTGAAGCTTACCAGACTTAGACAAATAACCGCTTTTGAATGCTCTCCGTGGACAGATAGGCAGTTCCTGCGACTTGACATGTTACTCTTTGTCTCTGTCACCTTTGAGGGAAATGCAAAAATCCCACTCTAACCAGCTCCTACTTTAACATCTTCAATAGGATCCTTGTCAGACCTCCCAGCACACAGGGTCGTGACCTCTACCCAGCATCATGTCCCTGTAGTGGAAGGAGCTAAGAGGTCAAGAAATATCCAACTGGGGGCTCTTCTGACTTTCCAGGCATATTGAGTCCATCTTTCCTTCCTTTCCTGAAGCACCGAGGAAAGGTGGGAGCTGCTGTATGGTTTTTAAGTAATGGACAGTTGTAGATTTGGGCTATAACTTAATTTTGCAAGTAGCTGCAGGGATGTATAACAAGTACGGGGCATTCTGCCTGATGTTTTCAGATTCTGAGAATACCTGCTTCCCTTGTGGAAGAGGTGAGGGAACACAAGTATCTGGTGTCGGTAAAATATGCGTGGCAAAGCAGTTCATGTTCTAAAAGACACATTGACCCTAACTCACAAATCAATCAAAGGTAATTAAACAGAGAAGGCATTAAAGCAAGCACAGGAGACTTTAATTATCTTCCTTCCTTCCTTCCTTCCTTCCTTTCTTTCTTTCTTTCTTTCTTTCTTTCTTTTTCTTTCTTTCTTCTGTTTTACATCACAGGAAGGATCTATCCCAGTCGTTGAGGAAAAAAAAAAGGCCAGTGCAAATTTTCATTCATATTCATTGAATTTCAAATGAGCCCAAATAAGTTGGGTTGGTGGTGGCTGCTTTCAAGTTAACATTAAGTCTTTTACCAAGTAGAAAGCTTGGGGAAACGAGCCTCAGGGTGGGCCTTAGCAAGCCTGGAAGGGCCCTGGAGAGCATGGAAGGAAGGTAGATTACAGCAAGCATTAGGTGCTAAGAGAAAACACTACACCAGACAAAAGGTCTGGAGGTGGAGAGAGTTTAGAAAGCACCCCATTTCTCAGAAACCTTCAGTCGTGTTGACTTTTACAATCTTAGTATTTGCCACGTGTTGGGAACATTATATGTTGCTTTCCTCCAAGGTGATGCTGGATTTCTGAGTGTCTACCTTGACATTACTGAGAGCTGCAAGCCCCATTTCTCTCAACAATAGTTTCAGGGGTAACTTGATCTGCTTCAGTGAATTGTCACTCCTTCTCCACACACCTCAGACATACTTGCGGTTATGAGGCTTGTTAGTCCTGGAACTATCATAGGCAAGAGAGTTTTAATGAATCAAAACTGCAAGTCATGGGCTGGAGAGATGACTCCGTGGTTGGGAGCACTTACCGCTCTAGCAGAGGACCTGGGTTTGGTTCCCAGTACCCACAGGGAGGCTCACAAGAGAAGGTAACTCCAATTCACAGGGGTCCAATTCCTCTTCAAACATCTATGGGTAGGTACCTGCACACATGCTGTGTAAATAGTCACGTGTGGGCACACACACATCCACATAAATACACATTTTATTAGCGAAAGTTTTCTCACACATTAGGTTTCGAGAAAAGAAAATTAATCCCCCAGATAGTCTCGAATACAAACTGTTATTTTATTTTATATAATGGAGAAAAATGGTTAGTGTTTCCCTTCCTTCTCTTTGTCAATAAACTAAAACACAGCCAGCTCAGCCTCATCAGTCAGGGACAACAAACGTGGCACCAGCCTGTTGGTTAGTTTGGAATATATTGATGGGGCCAATACAGAGGGAGACCACTTAGTGAGTTCCAAGTTTTTAATGATAACTGGCAGGACGTGGAGTGTCTAGTGGGAAGCTCGAGAACCTGTCTGTGCTGTCCACCTCGGCTGAGCCCTAAGACCATCCATCCCCGCATCTCCATCTGAATGTCTGTAGAATTTATGCTTTGAATTTTTTTTTGTTGTTTCCTGGTTCCACGTAATCTTTGCAACAACAAAGACTTATTTACGAGCCGCCGCTAAGCACTTTCCTCCTGCGAAGAGCAGTTCCTTCGGGGTGAAATTACTAGCAAGAATTTTCAGCGCAGAGAGGGACCGGAACTCAGAGTTGGGCTGTGACATGATTCAGCAGACAGTGATGGAGTGGCTTGGGTGTCTTGTAGCTCATTCTCACGCAATCCTAGTGACAGCCGGAGGCCCACTTTGATTTGAGTCTGGAGCAAACAGACCGTAGACACCTCTCTGTTTGTCCTTCCCTGGGAGGATGTGGCGCATGCTGGGCTTGTACTCAGGATTCCTGGTTCCAAGGCTGAGAATCCACCTGTACTCAGTTTCCACAGAAACCATGGAACCTGAGCTCCCCTGTAGAATTTGACCCACAGAAGAGCTTGTGCATTGGGTTTGATTGGCATTAACTTTAAACTTCACAGCTGTCAGCCTCTGTGTGTGTGTTGTGTGTGTGTGTGTGTTGTATGAATGTCTGTATATGTGTGTGTATATGTGTTTATGTGTGTGAATGTGTGTATATAAGCATGCATGTGTATGTGTGCGTGTATCTATATTCTGTGTGTGTCTGTGTATGCATATGTGTGAATGTGTGCATGAATATACACATGTATATGCCTATGTGGCACATGTGTGTCTGCATGTTTGTGCACGTGTGCACGGGTCTGAGGGCATGCTTGTGTGAGGCCAGAGAACGTCCTTGGTATTGCTGTTGGAGCTCAGCACATCTTATTTTAAAATAGGCTCTCTCACTGCCTTGGAACTGGCTAAGTGAGCTAGGCAGACCATCCAGTGACCCCCCAGGGATCAGGCTGTGTCCGCCATCCCAGCTCTGGGATTACAGATATGTGCCCTTCTTTAGGTGGGATCTGGGAATCAGATCCAGGGATCAGACTCTCATGCCTGCACAAGAAGAACTTTACTGACTAAACCATCTCCCCAGACCAGCACTGGCCAAACATTTAATGTCAGTGATTATCCAAAGTTTTAACTTCTTTTGGAAAGTAAAAACTGACCATTCCTAGGCCACTCCTTAGACCAAGTGGGCATCAGAACAGGATCCTAGTTAAAGGAGCCTTACAGAGTCCTCACACGGCCTTCTGTATGGTTTCCTTCCCAGATGTTTTTGTTCTATTGGTCTCTGGGCTAAACAAAGAATCTCTACTCTCCAATGTTTGGAATTTGCAGGTTTTCATGTAGCATGGTAAGTAGGTTCCCCTTAACTTCTTGCTCTTGACATCTATGGGCGTGAACATGGTGAAGATGTGGCAGCTTTCTTTACAGACAGAGCAGTTCCCTAGTACAAGTGACATTTCAGATTCAAGGAGGCCAGCCAAGTCATAATTGGCCCTGTCATCATCTGAGGTTGACACTGGCACCTCTTGTGTTTGCCCTGGTTGAGTAATCTGTTTGTGTCTGAGGAGGCCACACACAGGCAGATGTGAGCTCTGTTTACATCCATTTTCTGCCTGGAAACTTGGTCCCTCTGGGTCACAGCTCTGGAACAGCTGACAGATTGGAAATTCACCGGTATGGACTCGGTCTTAAAGACTTCCCTGGAGCTGGTTTTGGTAGTCGACCTTCACTTTTCCCAGGTTTCAGCAAAGGGGACTTCTGACTGACAGCCCAGGCGAAGATAGCAAATTTCATGAGTGCCGAGTCTGAATGTTCTCAAGACACCAAGTCGTCCCCTTGTATGGATGAAAGGACCGAAGTTGGGATTGTTCAAAGAGAGGGGGAAGAATCCAACAGCGTTCTGTGGGGAAACATGGCCTCAGCCTCAGACTCTTGGGAGGCAGATGCAGGAGAAAAAGGCAAGAGGGGGAAGAGAGAGGGGGAGACACTGTCAGGTCTCTCAGCCTTGGAATGTGGAACTGGGATGAGGGGAGGGTTAGGTGTCACTGGGGCAGGCCTTGCTCTACTCCTCTTCAGGAGTAGGTTGTAAACCAACTTGGGAGAGAAGGAAGTGGGAAGATGCCCTCCCCATCCCAGAAGACTCTCTGGTGCCAGCAACCCTCCTGTCTCTAGCCCTGCCCAGTGCTCTGGTTAGCGGTGCAAGCTACCCCCATGGCAGTGGCTGTCTGAACTCAGGCCATCATAAACACCCATCGAGTGCTCTCTCTTACCCACCTACCCATCGCCCAGCCCACTGTCCACCCACTCTCGGTCTGTCTTCTGTAGGTAACTCTCTTCTGCACAGGAAACCCAAGGGCATGGAGACAGAGATGGGAAAGCTGTGGGATGGGCGGAGGAACCATTTCGACCCACAGGAGAGGGAGGTTAGAAGCCAAGCTGAGCAGCTGTGATGGTGTCTGTGTGTGTGATGCTTAGAGGTCTCTGCTGCCAGCCTGGTTCTTTCCCATCCCCTTCTCAATTCCAGCTTTGTCCCCAGTCAGTGTGTGACAGCTGTTTGCAGGTCATTTCTGAATGACTCAACCACTGCTCTGCCTGCTTGCCATTGTGACTTCAAATTTCCACAGAACAGGGAAAAACCAGAGCCTGGGCTATGCAAGGTCTGGGCCCTCTGTTCAAATTTAGAATTGGTTTTAGTAAGCTTCTATGGAATCTGAGATTTCTTCTAGGCACAGAATTACAGAGTCACATTTTCTTATTTGTTTTCTCCTTCCTTCTTTTTTCCATGTCACATCTACATACCTACCTACCTATTTATCTTTTATCATCTATTAATCATATATCTAACTTATCTATCATCTATCCAACCATCCAACTTCTGACTGTCATATACCTACTTATCATGTATCTATCTATCTATCTATCTATCTATCTATCTATCTATCTATCTATCTATCTATCTATCTATCTATCTATCTATCTGTTATCTATCCCTCATTTTGAAAGAAAGTCTCACATGGCCCAGGCTGGCCTCAAACTCACTGTATATCTGAGGCTGAACTTTGAACTCAAGGTTCATGATCCTCCTGCCTCCACATCCTGAGAGTTGGAATTAGAGGTGTGTGCCAACTTTCCAGTTCAGAGTGGTTTATATAAAGACAAAGGTTGTTGTGCTTTCCCCCCAAAAGGCTCAGAATATTTTTTCAAGATTCTGCTGCATTCATGGGCCACACATCAAGAGATCCTGGCACCAAAAGATTCTGGTCCAGGTGCTGAGTGTATGACACCCAGATGGCCATTTGTTTGAGGCGTCTGACTGGACCAGGAATGGCTGTGATGATGTTCCAGTGTTTAGCGACCAATCTCAGGGTGCAAAGAAGGCTGCTTAATCTCCACCTTTCTGGATTATCAGCCATCAGAAGCATCATTCTTATCTTCGTTCAGAATCTCTAATCCTGGGGAAACTGGTTAATAAAACTTCAAGGTCCAGGACATCTGTCATAAACTCACTTTATTTTCTAGTTGGGAAAAGAAACTGGCAAACGGGCAGGCCATAAGCTACCAGCAAATGCCAGTGTGTCTGAAGTCCATGGTTTTGGCACACAGCCCTGCTTGCTGTGGTTAATTGGTCCGTACGCTTTTCTCCTCCGCAGCAGAAGCCCAGTCATGATAGGGGTCTGTTTTATCTGCTTGAGGCTGGACCAATTAGTACTCATTCCTGTGACGGATGAGCCTTGAGGTTCTTAAGAGATCAGATGAGTCCTGCCTCGATGCATAAGCCCAGGGGTCTCTGAAAAGATCTCCACATCCCCAGGGGTGGGTTTCCACTAGGAACAGACAAAAACAAAAACAAAGCAAAACAAAACAACAACAAGAAAAAAATAGCTCAAACAATTCACGTGTTTGCCTGCCTAGCATGCATGAATTCTGGGTTTGATCTAATATAGCTCCATGTACTCAGGTTAGTGGTTCATGCCTCAAGCCCAGAACTCAGGATGTGGAGGATGGAGGATTAGGAGTTCAAGGTTGTTTTTTAGCTACTTAGTCTGAGGCCAGGCTAGGCTACATAAACTCCCATAAAAAGAAAAGGTAAGGAAGGAGGAAGGAAGGGAGAAAGGAAGGAAGGAAGGAAGGGAGGGAGGGAGGGAGGGAGGGAGGGAGGGAGGGAGGGAGAGATAAGAGATCAGTTCAGTTTGCCTATGGAGGGGTGTCCTTTAGAAACAGGCTAAAGAAACATTCATGCTAGCACAGTATCTGGTGTGTGGCCTGCAGGCCCCAGTGTATGCCACAGTTTCTCATATCCTAGCTTAGTGCTGCCCCAGCTTTGGTTCTTGGCTTCCAGAATGTTTTATTCATCACAGCACTGAAAGCAGCAGCAGAGTGGCCTCCTCTTGAGAGCTGAGGGGCCTGAGGGGCAAGCTCAAGGGGCCATCAGCCTGACTTCTGTGGCCTCTTGTCTGTTAGCCATGTTTGAATAAATATTTAGTCTGCTGAGTAGCACACAGACATCATGGAAAGTTCTAGAAGAAAGAGATGACACACTCCTGGCCTTGGGATATCTCATGAGCGTACAGGAGAGACAGAACCAGTATATTAAAAAAAATGCAAAAAACACATTAAAACGTTAAGGTCAGATGGACTTAGATAAAATTTATAAATCTAGTTAGCATGTTTACAAATACCCATTTATGTATACGTATATATGGATCTCCAGAAAGCATTTGGAAATGGTGGGAGAGATTACAGTGAAACAAATGCAGCTCTCGCTGTAGCTGTTTCTCATCTCCCAGAGATGACTCTGAGATGAGGGCTTGTAAACAAGTTCTGTGAGAGGCCTAACCTCCAGAGGAGGACACAGAAGAGAGGTAGTCAGGCTGAGGAGATGGTGCGGACAGTAAGACGTTTGCTCTGCACACATAAAGAGCTGAATTCAAGGCCCAGAACACATGGGAAAAACCACTCCAGGGGGTGACCGCCTGCAGCTGTGATCCCAGCACTGAGGAGGCAGTCGCAAGGATCCAGATGGCTCAGCCTCATCAGTAGGTGTCAAGGTCAGTGAGAGACATGGCCTCAAAAATAAGATAAAGAGTGATGGAAAGACACTTAATGTTTACCTCTGACCTCTACACGGACACATATGTGTACCTGCTACATGCACACATGCAAGACATGCCCACACACATGTACATGCACACAAACACATGCACACATACACACACAACATACAGATACACAGCACACACATATACTACATGCACACACACATATACTACACACACACACATACACACCACACAAACATACACACATACACACACACCATACACACATACACACAGACCACACACACACATATACAAACCACATAAACATACACACATACACACATACACACAGACCAAACCACATAAACATACACACATACACACATACACACAGACCACACACACACATATACAAACCACACAAACATACACACATACACACACACCATACACACATACACACAGCCCACCCCCACATACACACACACGCACACAAAGACAGAGTAATTGAGAGAGGGAGGGAGGAGAGAGAGAGAGAGAGAGAGAGGGAGGGAGAGAGGGAGAGAGGGAGAGAGGAAGAGAGGGAGAGAGGGAGAGAGGGAGAGAGGGAGAGAGAGAGAATGAATATGAATTAGCAGCTCAACTTTAAGCCCATGGGACAATTCTGGGAAACACTTAGAATGTTTGCTTTAAAATTATGCATTAGATTTCTTCTCAGACTCCCATCAATGACTTATATATTCCTGGTCTGCCATGCCCAGAGAAGATAGTCTCTAGAGGAAACTCTCTTACGAAGAGATGTTGTCGTTAGCTTTGGAGGTAGGTATGCCTTGACAGGACCAGAGGGATCTGGGTGAAGGGCCACCATTGAGCCCAGCATCTCAATGGACGGATGAGAATGCTGGCCTGCAAAATGTAGGAGCAAATTTGAGTTTTGAGGAAACACAACTGAAACAGGCCCACAGCAATAGCAGGGGACAGAACCAGTTGGCTTCCTTACATGATTCTTCAGGGAGGAACTCATGGAGCAGGGCAGAACAGCAAAGGCTATCAGCAGAAGACTGGAACAGAGTGGGCTGTGAAGATCCAGGCTGCACTGGCTTTTTAATTTCGGATGCCCGGTTAGCCACTAGACACGTGTCAGGCTGTGTGTGACTTTTCCTGGGGAGACATTAAGTCCTGGTCATCAGTGAGAGAACAAATAATTGATTCTATCCATGTCAACGTGCGCCAGTGAATTTAATAAAGGCCATTTATGGGAACATGGGTGAAGAGTTTCTTATAAGAGTCTGGCCAACGCAGAGGCAGCTACGCTATGGAAAAAAGCCCACCACAACATTGGGGAGGGCTATGTCTCTGGGCCTCCCTGCAGGCAGTGCCTCCCTCAGCACCCGTCTACTGTTTGCTTTTACAACCTGAGAACGGGGTTTTGTGAATCTTGTAACTTTATGGACTTCCTGAACCTTGGAAGTTTCTTTGGCTTTCTGACTCTTACGAGCTACCTCCTCCATTCTGAGAGAAAGTTCAGCTTGTACAGGATGGATTCATAATGCAAGTGCAGACAGTATTCTGCAGTGGGTGAACAAAAGAGTCAGTGGTGACAAGGGTCACTTCAGAAAAATGAGGCCTGCATGTGATCAGAGAGGGCATAGGTCAACAGGGAGCATCCCTACCTTAACCCAAGTAGACTGAAGAGGCAGGCAGGAGCCAGTGTACTGGAGGTCTCGTGGTTCCTACTGTTAGTAGGAAAGGAGACTGGCAAGTGGACTGGGAGTGGTCAGTGTCTCCTACAGGGATGAGGTATGATCCTCTCTCACAGTCTGTCAGATGTAGTGTCTCTAGAGAGGTGGCAGATGGAGAAATTGAAGACTTCTTTATCACCAGATACCATCTAGTTATCAATAGATGTCTACAGAAGGCTGCGTCCTAGGCTTCAGGAAACACTTCCTGTAAGGACCTGTGTGTGTCAATCTTTGCCGACACCTATGGTTTATGAGTTTTGCCTGACTGTTAGATGCCACCGCAGATGTACCCAGGAACTTCCTTAAGAATGCAGGTCAAGCATTAATTATCCATTACTGTATTAAAGCAGAGGGTCAAAGATGGATGTGGTGCTGTAGGGCTAGAATCCCTGCATTCCAGAGGCTGAGAAGGGAGGAGTGTGAGCTCACGGTCAGCCTGGATGACTGTCTCAAAACAACAATCAAAAGAAGCTCTTGTACACGGTCATTTTCTACCAACCTGTAGTTCAGGTTTAGAATGGAGGTCCGGAGCGAGGGTGTCAGGATACGCTGATGGTGGGAGGGCTTTAATGGGGAGAAACTGTAAGGCAAACACGTGACACTTGCTTGTGTTTCTAAACACTCAGTGGCATAGCTGTGTTTGTGGAAGAAGGAGAGAGGGATGACACAAGCTGGTCCAGCCATGAGGCAGCAACCTCGTCCATCCTGAGGACAGGGGAACATAGGATTGAGACAGGAAAGCCTTTTCAACAGATACTGAGGTGCAAGGAACTAAAACGCAAAAGGTTGGAAGATGAACCTTCTTTGCCTACATTTTCAGCCATGACTTCCTGTCTAGGACGGCTCTTGTCATTTTCAACACTAAAGCTATTGCCCAGGGGTCAGAATAAACCCACAACGTGATAGCCACAGGTTCCATGGGATGACCTTAATTCCAAGTGTCAAGACGTATTCCTTAGTCAGGGCTGCTGTATTTCAGGGGCTGCATGGCTGTAGTAACCGGCGACCAACAGGCAAGCCGAGAGCATTTCTGCCATCACAGAAAGTTCTGCGATGGCCTCTAAGTGCGGTATGCTATGGGCAGCTGCATTTGTGTGCATGCGTGAGTTTCTGTGGATGCTTGGAACTCTGTGCTTCTGGGTAGTGATTCGATGTTTGATCCCAGCCTGAGTGATTCATCTTGTGCCAGCTACCCCATGTTCTGGGGATGTGGGTTCTCTGAAAGACAAAATGGTTGTGCTGACTTTTCTCTGACTTGAGTTGGGGGCTGGAGGGAAGGTCATGGGTAGAGCCATGTGTCTCTCGTGTCTCTCTCACTCCAATTTGGTGCTTTTCTGTCCCACACGAGAAGCCCAGCTGGCATGTTCCGTAGGATGTCTAGAATCAACAACTGTGCTAGACTGAATCGAGGGACAGAAGGAATCTGCTTAGGGCTTTGGAAGCTTGGCCGGAAGCTGAATAATGGGGTGACTTCAACATGGAGTCTGCTAGAGAGAAGCCCATGAGGTCGATATCCCCACACCCTATCTGTCCAGCCTTTCCCTGGTGGCTACCCCAGGGCAAGGGGCCCACGGAGAACCTCTTGTTAATTGCCAACTGCATTTTGCTCTATTGTATAGTATTCCAGTGACAGGATCCACTCAGGAGAGTTGGGGCCGAGGTTATCAAGGAGCTGAGTTCTGAGTTCAGGTGCCCACATGGCAGTGGAATGACGCCTCCTGGCCCTTCAGACCTTTGAGACAGCCGGGAGGCCCTAGAAATCACCTCAAGTCTCCAGTCCAGGACACAGCTGCCTAGGGGAGTCCCAGGGAAAGGCGGCAGGTAGTGTATCCTCTCTGAGTTTTCTTCTCTTGCCCCCACCCCATCCTTCCTCTGTATGTGTGTCTGCTGTGTACGATCCCACACACAAGATTCCATGGGTCACTGATGCCCGGGGATTTATTCTATGTTCTTATCAACAGAGATTGCATGGCCTGCAAGGTGATGGACTCCAACGTGACCACCTCGGAATCTACCAAACTCCAAGCCACTGGCAGTTCCAGCGCACAAAACCCCTTGCAGAGAGGAGGCGAGAGAAGCGAACTGGGAGGAGGTGAGGACCCATCTGCTCTGCCCTCCGCCCCTTGACTCCCCAGTTATCACTATGTTTGCACCTGTTCCTGATGGACACTTTCCCATGTATCCTCCTCTAGGCCTTCTGTTTGGCTACAAAGCGGATGGACCACGTCCTCAGGTCTCCTGGAAGTTGTTGAAACACAGTGAGGGAGGTGACATCACTCACAGGATGGAAACAAAGAAGCATTTACAGTAGACTCATGCCGGCATCCTTCAGACTGAAGTCCTAGGGCCCAGTTCTGTCCCTCCCCACCTCTCTCTCTCTCTCTCTCTCTCTCTCTCTCTCTCTCTCTCATTTTTCTTTTCTTAGCTCAGGGAATTTTAACCAGGAATTGCTTTAATAGGTATAATTAGGTGTAGTTTTCTTCCCAAATTAGCCCTGTTTACGAACACGTTACTAGGAATCTAGGGGGTTCCAGCCAGCGTCACTACGTATTAGTTGATGAATCCAGAGTCCACTCTTGGAGTTCATAAGACCCCTTGATAAAAATAAGATAAGAACTGACCCACATGAACTTCAAGGACATTTATTATTAGCATTTAAAAGTATAAAGCAGGCAGAGGCAAGGTGTAAATCTCAGCAGCTGTCCAGAGGAGGAAGACAGAGAGGAGAGTGTGGTCCTGCAGCTTAGGTTAAGCCAACGTGAAGGTCAGCCGTATGACAAGCAAGCAGCCACAAGGAGGGGGGGGTCTGCAGAAAGGCCAAAGGGTTCTGGAAAGGTGCTTAGACGAGAGATGGAAGCTAGGGATTGCTGTGACTTTCTGAGCAATTCAGAAAGGTGGGCAATCCCAGTTGCACAGGGCTACATGAGCAGGCGGGAATTCTGCAGAGGGAGAGCTCCAGCCTTCTTGAGAGATGGTCCCTAAGCCAGGTGACTGACCTGCCCAATTAGAATGTTGGGATCCACCTAAGCCATTCTCTTGATCAGAGAAGGAAAGGGTTTTCCTTTAGTGTTACTCTAACAGATTCTGTTCCCAGAGATTTCCTAGGTAGGAACTGGGGTCGTGGTGTTGGTCTAGCTTAGTTCCCATCATTCGGTTAAAAACCCATGTCCTTTCTGTTCTTTCAAGTTTGCATTCAGGTCATGGCATATAGGCACCATGTTGCTTAGCTACCAAAGACTCCTTTAACTGAGGAACCAGCCACAGTTAAAACACAGACAAGCGTGTGTTACACCCGGGGCTCATGCGCGTTGTTTGATATGAATGTTGAACTACAAAGGAACGCACACCACACAGTTTGAGATGTAGGTCCCCTCTGATCCTACAGCTAGAACAGTAGACAATGTTTTAAATATCAAAAGTGACTTTCAGATACTTTGAATCGTTTGGGCAATTTTGGGTGGTTTCGCTATGCCGTCTCCTAAGGTCATATAGGAACAGGAGATCAACGGCCTTCCCAACTGTGTTGTTCAGGCCTCTGTGGATCTGCCTAGCTGGGAAGAACTAAAGCAAAGGCAGGCATACCCCTGTAGTGGGGTTTGGCAGTGGGGATGTTTCTGTGTCTGTCCTGTAAATAAATGTCTGCCTCACAATAAAATATCTTGGTTGACTCAGCCATGAAGTCTCTGTCAATTTCTTGCCCGAGTGTGTCTTTAGTGGTCGTGTCAGGAAGTCCAGAAGAGACGTACAAGAGGTCTCACCTGCAGAGCTCTCGGGTGTAAGGAGCCAGCCATATTGCTCTGTCAGAAGCGCATTAATGCTCGGGGGAGATGGCTCGGCTCCATGTTTGCCCATCAAACACAAGGACCTGAATTTGATCCTCAGAACTCCCACAAAGCAACGACATACTCAACCCCTAAAATGGACACAGTGGTTTGTTCTTGTGACCTGGCACTGGGGGGCAGACGAGCAGCTCCCTTGGGCTCACTGGCAGGCAGCCTAATCTACCTAGTGCTCCATGCAAACCCATGCTCAATAAAAAGTGGTCACTTCATTGTCAATGGATGACAGAGTGACCCAGTCAGATGGCTTCAGGGTAGATAGATGCATAGGCCTGCTTGCTTAAGGTCATTAAGAGGAGAAGTGAAGATCCATGGGACATAAGTCAGGAGATGAGACACTGCCACTGCCTCATCAGTCACATTGCCAGATGCCTCAGTTTCTCGTCATGTGAAATGGGTCCAATGCCTTTCTTCTTCATAGAGAGTGACTCGCTGTGGGTGGTGAGAGAACAACTTGCTAGATGAGCATAAGGGACTTAGTTTGGATCCCCCACACCCAGTTAAAGCGGGGTGTGACTCTGGATCTCTAAGCCCAGCACCCATATAGTGAGATGGGGAGTAGTCACAGGAGAGTCTCTGAAAGGTCCTGGGCCAGCTAGCCTGGCCTATGCCGTGGTGAACAAGAGACCTTGTCTCAACAAGATAGAAGACGTGGGCTGAAAACTCCCTCCCTCCATATGTGTACTGTGACATGTATGTACCTATAATCATGTGCTCATGTGCACTAAGAAACACACACACATGCACACCCATGAACACACACGTACACAAACCTCCACCATACACACACACATACTCAAACACAAAAACACACACACACACATATATATATATATACACACACATACATACCTACGCACATACACAAATTCACACACACAAACACACACCATATATATATACATATATATGCAAATACATATGCACACACTCACACATACACAAACACACACACCACATATATACATAAAACACACATATATACAAATATACACACACATACATGCACACACAACCATATATATACATATATGCACACATATAAACACATACATATATATGCACATATACATGTGTATACATATACACGTGAACACATGTACACATATACACACATGCACATATACATACACACACACACGAACACACATGTTTTCCTGATTCCTACAGTATCACCAGATGTTGTTCTAGGATGTGAAAACAGACAAGGGAGAAAAATATTTTCTACTTTTTGCCTTGGAACAACGGTAAGGGAAACTGTAGAGAAACCACTTGAAGTGTTGTGAGCCTTAGCCTTTAACCTCCAAGCCCTCTCTCGAGCTCTGCTTCCTACCCTGGAATTGCCACACTGGTGCTAATAACTGTGGCAATAAGCTAATAACACAACCTGTTTGGCAAACCTCTGTCTCCAAAAAGTATTTACATTATGATCCAAAACAGTAGAAAACTGACAGTCATGAAGGAGCAATGAAAATAGCTTTATAGTTCACAGTCATTGAAGGGCCGCAGTGTTAAGGAGCTTGAGAACCTCTGAGCTCATCACTGTGCTCCTGCTCTGCTGCCCTCTAGGTCAAATGTGTCAGGAGCCTGGAGTGTTTCTCTTTGCCATGATTGCGTGAAGCAGGCACTCCCGTTTCATGTGGGAGAAACTGAGGCATGAAGTGGATAGGTAACTGAGCCAGTCCGTCTGATTTATGAGAGTTGTGATTGGGAAAGTACAGGCATCCAAACCCAGGGCTCTTCCCAGCATGCTCAGCGGCTGTTTGTTTTCATTCAATCTTTAACAATTTCATACATGTATAAAATGGATTCTAGGCATCCACCCCTATTATTCTGTCTAATGCCCTCTTATGCTGAACCCTTCTGCTTCCCAAGAAGCCTGTCTGTTCTCCTTTCAGGGGTGTGTGCATATCTCTGTGTATGCGTGTATGTGTGTGTGTGTGTGTGTGTGTGTGTGTGTTTGTGTGTATCTCTCCTCTCTGTGTGTATGTGTGTGTGTATCTCTGTGTACACATCTCTCTGTATGTGTCTCTCTGTGTTTATGTCTCCTCTTTCTGTGTGTCTCTGTGTCTCTATGTCTCTGTCTGTATCTGTGTGTATGTGTGTGTGTGTGTGTGTGTGCGTGTGCACACACATGTGCGCCAGTGAGTTTGATTTTGTTAATTATGGTTGACTGCCTGTAGGTGAATAAGCGGTTACTTAAGATCACGGTTGCCATGTCAGTGGCTACATCTTGAAGAAATTGCACTCCTTACCCTCGGTGAGCGTAACTTTCACCAGGGAGAGGGGGAGACTCCATGAGTGGAATCCATGGTGGAGAGTCTAAGGGCCCGTCTTGAGCAGGTAGCCTCAGCTGCAGTAAGTTCAGGAGTTCGGCAGCCATGTCACGTAGCACCTGCATTGTCGCCCTGTCACGCACCAGAACATTTTGGAGCTGGTGAGCCTCTGCTTCTCAGATGCTAAGAGCTCAGGCATTCGTTCCTATCTCTACCTCTCAGGCAGTGAGTGGAGAGCTGAGCTATGGATACCGGTGGAGTGGTTCACAGAGGCAAGTTGCAGCAGATTCTGAGGGGTGTCCAGTTTTGTCGACTGATTTCCCCTTCTTGTATCCTATGGCCATCTCTCAAGCACGGTTTTCTAGGATCGCCATGCCAACAAGGTAGTTGGGTAATATAATTTCACATCTTAGTTAGGTGCTGCTTTCGGAAGGCACCTAAAATAATCCAAAATTCTGGCGTTAGTCGGTTTCAGAAATGGGAGCACATCATTGAAAAGTACAGTGGTGTAGTTCAAGAGGAATTTCTCCCCGTGTCCTGCTGACAGTCTGGTGTTCTGCTCTGTTGGGAACTGAGGAGATAAGTCAGTTGATAAAACATCTGCCTTTTGAAGCCGAGGACCTGAAACAGAGCCCTAGAGCCTGTATAAAAATCATGGGCATGCTGGCATTCACTTGTATTCCGAGTGTTGAGGAGGTGGAGACAGGAGGATACCTGGGACTTACTGGCCAGTTCACCTTACTCAATGGGATCCAGGTCTGCGATAGAACTCTTCTTCAAGAAGCTGGCTGGTATCTGAAGATACCATCCACAGTTGTCCTGTCCACATACACATATGCGAGGACCACATCCCCACACACAAACCCAGGAACACACACATAAGGTCTTCTACATCTGAGAACCCAGTTGGCAGAGAAGGACTATCTCTGCAGACAGGTATCTCCATGGTCATTTTCCTTTTAAAAATTATTCTGAACTAACACATGGGATCAGGCCAAAGTCACCTGATAGCAAGTGAGACAATGGTACACTGGATGTGATTTAATATGCGGGATAAGGGGAAAAGGAGGAGTCTTCAGTCAGAGACCCCACCCCCACCGCCTTGAAGTTCAAGGACTCTGATTTGCCTTTGAATCCTTTCTTTGTCAATTAGCATGCCTGGTTCTTGTCAAATCCCATTACTGGATACCCGAGATACTATCGTTCTGCAAGTCTTTGTTGTATGGGGACACTGTGTGTGTGTGTGTGTACGTGTGCACACGTGTGTAGGCAGACACATGCCCATATTCTGTGAAGTAGCTAACTCATTGGTCAAGACTGTTATATAAAAGACTTACTTTTTCTGCTACGGGCAGACAGGGTTTTTCTCTCTCTCCCTCTCTCCCTCTTTTGTGCCATTAGCATTATCAACTTAAACCAATTCTCTGAGTCAAGTTATGATGGTCTAAAAAAGCATGTCAGACTGACCCACCAATGTTGCTTTTAAAGATAAACATAGGGAAAATGTCAACTCGGTAAAGGGAAGAAAATGTGAGCCAAGCGATGTATTTTCTCCGTGACGCTCCCTATCAAGGACCGGCCGTGTGATTTGTCAGTGAAGTGAATGGAGGCACTCATGGGAGCACAGCTCTCATGTTGAGTCCTTAGTCCACGTCTGTGTCGTAAGAGGTCATGGCTGCCATCGCCGTGGTACATGGTGGAGGATGGAGAGTGCCTCTTGTTAGTGATTCACTTCACCTTTACTCAAGCTAATGGAGGGAGAGAGACAAAAATATTTATTGGGTTAATTTCCAACTGTAGTTTAGAGTAAACGAGTGGGAGTAGTGCCCAGCCTCCGCCCGACCTGGGATGGGAGAGAAATTCACGCTTTGTCCCTGGCCGTCTGCTTACGTTTTGGTGGGGGAGGCAAATGTCCTATCTGGAAAACAAAGCAGGGCCTTGCGTCGCTCCTTGGCTCATGGTTGATCTTTGTATAGGAAAATCATAATCATGGTTATGGTTTTTGGGGGTGTTTTGTTTTGGGAGACCCAGTCATTTCCCCCTACTATTAGCTAAGATTCTAGAGCCAAGAAGCCCCAAAAGTCAGAAAGATTGCTTATTGGTTCTGTCCTCATGAATGTGAGGGTGTCACAGCCCTTTGACCGTGGGAACAGACGTTGAGGAGAACATAGATTTGAGATCCTAGGTTTGTATTCACGTTTCCTAATAGATGGCCACTGTGGCTGTGCTGGTTTTCTCTGGGGCTGGCGTCTTGGGGGGGGGCAAAGTTCTTGCAGCACGACGCGTAAGAGCCTGAGCTTGAATCCCTAGAGCCGTGGAAAGCCAGGGCAGTAGTGGCTGTCCACAATCCCAGTGCCCTTAGAGGACCGCGGCAGAGAAGCGAGGATTTTCTTTACTTCATACAAGGTGGGTGGCGAGAACACCTGGGGTTGTCCGCCAGCCTCCACACAGGCATCATGGCTCACACATATGCACCCCTACCCCACACCGACATTGATTACTAAATCCAATTTATCTAAAATCCTTCTATACCATAACCACCACTCTTTCCACTGTAAATAAATACCACCGAAACATCTTCCAAAAAGCAAATAAAATAAATAAAATCTGTGAAGAGAAGGAAAAATAACTCTTGAAATTTCAGAGTGTTGATTTCGTTTTAAGGTTGGACCATGTTGTACCAACAACCCCACCCCATCTCTCTTTTACCTGCCACCTCTCACAGGAGGCAATCCGGTAAGCAAGTGCCGGCTAGGCCGTCACCCAACAAGAATAACAAGCAGTTATAATAAATGCACGCCGTGACTGACATTACTAAAACATCATGATCCTGTCGGAAGCGTCGAGCTTCGAGATGAATAGCCACGTTCATTTATACTACCATTAGGGACCTGGACTTCCGACGTGCCGAGCAGGTGTGTTCTGTTTATTTTGGGGTCAGCTGACTAAGTTCTCTCGTTTTCTTTGTTCCTCAGTCCTTTGGCTTCCTCTTAGGGAAGTTATTCTACACAGGCACAAGCTATATCACTATTTCTAGAAGGCATAAGTTGATAATGCAGCCTCCTCACTCCCACAGTGAGGCTTCACCGGTAGGCAGTGGTAGGGCGCCTCTACCAGGATGGTCCCCCTACCAGGATGGTCCCCCAGCAGCTCAGTTACCTGCGTGCTTCCTTTTCCCAACCTGCCTTTTCGGCCTCGTTTCACATCTCCTTGAGTACCAGGTTCAGTACCTGCCTCTCTAACATGTTCACACAGCTCGACCACAGACCCATCTGTCCAACATTAATATCTTCTGCTGGGAAAAACTACATCTTCGACTCAGCACTGCCCTTCAGACTCAGATTTCCCCGTTTCCAGCCCTCCTGCGTCGCACTCATTTTAAATACTGCAGCAAAATGCCCCTCAGAGATCGTTTTATTAGCCGTTCATTCCTCTGACCCAGAATCTTTCCTGATTCCCGGTAGGAAGTGGGATATGTTCAAATTCTTCATTCTGTCATTCAAATTTTCCAACTCACAGTCCTGATGTCTCCTCTTTTTCTGTACCACTATTGACATATGGACCTGTGTGCTCTATTGATAGACTATTGCTTTGTTTCCAAAGTTTTTTTCTATCACTGCAAATTATGAGTATGTGTATGTGTGACTGAGTACAGGTCTGTGTATGTGATTGGTGGTGCCCTCGGAAGAGGGTGTAGGATTCATTGGAGGGAGCTGGAGTTATGGGTGGTATGAGCTGCCTGGTGCGACTCTGGAACTAGGAGAGCTAAGCAATCTTTGAAGCCCTTAAGTGTGCTCTTACCCTCCATGCTCGCTCCTAGGTCATCTCCTTCTTCCTTCTACCGAACTCCAACAGTCTTTACAGATGTGTAAGAATGCCTTTCCCGTAGCGTTGCTCATTTCTCCTCAACAAACGTTTGCTTCTCTTTCTTCTGTCTTGCTTAACCATGCAGCAGTCGCATTCTGTCTTAATTCTGGTGGTTCTGGTGGTGTAGAACATTTATTTTGGGGTTTTAATCTCAAGTTTCATGTTAGACATCTACACGTGGAAAGAATGAGACAGACACCACTCCGGAAAAAATATATTTATTATCCATCATATGCTTGAGGCCCTCTCCTGGAGGCCACGCTAGGTCTAGATTGTCAAGGAACTTACACTGTAGAGGAGGAACCAAGAAGGAAACCAGTCAGGGAAGTGGGGTTTGTGTTGATCTGAGACCAAAATAGCATTAAAGGAAAGTACCTGGCGGCGACATGCTAGTTAGGGAAGGTTTTCCTTATTTAAAAAGAGACTTGAAAACTCTGCCAGCCAGATGTCTAGGGTATGTGTTCTAAACCATGGAAAACATTCAAGTCTGTAATGGGTGTCACCCTTATATACAAGGAACACTAGAGTTGGGGACAGATTGAAACCTTAAGTTAATTCTGTATGAGAAGACATCGAAGATATTAGGTCATATTGGAAGGCACAGGCTACGAAGAGAGTTTGGATGTTAAGTCTTTAATTCTGAGTCCTGGTTCAATCTGTTTATGTTACTGTAATAAAATATCCCAGACTGGATATTTATAAAAAAACAGAAATGTATCTCTCACAGTTCTGGTGGCTGAGAAACCCAAGATTAAAGAATTAATGTGTTTGGTACCTAGCGAGGCTTTGGTCCTCGTTTCCAAGGTGAAGTTGCCGGGCAGAAGAGATGCTGTGTCTACGTGTACCATGCTGTCTTGAGCTGCTCCCAAGAGAGCCAGTTCCATCTAAGAAGGCAGAGCGTTCACGCGTCTCATCACTGTCTAAGGCTGCACTTTTTCATACCATGGAGTTGGAGATTGAGTCTTGGATGAACCTTGACTCTCATGTAAGCCATGGCAGCAGTGTAGGAGGCCACTCAGCCTTTGAAGCAATAGAACGCTCAGGAGAGGGAGTCACGGTGACGCAAGAGAGTAAACAAGAAAGCCATCTATTAGCTTCAGATGTTAACACCTTATGTCACCTATAAGGCGGGTGAGCCAGGTGCTCTACTGCTCGATCTCTGGAAAGCGTTTTCCCTAGAGCTTAGAGGAAAACAGCATGAGTCACTTCCTTAGTCCTTCCCCGCTGGCCATGTGCAGTCTCACGTCCTCGGTCCCCTCTGTGCTGGCCAGGCAGAGCCTCAACACTCAATCTAATAAATCCCACTGCAAAGAAAGGCAGAAGGAGGCAAACAAAAAGACAAAGGGAAGAACATTTTCCTTCACTAATGCAATGGGAAAACTGAAAGGAAGACTTGTAAAAAAGACAAAGGATGCAGACTCCAGGGTGGCCTTTGGTTTCTTCCAGTATGACATGGTGGTTGTCACACTATGGCAAAGGTCTATGTTCTGGGACAAGGCCAATCAATGGCCGGTTCCTATGGCCCAGGCCAGCATCCTTTCTGAGGGATACAGAAACAAGGGTGTAGAAAGCCATTGTTTTTTTTTTTTTCTACTTGCATTTTACCAAGGACATAAACCGGAAGCACCCAGCATACTTTTATTCTCCGTCAGATCTTTAAACGAGCTCTTTGGACTTTATATTCACATACATTTCTCCAGTGTTCAGTTTCAGTGACCAGTACTCATTTTCTGACTGCTATGTCTTTCCCATTTGATGTGTAACAAGAACATGGCGGCTTTGTTAATGAAGGCTAATCATCTTTCTCAGGTTAAAAGAAAACATTCCGCCAACATGGTCTTAGTACGTGAGTTAGCAAATGGATCAGTTGCACAATATATTATTTTTTTTCAACCATACTACAGTACCCGTGCTAGAGACCAAAATGAGTGCAGAGTTGGGAGAGAGCTCGGTGTTTAAGCGCGCTCACCACTCTTACAGAGGCCTGGAGTTTAGTTTCCAGCAATCATGTCAGGAGGCTCAAAGTCACTTGTAACTCTCGGTGCACGGGATCTGACACCATCTTCTTGTTTCTTTGGGTACTTGTACACACACCACTGCACATGCACACACACAGTTTAAAAATACATAATTAAAAGCCGGGGGGGGGGGATGAATGGAGGTCTGGGGAATGAGCTTAGTTGATAAACTGCTTTCTGTGCAAGCACAAAGACCTGAGTTCCACTCTGAGAATCTATGCAGGAAAAATAGGGTGCGGTGGCATTTGTTTATAAGCCCCCTTCTGGGGAGGTGGATGCAGGCAGATTCTGAAGGCTCACTGGCCAGCCTAACCTAATTGATGAGTCCTGGATCTCACTGAGAGAATTTGTTTCAAAAGGTTGATGGTTCCTAAGGAACTATACCCAAGGTTGCCTGCCCTCTGGCCTCCACACTCATGTGCACATACATGTGCATATAGCCACACACTTGGGCTCCTGAATGTATACACTCACAAACACACACACACACACACACACACACACACACACACACACACACACACACACACACACAGTCTTCTACAGCATTTTAAAGGATCACGGTCTAAATCCCCAAAAGCGTCAGGGGAGGAATCTTAAAATTTGGTTGTCCATTGCTTAAATTTCCTCTGTAGATTGGCTGCCAAGAATTCACTTCCCCTGGAAATCGACCTCATGAGTAAACTTGTGATCACTGGGGACAGGATCCGCTCCCTCATTATCAAATGCAAATGTGTGTGTGTGTGTGGGCTTACTCCTGAGTTAGAACTCAGGAACTTCTGGTTCAAACAGAGGTCACCAGATAATGCACAAGTCAGGCAAAGACTTGTGCATTCCAAATCGAGAGCTTAAGTAAACGGCGGCATCTACCAAGAAACAGTGTGGTGGGTTGTAGGGGAGGCTGTGACAAGGTGGCCATTTTTATCTGTAGTTCCTTTGAGGAAGTGCTGGGCAGGTTCCTTCCTTCCTTCTTTCTTTCCCTCTCTCCCTCCATTCCTCTCTCCCTCCTTCCTCTTCCTCTTCCTCCTCTTCCTCTTCCTCCTCTTCCTCTTCCTCTTCTTCCTCTTCCTCCTCTTCCTCTTCCGCTTCCGCTTCTGCTTCTTCTTCCTTCTCTTTCCCCTCCCCCTTCCCCTTGCCCGCCTCCCTCCCTCCTTCCCTCCCTTTCTCCTTCTCTCCCCCCTCTCTCCGTCCCTCTTCCTCGACAGCTTCATGCATACTGGGCTGGTCTCAAACTTGTTGTCTAGCTGAGCATGACCTTAATCTGCTGGCTGTCTGGCCTCTGTCTTCCAAGTGTGGGATTGCAGGTGTGTGCATTCCACCTGGTTTATGCAGGAGTGGGGATCAAATGCACGGCTTCAAGCATGCCAGGAAAACCCTCTGCCAACTGAGATTTATCCCCAGCCTTGTTCCAGCCTTCCCCTGCTAGGTCCCACAGCTGTAAGAAGAAAAAATATCTATACTTTTTTCCCCCCATTTGGCAGAACATCATGTATTTGATGACAGACACCCCTACTGATCATCACCACAATCGCCATACTTCCTCCACATTGTCTGCCAAACTCACAGGATATCCTTGACCTAAATATCAAACAGCTGCATGCAACAATGAGCTGGGAAACATCCATAGAAAAACTCTGAAAGACCTCAAATGGGGTGGAGAACACGGGCCAAACTATCTACCGCCTGTACAAAGAGAGCCCCAGAGACCTTCCTGTCTCGACTTCTCCAGCGCTAGGATTCCAATATGCGCTACCACAGCTGACTTTCAAAACGTTGGTTCTGAAGGTCAACGTTGGGTCCTCAGGCTAGACAGTCAACACTTTCACAACTTTCACAAGTGATTTATTTCCCCAGCCATCACATTTTCTGTTTATGTGTACTTCTGACCTCTACTTATAATCTTATACCTCTAATTTCCTTTCTGTCCATGTTAGGGACTTGTTTCTAGCAATGAGAGTTTAAAGATGTGGTACGGCGGGTAGCTGCCCTCCCCCCAACTCCCAGCATATTCTTGATGGGTTCTGGGATATTCTTGGATAAATAATTTTCTATACAGCTGCGTTTTACACAATCAAGCAACACGCTTTGGCCCATGTTTGCCGAGAACCTATTATTCCATTCTGAATGGCGTTTTACCTCCAGAACACACTGGGTCACCTTCTTAACAGGCAAATGTCTCTGTACTTTCTGGTTTCTGAACCAGATTCGACCACGTGGGATGAATCAAAAATGTCCATTTCTCTAGCAGCATGCGTGGGTCTGGAATTCATCTTTCTCTCTTGACCCCTGATGTTGCATTGCTGAAAGGCATGTCAAGCAATGGATCTGAAAGTTTACTGCAACATTGTTTTTCACACATATCCCATTATGTTCTCAGCTCATGTATAGAGACCTTTTAAAAATATTTGAGTTTTATTATCAGCATACATGTGTGAGCCTGAGTATGTGTATGTGCACAAATTATGTGCCGCATCCAAAGACAGCAGAGGAGGGTATTAGAGCCTGTGGAATCAGAATTACAAATGGTTGTGAGGCAGGCACCTGATGTGGGTGCTGAGAATAGAACCGGGGGCCCCTGTAAAAGCAGCAGGCTTAACTGCTGGGCCAGCCCCGCTGAGGTATCCTGACAGCCACACAAGCTCCTCAGAGCTAGAACATTGCCCGCTTACTGAAGAACAGAACTGAGCAGACTCTGGATGGAAACTTACCAGACAATCTAATTTGACACTCTTGCCAATCACTGTTTCGGTCATTCTGGTTCAGGCCACACCTAATCTAATTCTTCTTTACTTTTTCTTATGCCTTCCATCGGAGATCCCAATATGTCTTTGGGAATGATCAAAATTATTTACGGCAGAGTAACAAAGTAGGCCGTCTTTGGCAAACGGGAAGCAATAGATGTAAAATAATATCATTAACAAGCAATTAGAGATAAAAGAGTAGATGCTTTCCCCTTGGAAAGTCAGAGGACCTTTTAGCAAAATTCATTTTCTCAACAGTATGGGCTATAAAAATCTCCTCTAATAATTTAAATGGTCTTATCTTTAAAGCATTTCCTAAATACTAATTAGCTGGTTGTGACCCTGAAATATTATCACCAAAGCCGTGTGCCAAATTTCATTATTAAAAACATTGAGGTATTGAATATGCATTTGGTTTACAACCTTCTATTGAAATTGGATCTTTGTTGGTTATTAAGAGCTATAGAATGGAGTCAGACAATGTGCCGCTCGTTGGGTTTGGCCTGCAGTTGTAATGCTATTGTGTCTGTTCCTCCTATAGAGGGAGCCCCCTAGATTAGGGTGTCTCAACTAGTGGCCACGTTGATCCCTGTAGGTTATTTGGAATGTTTTCGATGTTCTTTTTAGTTTCATGGCTGGGGAAAACTGGTTGTGTGAGCTTTCTAGTGTCATAACCTTGCACATGGAGCCCTCCCCCAGTCCACAAGAAGAGTCATCTGCTCCAAGCTGCCTGGGTGCTGAGACTGCGACCCTTGTGATAGAGGAAAATGGGTCCTTTCTGCTCCTATCCCTCTGACCTCATTTCCGGGACCATGTTCCCAAACTCCAGTATTTTCAACTAGGTGAGAACTCTGGGATTTGTACAAAGAGGCCTAGGGTGAGACTGATAGGTAATCCTGATTGTCAGTTGGATGAGATTTAGAGTCACCAAGGAAACAAGTCTCCCGACATGTCTGGAAGGGATTATCTAACTTAGGTTAACTGGAGTGGGCAGACCCACCCTGAGTGTAGGCAGTAGTATTTCTTGGGCTCCAGTCCTGGACTGAATAGAAGGAGAAAGAGGACTGGGCACCAGCTCTCTGCTTCCCACCTGTGGATGCAATGTGAACAGCTACCTCGCATTCCTATTACTATACCTCTCTCCCTCACCACGGGCTGTACCCCCCGAAACTGTGAGCCAAAATAAACACCTTTTCCCTTAAGTTGCCCTTGTCCCCAACTTTACCATATCAAGGAGCTAGTGGTGGGTTACCTTGTTCCGTGGGAGAGAGGTGAGGATTTTATTTGTGGATGGAGGAGCCCTAGGATGAGGTATCAGGAAAATGAGACATCTGAAAAAGCAATGGAGGTTTCTAGAAGGAGAAAGAGCACCAGGTAACATGGCAGGGTACCAGGGAGGCTGTAGAAGGAAACTAGTAGAGCATCCTGCTGCAGGGGGTACTCTAAGTGGCTTAAGAAAAAAGGCATGGCTAACAGCCAGTCCAACTTCTTTGTTTTCCACAATGCGGAGCTCTCGCTAACCGCAAAGCTTCCTAAGGCAGCTTTATGCACAGGCACGCTCCTGCCCACCTTGTGAGTGTTTTGTGGTAACGTCAGAGGAAAGGAGATGAAATCTATGGCTGCAGCAGCGTAGTATAAAGAAAGATGGGCCTTTCTGGGACCATCAAGCTTCAGCAGACATAAAGGAAGGGCCAAGATAAAAATGCAGTAAGGAAGCTGTAAATCCCCGTCAGCTTGCAGAGATCTTGGGAAAAGCAAGTGAATTACTGTAGAACGAGAGGAAAGGAAGCAAATAGATTTTAGGGAGATCTCAGAGGACAAGGTCGCTTCAGCCTGATCTGGATAAATGTATGATCTTGAATAACAGAATTCTAGGTTGATCCGGCTTAAGGAAAATGGGGGGAAAATGAAGTTTAGTAGCCTCAAAAAACAGAGAAGACATGGTTTCCCTGGGGTAAATAGCATCAAGGATTCTCTCTCTGCCTCCATCTCGTGACTCTCTGTGACAGGTTCACTCTCAGGACGAGTGAATTCTTTTTAGATAGCAGCAGAGTTGACTCCCATGTTGTCCGGCATCCTGGGTTCCATGGCATTTGCTACTTCAAAACAGAAAGAGGATTTCCTTTCCACCTGTAGTGCAAATCTCATGAGTCACCGCCCATGTCGGGCTAGGCCCTTTGGTAATGCAGCTGCCTCTGAGTCACCCACGGTCCTGTAAGTAACCTC
Source organism: Rattus norvegicus (assembly GCF_021556685.1). Taxonomy (NCBI): domain Eukaryota; kingdom Metazoa; phylum Chordata; class Mammalia; order Rodentia; family Muridae; genus Rattus; species Rattus norvegicus. The sequence continues at coordinate 125,171,510 of NC_141541.1, read as the reverse complement.
AGTAAATGCTTCCGCTCAGCAAGCTAGGCTAAGACAGAATCCACCTCACGCTATGCTGGGGTGAACAGTCGTTTCTTTATAGGTCCCTCAGAGAAGTCACAAGACAAAAGGTTCAGCTGAAAAGGGGACGGACGGTTGGGATGGAGGACCATAGCAGCTCTCTGGGGGGAAAGACTCGGACCAGAAACAAAATGAGGTTGATTCTGAAGGGTGTTTCTGCTCATCTGATAGTTTCTTAGCCATGGTGCTCACGTCAGATCCTGAGAAGATCATTGCATGGTGATGACATATGATCACAGTTATTTGTCAAAGGGATTCTCTGGGAGGAGTCTTCGCTGGGCCAGGTAGCTCTTCACAACTAAGGTGGTTATCATAAATGAGAGGGCAGTTCCTTCTGCTTGGCAGCAGTTCTGTTCTTAATGCAGACCAAGGGCATTCGTGGCCTGTTTAATAAGGTTCCGTTGGGAGGGCTGGCGGAGTGGCTCATCAGTTAAGAGCACCTCAAGAGGACGTATGTTCAATTCCTAGCAATTACATGGCGGCTCCCAACCATCTGTAATGCCAATCTCAAGAAACCCAGCACCTTCTTCTGGCCTCCATAGGCCCTAGGCACAAACATGCTTGCTTGCATGCACGCAGAAACAGCCATAGACAATAAATAAATGCAAACTTTCAAAAGGGTTCCATGCGAGAACTTTCTATGTGCATTCATGAGATATTAGTAAGCCATTCCCCGCTCATCTCTCGACCGCCCCCTTTCACTTTATTCTGGTTTTAGAATCCAAGACTACAAGCCTCATGAAATGATGGAGAATTGTTCTCTTTTCTTCTGCTTTCTGGATGAGATAATGAGCCACGGTCTCTCTAAACTATAACCATTTGGTAGAATTTCTAGTGAAACTCTTGGAGTCCGGAGACGTCAATTTTCTGCAGAGGTTTGAATTGTAAACTCAATTTCTTCTATGGCTATAGACCTATTCAGATCGTCCATTCAATATTGGTTGAATTTTGATAGATTGTGATTTTTTAAGCAATTTTGCCATTTCTTCTAATTGCCGAACCGATAAATACAGATGGGAATCTCTCCTTCTACCTTGCAGGTGTGATGCCATACAGATGGTTTCGTGCTTTGATGTTCGTGAGGGGCCTCTCTCTCTTCTTTATTTCCGCCACTCGTATTGAAAGTTTGTTTGTCGACTTTGATTGGGACTTGTTGGGTCTGTGAGTTGCGTTTGGTAGGGTTGTACATAACACAATGTGGATACCACCCATCCATGAGCGTGGGAGATCCTTCCACTGCTTGGCGTCTTCCTCAGTTTCTCTCTTCAGAGATGTGAAGTTTCCTACCTAAAGGTCTTCTGTTCTCTTTACTATGTTTGGGCCTAGATTTCTTTCCCTCTGAGGCTATTGTGGATTGGACTCTTTCCATATTCTCTTTCTCAGTGAACCTGCTCTGGGTTGATCTTGAATCCCCGCCGCCATTCTGAAAATGATGGTCTTCTCTACAAGCTTCCTGACGGAATTTTTGAGATCTCTTCCATACAGTATCATATCATCTACTCTAATGTTTATAATTTGCCACGAAGAATGAACTTCCTGGTACTGAATTCTTTCTATTGCCTTTTCTGTTATCTTTGTCTATGTTATGTTACCTCTTTCTAATTCCTTAAAAAATTTAATTTTTATTTGTGTACACATGTTTCTGTTTAATGTCACATGACAATGGGTGTATACTGAGGCTAGAAGAGAGATCCAAGCCATCAGAGCTGGAGTTAAAAGCAGTTGTGAACCTCTAATACGGGTTTGTGAACTGATCTCAGATCCTCAGGAAAACCAGCAACTGCTTTAACTGCATTCATCTCTCTACTCCTTTTCTTTATTTTGTTTTCTTTTTTATTTAGATTCTTACAGTAGATGCTGCTGCTAGCTGAAATTAGGTTAGATTCCAGAATTATCCTTATTTCTACATGAGCAGTGAGTGCTGTAACTTTCTCTCCTCAGCGCTGCTTTGCCTCTCTTGTAAAATTTAATGTCACTTTTTAATTTTTACTCAGCTTTAAACGGTTTCATATTTCCTCTGAACCACAAATTCTTTAGACGTGAGCTGTTTAATTTTTTTGTTTTGTTTTGATAGATTTTTCCAGTATCTCTGACTTCTAATTTCACTATGTTATGGTCAGAAAACATGCTATCTCTGACACAGGTTCTTAGGTCTTCTTAAATGATGTGGATATGTACTTTTAAGATAATTGTTCCCAATACTACTGAAAGAAGTACTTGTTCTGTTGTGTGAATTAAGTAGTCTGTCTGTGCAAAACACACACTGCTAGTGTTGTTCATACATTCTATTTTTGTTGACCTATTTCTGCATAGAAATTATAATCAATAGCCAAGAGTGGATACTAACAAACATTTCAAATACAAAATGGATGAATATCTGAGTGTGCCTATAAATATGTGCACATCTCTCTAAGAACTCAGTGTCCCTGAAGAGTATTAGTGTAGTTTTGAGTAAGTCGCACTTTCTGCCATGAGTAACAAGGATGATTACCCACATGAGTCTCACTGTATTGTATGGTATGTATATAGATGTGTGTGCATGCTGAGGTCAGAGGTCAAGATGATTTGTCTTCCTCAATTGATGTCTAATTTGGTTTGGAGACAGTTTCTTACTGAACCTGGTGATCTCCATTTAACCAGAATGGCCGGCCATCGAGGCTCTGGGATCCTCCTACCTCTGCCTCCCCAGAACTGGGATTATAGGAGTTTGTACACAGCTTTCTTCATGGGGCTGAGTATCCAACTCTGGTTGTCTTGCATATGTGGCAAGCATTGTACCAACTGAGAAATCTCTTCATCCTCACATCTCTTATGTGTATTAATATATGATGATCACAGTTTGTAGCATTTGCAGTTGGGTAAGGTCATTAATGCCTTTCCCCTCCAGTGTTCATGCACTGCACATCCTGGCACTGTAAGAAGAACTAACTAGAAGGTGAGAAGGTTCCAGTATGGTTTAACTTTGATGATGTGTATAGGGTTCATTTTCTTTTTTGGCCAAATGGTTTATATATTGTGGAATATTGCATCAAGGTCTAACTGCTCCTTCATGTCTAGAAGTGTTTGTTTTATGAAATTGACTGCACTGTTCTCCAGGGCATGTACACCTATCGTCAATATGCTGTGACCTTCTGTTTGTTCTGATCAAAGATGGGTGTTGCTGTTCTAAGAATGGTGGGACCTGGGGAAATGGAGCCAATAAATGAGGCAGACTAAAGTCCCATGCAATAGCCAGCTTTATTCAGAGACTCAGACAATTTATACTTTGAAGGTTAAGAAAAGTCACACAAGTAATCTTCTCAGGAGTCCAGCTATATACAGTCACAGGACAAGCTGCATTTGGCAAAAACTTGTCTTTTTGTAGAAGCATATGAACAAATAACAATACCCTGTTGTAATGAATAATGGGAAGTAAAACCACTTTTATCTGCTACTCCTGGGTAGGGCTCAAAAACACCTTCCAAGAGCAATTCCATGTTTTGAAGAAACTGAGGTCACAAGACTTTTGTCTTGCTTCCTCAGAGTGTTCTCACCGGCACTTCCCTGCACATGACTCCATTCCTGAATTGGGTTGGGACAGTGGTGTTAATGTCTGCTTGCTGGGTGTGAGACTACAGCACCGATGCTTGCTTATAGATAACATGTACTTGAAATAGCATTTTCCTATCCTGGGGAAGGTTGTTTCAGTGCAGTGGGTTTCTTGTTAGCAGCAAACAGTTGAGTCTTGTATTTTAATGCAGTCAGGAAACTTGTTACTTTTAAAAAGGGGAATTAAGACCATTTACAATTAGGGTAATAATGTAAAAGTATTAAAGGATTCTGGTCACTGGATCATATTTTTTAATATTTATTTTCTGATTCTTATTTGCTTTTCTTTCGTTCTAGTGGAATTTATTTTCTTGCTTGTTTCTGGCAGTAGTGCTCACATTCCTCTTTTTACCTCAGATTCCTTTAAGTATCTTCTACTTACTATTAGCTTGATGGTCATGGATGTTTTAGTTGATGGGATTTTTGGAAGGTCTTTATTTTTCTTTATATTCTGAGGGATAAATTTCTGTGTGTAGCTATACGGAATGTCGATCATTTTCTTTCCTGGTTGTAAATACAGAATTTCAGGTCCTTTGGCCTTTAGAGTTCATGATGGGAACTTTTCTGTTACTCTGATAGATTTGCATTTATGAGTGAATTCTTATTTCTCTTTCAAGCTTTCAACATTATTTCTTTGTCCTGCATTGTTGGTATATTTGTTATAATATGCTGTGAATGTTGTGAACTCTGTGTTCTGTTTCTAGTTCTATATGTTACTTGCATCTAAATGTCCATACCTTTTCTAAGACTTGGAACATCTAGTTTTCTTCACACTGCTTTTTGAAGATGTCATTTCAAATACATGTAATTTTCTGAGCATTAGCTGGCTGAAGATATATGGATTTACTCATGACATCTCTTCTGGGATGTTTTTTGGACTGTGTTTTTATGTCAAAATTCATGTTGTTGTTGTTGTTGTCGTTGTTAATGTTGTTAATGTTCTTACTCTCCTGTAGTATGTCATGAAATCAGGTATTGTCCCTATGTCCACATTTTTTTTTATTTTTACTGTTGTGTGAATATGCATATGATATATATATATGCATACATACATACATGTATTTACAAGTATATTATTCATGACTACATAGGCCAGAGGAAAACATCATGTGTCCTATTCTTTCACTCCCCATGTGTCTATTATTCCCTGAGACAGAGTCTCTCATTGAAACAGAAGTTAGTCTAGTAACCAGTGAGTCCCAGTGATCCCCCTGTTTCTGGTCTTCATAACATCAGGGTTATGACCATGAACATGGCCACACCAGGGTTTGTTATCTTGGTTATAGTGACTCAAACTCAGGTCCCCAAGCCTGTGCCACAAGTCTGCTTTCTCTTCTCTTCTCTTCTCTTCTCTTCTCTTCTCTTCTCTTCTCTTCTCTTCTCTTCTCTTCTCTTCTCTTCTCTTCTCTTACCTTGTGCCATCTCTCAAGACCCAACTTGGTTCTCTTTAATCAGGCCTGAGTAGGTTACTTGTAGTCTTCTCAACTTACATGATTTAGTAGATAATTTCCCCTAATTCTGTGAAAAATATCAATGGCATTTTGATGGGAATTGCCTTAAATCTGTAGGTCGCTTTGGATAGTAGAGAGGGCTTGTCAGGACTAATTCTAATTCATGAATTTTGGGAGACTTTCAAGTTTTTAATCTGTGCCTTTAATATCTTTCACTGTTGTTTTAAAAATTATTTTTAATTGGCAAATAGATTTTTATGCAACATAGTCAAACTACGGTTTTTCCCTCCTTCAACTCCTCCGTCTTTTCCTGCAAACTCAAATCCATACCCTTTCTTTCTCTTTCTCATTAGAACATATGTATCTAAAAATTAAGAATAACAAAATTAGAGAGGATAAAAACAAACCAACAGAAGCAAAGGAGCCCCCCAAAAGCACAAGAAACACATATAGACACAGATACAAGTTCTCACACACAGGAAGCCCATAAAAAATACAAAACGGGAAGCTGTAATATCTATACAAGCAACCTGTGTGATTGAAAAGAAAGAAAAGCCTAACAAAGCATTATGAGACAAAGAATCTCCACAAAACTCCACTGGATTGGTTCATTGAGCTCCCATACCTAGTGACTCTGTTAGAGGAAACTAAGTTTTCATTTGCCAGCAGTTATCAATAATAAATAGCTTCTGAATTAAAAACTGGGGTTGTGCTGGGATCCCTCTAGCTTAGACAGGTATAGGCCCTGCCCGTGCTACCACAGTCTCTGCGAGTTGTGCTTTGAAGGCCTTTTCCCTTGGATTCCTCTGTCCTCTTGGGCTCTTACAATCCTGCCTCCTCCCTCCAGGGTTCCCTGAGCCCCAGGGGAATGGATTGTGTGGAGACCTTTGACTTCTGACTGAGTGTTCCAAGGTCTCTCACTCTCTGTAATTGTCAGCTGTTCATCTCTGTGTTTACGCCCATCTACTGCAGGAGGAAGTTTCTCTGATGACAGCGGAACAAGGAACTGATTCTTAATAGAGATCTTTCAATATGTTGGTTAGTTTTATTCCCAGATTAAGTTTGTTCCTAGGAATTTTTGCATCTCTTTTGAAAGAAATTACTTTGACTTTCTTTCCTTTTCTTTCTTACTTACTAAATTCCTTTGGCATGTATATCTATCTGCTGGGTTTGTGTGTTGGTTTTGCATCCTGATACAAAGCATTCATTGGGTCTTGCAATCATGTGAATGAGTGACATTTGTTTGTTTGCATTTTGTTTTTTTCAAGTTATGCCATCTGCAAACTGGCACACTTTTACTTCTTTTCTTCTCTCTGACCAAGTCTTTAGATAATTTGGTGACTATGAGGAGTAAGGGAGTTTCATTATAGATGGGGTGGCGACTCACAAATAACCATGTCATGCATGTCAGATGATCGCACCGTCGCTTAAGAGCATGGGGGTTGCCGTGACATATAACTAGTCACTGTGGTCATTCTAAAACAAAGAACCGTTCTGATATGCAGATGGCATTTGCTCATCACAACTGAAGGCCAACCTTTCAAGAACCCATTGTCAAGTGATGGGTGCAGAGTGGGGTGTCCAGGGTTCTGGTATCTGTGAACTCCGTGGAAGTTCTCAATGCCTGGTTGACCAAGTCCTGAGGAGAAAAAGATGATGTCGACCTTGGTTAGGTGTTATCAAGTGAGAAACAACCCTAAGGTCAGGAGGGACATTGGTCGTTGCTCACAAGTCTGTGGCTCAGCTGTAGGGTTCCTTTCACCTCCGATGAAGTAGCTCATGTGCCTTGGGATAAGCTGTGTGTTAGGCCAGGCGCACCACCAAACTAGGTGGGATCCGTCTCTCACTTCAGAAGTTGGCTGGGCAGTCACTGGCCACCAGCCTGGGATTCGGCTAAGGATGCTGTGCATTTCCTTCACACAACTTCCCAGGGTCACTGAACTAACCTAGGCTTATGATTTGACAGCGCTGGGAATTCTGAGGTACGTTTGCTTCGAGCTTCAGATACGAGACGCTGCCATCTTGTCTCATACTTTTGAGGAAAAGCCTGTCCAAAGCAGTGGAATAAGAAAATAGACTCCTCTTCTTCCTGGGAGGGTCCAGCAAGTCACATTACAGTGAGAGGATGCCCTGGGACTATGTATCGGGCCACTGACACAGTCAATCTCCCACAGGCCCTTATGCTAGCATACAAGGAAGCATTTTGGTTCCTCTTTACTTAGGTCTGCTTTATGACAGGCTCTGTTCTGCGGGGCTGGAGACACGGCTCAGGAGTTGCAAAGACTCAGAAGACCTAAGTTCAGTTTTGAGCACTTACACCGTGGTTCACAGCAGCCTGTAAATCCATCTCCAGAAGACAAAACATCTCTTGCATCTATAGACGCCCACAAGCATGCGCTTACAACCTCCCCACCACACGCAATCATATAATCATAATGTTATAATAATAATATGCGTCTTTAGAAGAAATGTTCTACTACTTATCCTGAGAAAAAGGGCTGCTGAGCCACCTCAGTGGTTTAAAGTCCCTGCTGTGCAAATGAAAGACCTGAGCTCTTAGGAACCCACTTAAAGGTGGGGGTGGAGAGAACCGGCTCCACAAAGTTATCCTTTAACCTCCATGCGCACACTGAGGGATGCGTGCCTTCACAAGTACATGTCATGCACATAGTAATAATGATGATAAATAAAAATGATACACAAAAATAAAACAAGAAAATACACTTTAAAGCTCTGTTTGATGTGCCGTCTTCGCTGTGGATAATTTTGTTTTCCTACATTAAAGATCATGAGGTTAGAAGACAGCAGGGCAGTGGGAAGAAAGGAAGAGACCAAAGATGGAGAACTAGGAACTAGGAATACAAGGTTGGGGGTGGGGTGGGGAGCATGCTCTGTCTTCTGAAGCCTTGCTGCTGCTTCATGTGAGACGCCGAGGCACTTGGAGCCATTGTTGATCCTGTGGGGCAGAGCAAGTCCTCACTTGTTATAGTTTAATAATCTGTGGCTCTGTTGGAAGGCAGAACTGTTACTCAGCATTGCTAGAACTCTCGGCATTTGCCAAGTGCTTTGTTTTTATTTTTCTAGGAGTTACTTAACATTTACACTCTTGCTCTGAAGCTCAGTCATATTTCCTGAGCCCCTCTGCCTCCCTTCTCCATTATTAAGAAGCCCAAGTCGTTTTTGAGAAGTCCCAAGATACATATTGGACTCTCTACATTTGGTCTTCTTAGACAAGAAGGTTCTGGAAACTCTGGAACGTTCTTTGGTATTCTTGCATAAATCTTATTACCGTGCAAGGTAAAAGTTTCTACTGGATGGCATCCCGATTCCCTGCTGTTTTTCTGCTCTGTGCTATAAGGGCACATGTCTGCATCCTCCTAAGAACACCATTAGCAGAATTGTCATGATGTTCTAATTGGACATTTCTCACGATAGTTCTTTAATGTAAAAATCAATGTGAGGCAGAGCAAGGCAGGGTACATGAGCCACATAAATCAAGTTGGAAACAAGTGTTTATTCATGTAGTCATTCAATCAATCAAATGCTTTCCATGTGCTGTACTGTTCAAGGTCTTGGGAGGATATACAAGACGTATTTCCTGTCCTTGCATTCATATTTTAGCCCATGAAGGAAACCGAACTTGTAACTAGACAGACTACTGTATTCTGTCATAAGGAAGCAGGTGTCTCGCTATGCCTTCTGCCATCCTGGGGTTCTAAGTGAAGTGCGTTGAGAACAGGAGGGCGTTTAGGCATCCTGACCTATTCAGTTCTGCCATCTGCTTCAAGTTAGTTCTCTGAGTCCCTGCGTCATCATCTAATGCCAACATTACCTATCGAATTCTAAGTGTCCTAGTTCAAGACCTAGTATGAGATGTGGACTTTTGTTTTTTACTATGATAAGGAATATTGTCTAAAACAGATCTTCGCACTATTTAAAGAGTATCAGAGGAGCTTGTGGAATGACCTACCACAAGTTTGATAGTTCATAAATTGGGTCTCCACAGGCAAAAGAAAGTGGGCAAACATATAGTAATGCAGGTTGGTGGTGCTGTTGACAGGGGAAGGGAGGGATGGGATGGGGCCTTCCTGACTTACCAAAGTGGAGAAGCTTGAATACATTTCTCAGTTCTCCCTTGACATTTCATGACCACGGGAAGTCTGCCATGAAGAGGCCCTCAGAATGTAGTGTGGACAGATGGCCAGGGATTAGAAAAAAACATTTCCCAGATCCCTCATGGAGGCCAAGAGCACCACACACAGAAAATCTTGTGGGGCCATAAAAGAGATGCTTGCCATCTAGACAGAATGAATGCCTGGTGTTAATTAACACCATAGTCAAACAAAGATAATTATATAGTGAAGATTGTTGGAGAGAAGGAGCCAACCGAACACACATAAACATTCTCTGGTGCTTACCGAGTGAATACAGTCTTTGGGATGATGCCTTGTGAAAGCAAGCTCACCAGCCATCCCATCTCCACTCTGAGGAGATCTGAGTAGCTGCGAATAAAGTTTCTGTCAGTGGAGTCCCAGGCTTAGATGTTTCTCAGACCCTACTTAGAGTACACAGATGATATAGCATCTATGACGTATGCATGAGTAAGATCACCTGTGTGCGTGTATGTTCCTGTGACTCTAAGACAGAACATTCAATGTTACCGTGTTCAGAAGGCAATCTGGACCTCTACCGGCTGACCTGTTCTTGGGTTTTGTTTGTTTGTTTGTTTGTTTGTTTGTTTAGTATTTGGGATAGTCAGATTTTGCTGTTCATGGTTCATCTTCTTGTCAACCTGACTGGATTTGGATTTCCCTAGGAGAAACACCTCAGTGTGTCTGTGGGGATGTTTCCCAAGAGGGTTTAAGAAATGGGGGCAACCCATCCTGGAAGTAGGTGGCCTCCTACCCCGGACTGGGGGCTTAGAGAAAAACAATAAAGCCAGTTGAGTACCAGTCTTCATCCCGCCCTGCTTCCTACTCTACCCAAATGTGAGAAAAATTGCAGGACCTCCATCCCTTTCTAGCCACGCTGGACCCCTATCTCTAACTGATGATCCAGAAGAATTTTCTTTAATTTTCCTCTTGTCAAATATCTTGTAACAGGGCCGAGAGAGGTAACTAACACCCTGGAAAGGCAGCAATAGTCTAATTCCAAAGGTTTCACCCCAGGTTATTGGTTCTATTGAATAAGCAGCCATGGAAGCTGGTTTGGGGGATTATTTCCAATTTTCTAAAGGTATTTAATGTACAAAAGAAAATTTAGCAGGACTATAAAAAACATGGTTTTATGCTGGCTCCTACTTCAACCGTCACTGTGGTTGATGCGAGGAGGGACCTCTTATTTTCATCCAAAACAGAAGGCACATTCCTTTGGCAAACCGTCCCACTGTCATGTTTTAGCTAAGTAAGGTCAGAAATTAGAAAACTTTCATATATTCCAACTAATGATAAATAAGGAGGATCCGATGTCATACCAAATATTAAAAAAGCAAAGTTACAGGATGTTAAACATACAAACAAACCACATAACTGTAAAAATTAATAAATAAACTTTTTCTAGGTAGTACTAGCTTGGACATTTCTAAAGATGAATTGTGGTTATTTTAATATTTTAATCTTTAGTAACTAACTTTTGTAACTGTATAGTTAGTGTGTGGATGACTTTGGCCCAGTGGAGTTGACCTGCGCCGTGCACTCAACTTGTTGGGTGTCCATCAAAATGAACGAAACTTGTTTGTATGCTAAACAGAAGGTCTGTCTCCCAGTCTCAAATATCTGGAGAGTGCTGCAGTAGGCTGGAGTTAATGTCCCCCTCCTTCAACCTCATCACTGTTGATGTTGTAAGTGACATAGTTCCTCGCTAAGTGGGTGGGATCCTGCCCCCTGCGTCCTAAGAAGTTTAGTCTCTCTCAGTTGATCCTTCAGATAAACATTCGTTAACAAAAAATTTGCAAACTGTGGCGCGCAGTAGAATTATTGCTACCATGGAGTTATTTTTCTCAAGGAAGCTTAAAGCCAATGCTATTTTCGGTGGTCTAGATTGGCCGTCCTGTGCAGCGAGCAGAGCAGAGCCTCCTGCTGTACAGTGAATCCTGCACCACAGAATGTGATCTTGTAAGGGGAACGGTTCAATGTAATCGTTGCAAAAAGTACAGTAGACTTACTTAGTTTTTCGGGAGAGGATGTGGTAAAGCTCTAGGTCCGTCAAAAAGCTTGGGAACTTTTCCCAATGTTATTCACATTCTGACTTTTCAACTCCAAAACCAAGAATTTCTGTGCTCTGGGCTTTGTGCTCCAGTATTTGTGTTTGACTCTCTCCCATAGGTCAGTAGGCCACAAGGTGGGAAGCCTTCATTTAAGGAACTTGAGTACCAACTAGAGACTTGTTTGTAATACAGGTTTCAAGAACACATCACCGACTCTTTGGGGTGGAGTCCAGCAGGCTGATACTTAACAAATCTGCCAAGGTGATTCTAATGATGTTAACGTCTAAGCTTCTTTGGCAAAGATGTGGGCTAAGTACATTTTCCCTTTGGAGACAGGTTAACTTGGCGTTGACTGGTAGCCTCTAACAGCCCTCTTGCCCTTGGCCTCCTAAATGCTGAGATTATAATCATGTGTCGAGTATTTCTGAAAGCAGTGATAATTCTTAATCGTTATTATTATCTCCTTGTACATAGCAAGTGCTAGAGAGATACTCATTGTTAGATCCCTGCAATTGTGTGAGAAGCTAGGCTGTGGGTGAAACTTGGGGTCGCTAGACCTCGGTTCTATATTTCTATTTGCTGCTTAATATCTATCACAAGAACTAGCATGCTGTTGGGCAGTTGTGGTGTCTACCTGTCAAGATTAAACTATCTTCTTCCCCTGAGACTCCTTGTTTTGAAAATTCTCACCTAGAGTTTGAAAAGCCTCCCACACACTTGAATCTGAAAGTCCAGTCTTTACCTTCTCTGTCCTGCTGTGAACAAATGGCCCCATGTCTTCATACCCACCCTGAACCATGGCTGACCTCCTGCTAACCGAACCCTCCAGAAGCTGCCTCACAGCCACCCCCTTGGAGACGCTGCTCTGTCCTCCTGACTCTGCACTTCTGCTTCTCTAGATTTCTGTGCTTAGATTAATATTTTAAACAGTTTTGTTCTCCATGCCCACTCAAAGTCCTGTGCCATAAGCAGTCTCCAGGAGTCAGCATTGTTCAAGTGTTACCAGACCTCAAAATCTGATGTCCTACCGGGAGCCGTCCTGTCCTCATTCTTTCTCATCCTTTCCTGCTCCAGAAGCTCTGAGCCTAGCACAGCAGCCTTTGATCAAGGAACAAATGCCCGGTAATGTCTTGACATAGAATGCTGACAGAATGCAAATTATACAGAGGCTTACAGTTGAACCTGAGAGGGATTTAACCTGTCCGCGGTATTACCTCACTTCTAAGCTACCCAGTTGGAGACGCCTCCGGTCCATTATTTTGGACTGAATATGTGGCTAAATTAGCTTTCATAGTTGTTGTGGACAAACACCAGACAACTCCAGAGAGGAAGGGTTTATTTTGCCTTCCAGTTTGACACGACACAGTCAGGCTGACTGGGGAAAAGCATGAGGCAGGAGTGGGCAGTGGCTGGTCACACTGGTCCACAGTCAGGAAGCAGAGCCCATCCTCTGTGACCTCCTTCTAGCAAGATTCCACCCCCTACAGCTTTCTTTTTTTTTTTTTTTTTTTTTTTTTGGTTCTTTTTTTCCGGAGCTGGGGACCGAACCCAGGGCCTTGCGCTTCCTAGGTAACCGAACCCACTGAGCTAAATCCCCAGCCCCCCCCTACAGCTTTCTAAACACTGCTAAAGAGCATCTCAAACCACCGGGCTCCACGGTCCTCATCTAAAACACAAGAGCGTGCTCCTTGGTTTCTCTCTTCGCTCTCCCAGCTGGTCTCTTAGGTTTTGAGACATAATTATCTATTTTCTATGCATGATGGATATGGACATGGTAGGAAGTATAAAATATTTTTAAAAATTAAAATGCCCTTAGGAGTTTCAATGATTATTTTGATACCTATTGTTTGTCCATTATAAGACATATTATTTAAGGCATTTTTCCCTTTAGTTGTTTTTTTCTTTTTCCTTTTTTTACTCAATGTCTCTCAGCATTTGGTAAAACGATTCTATGATATTTCTTCTTTAGTCTAACGATGTAATGCATTTTATTAATGCCTTCGCAAATATTAAAACTCTGATCCCTCCTTGAGATAAACTCTCGCTGGCCATAGTACATAAAATATTTATTAAAGCATTGATTCTGGCTTGCTATTATTTCTGCTCAGGGATTTGTATTTTGGGTCTCAGAGAGATTCTATTCCATTTTAATTTGTTCGCCCACTCTATTCATGTACATACATTCATAATCAAACATACAAACGGGACAGAAGGATATGAAATGAAAATTAAACCTTCCCCCCCTTAAAATATGATCTAACTTTACTCTCTCCATGGTAAAAAATTATTTTTAAAATGTACCTGTACTTAAAAAAAATGTATAGGCATATGATGGATTACTGTGAAGTATAATCCATTAAATACAGTGGGGTCATTCATGGTATGTTTGTTGGTTTGTATTTTATTTTATTTTTTTTATTTTTATTTTTATTTTTTTTTGAGTGAGTACATTTTGGAATATCTAGATTACAAATTGCTAACTACTCCAAGATTCCTCTGGGAGAATACGAAGGGTGAGTAGTTGAACCTGAGGAGAGGGGTGCTTGTTGTGTTCAAAGGGTCGTGGTCCCCACAGCTTTGTGTGCTGGAACTGAGGGACGAGCAATGCTGCCTTGCATGGTTGTATCGTCTTAGTTCACTCTCGTGCTGATGACCATTGCTTTTGTCCACATTTCTTTTATAAACAGCGCCTATTATTTGAAAGTTCTGCATATTTATACAATGTATATTGATCAGATCCATCCAGTGCTCCCTCCCTCCAGCTCCCCCTAGAATTCCCATCTCCATCTCTGTCCCAGCTCCATGTCCGCTTTGTATTGCTGTTTTGTTATTAACAGCTGCCTGTGTCCAGTTAATGTCAGTCCAAAGCACAGGTATATGTGGCCACTGGGGCATAACTAGCTGGCCAGTGGGCACATCTGCAGAAAAGAGCATCTCTCCTCCCTTCGCTCTGTCTCCCTCCTGGCTTCAATGGAAGCCAGTCATCTTCGAGATGCATGTTAGAATTTTGACTGGCTTGTAGTGTGCAGGTCTTGTGTAGACAACAGCGGCTGCTGTGAATTGATCTAGGCAAATCCACGCCATGTCCAGAGCCTCATATATCTCCTCCCCATTTGCCTGCTCTTTCTGCCCCATCTTCCCTAGAGCTCCCTGAGCCTTGAAGGACTGGGAGTCGATGCAAATGACCTAGCTACAGCTGAGCTCATGTATCACAGTCATTCAGACTCCGCCCTCGGATGAATTATTAAGACAATTCATGCCGTGTCTTCTGGAGTAGGTATCTATGCATCTGCGTACCTCAGAAACAAAATGACTTCTGTTCTAAGTGCCGACCCCCTACATTGTGACGGGTGTCCCACATTGCTCCTCAAAGAATTTATCCTTTTTTTTTTCTCCAAAACCCAGTGCTTTGTCCTTGACACAAAAAGCAGGCCTATGGTTTGCAACTCTGAGCAATGGTCTCCATTAAGGTATGGCCTTCCTGTGCAGCCTCCATTTAGCTCCCGGGCTGGCACCAGGAGAGTATGCCGTTAAAATCCTCTTGGCTCCTTTCCCTGTGAGCTCTCTCCTTCTTTTCTCCAGGATGAGAATGAAAAAGTTAGAGAGCTTTTATTTCTACTCCTTGAAAGAACTCTGCCTCTGAGAGCTTTTAGTTCCAGGAAATTTCCTCCATAGCCTCAAACAAATTTTAACCTCTTTCGCTTTCAGGGGAGAAGAAATTTCCAGAAAACATTAAGTTAGCAAAAAAAAAAAAAATTCACATTCATTCCCCTTGTAGTGGTGCATTTAATAAAATCCAAGTGAGAGCCACGAATACCACTGTGTTGGAGCTCCTCTTCTTGTCCCCAGGGGAACAGTGAGACCTGCTTACTCTGCCTGTTTTCCTGTCTGTTAGCAATTAGGGTATTTCTGTTCCCTCTCACGTCACCCTGTGGTGTTCTCCCTGATCCATTGTCATGACTTTCATCTTCTTCATCCCAGCCTTTCCCTGCTGCTTTCTTGTATGACAGAGGCGCCGGCAGCCTCTCCTTTCCCTGCTGGATTTTTACCCAGGTCATGCGTCCAACCGTTTTGCCTCGGACAGGAGAGATACAGTCAGGGCTTCACCCAGCAAGGGCAGCTTCTATCCGAGTTTAAGCTGACGCTTCTGCTTGCTTCCCCAACTGCGGTCCTGTGGCGCTGCGTTTTAGCTGTTCTATTTCATGTGTCTGTGTCAGCTTGGCCAGGCTTCCAGAGCTCCCTAAGTCTCAACCATGATAGTCCCCAATCAACACTTTCAAGGTCACTGTGAGAGCCACATTAGTTTCTGGGTGAGGAAGTCATGCTTTGAATCACAGCTGTGTGGCCAGCCTTTCACAGGGCTGGCTCAGTTTGAGCCTCTGTTTCTTCATTATCACCACAGAAATAGCTATAGTGTCTGATGGAAATATCGTAGCCTGCTAGGGAGTGTCTCATGAACACAGTGTGTAGCAAGTACTAAATGGTACGCAGAACTCAGAGCTCAGGAAATTCCCAGAATGGCTGATGTTGTTGTTGGTGATGCTGTAGGCATGAGTGTGTCTGCCTCCTATTCCCGTTGCTTCCCTTCCAGGTCCGAGTAATGATGATTTTAGAGGTTCAGCACTGTGGCGGCTTGAATATGCTTGACCCAGGGAGTGGTAGTCTTAGGAGGTATGGCCTTGTTGGAGTAGGTGTGGCCTTGTTGGAAGAAGTGAGTCACTGTGGGGTTGGGCAATGAGACCCTCCTCCTAACCACAGGGCAGCAAGTCTTCTCCAAGCAGCCTTCAGATGAAGATGTAGAACTCTCAGCTCCTCCTGCACCATGCCTGCCTGGATGCTGCCACACTCTAGCCTTGATGGTAATGGACTGAACCTCTGAACCTGTGAGCCAGCCCCAATGAAATGCTGTGCTTATAAGAGTTGCCTTGGTCATGGTGTCTGTTGACACCAACCCAGCCAACAAGCATGTCCCTGACTCCTCGTCATACAGTGTGTTTGTTTCTGTTCCTCTTGCTATGATGAGATACCCTGACCAGGCAACTTAAACAGAAAGCTTCATCCTGTCTTCTAGTTTAGGAGTGCCGCGTAAGCAGGTCAAGTTGAAGCAACGGGTTGCTCACATCACATCTGTGCTCAAGAGGCAGAGAGTGAACAGGAAGCTAGGGCCTCGCTATAAAATCCTCACAGCCCAATCCTATCAGCTCACATCTTCCAGCAAGGCTCTACCTCCAGAAGCTTCCCTAACCTCCAAAGTGCACCACCTGCTGGAGATCAAGTGCTCAAACCTGTTAGCCTGTGGTGGTGATGGTAGGGGCAGGAGGGGGGCACTTCTCACCCAAGCACAGCATGGTGTCTTCCATGGATGTAAAAACAGGGACCAGGGCAATGACCCCAGGCAGGAACATGGCCCTTCCTTAAGGCTCTCAGGCTTGTTCCAAACAAGTTTATTGTTGTTGTTTTCTTTTGTTTTCTGTTTTGTTTTTTTTTTTAATTACAGATTACAAAACAGAATGAGGAGAATCTACAACTCCCCTGCCTCCTGTGTCATGCTTGTAGGCTCTGACGTTCTCTCCCGGCCTGTTCCACAAGAACGTGAAAGGCCTAAGGTGGAGCAGATGTACAATGGTAGTAAAAATGGTCACCAACATCTTACTGTTATCAGCGCCTCTCCTTTACCATGTGACCATTGGCCTCTCATTTTGCTCATCCGTCAGACATCAGCCGGGACACACGTGCGGAGCGACGCTAGGCACCGCTTGTCTTGACTAAGCTAAGCCAGTACTGACTTTCCCAGACATGGTAGTTTGGTAGAATCTGACAGAACGGTGGAATTACTGGATATTTTGGAAAAACATAAAAAGGACACAATGGCCCAGATTTGAAGGACGTTCCCATAGGGAGAGGACCCAAATTTAGAAAAGAGTTTTTTTTGTTTTTTTTTTTTTCACTTTTACCAATTAGCAAATTTGTGACTTTGCTAGAATTTTCCAGTTGAAGTATATTTGACCCATACAGGTGATTTTAAATTAAAGCCTTTTATTTACTCTAACAAATCTGGTAATGTCATTTCGAAACGCCGTCAATATAAAAGTGCAGAAATATTTAGTACTTTATTGACATTCGATATTGAAAGTCAAGGATGCATTTTGTATTTTCAGCATTTCCCGGTCTACACTTTGCACGTTTTTAGGGTTCAGCAACCACTTGTGTGCCTTCCACATTGGGAGGTTCCGAGCACGGTATAGGCCCTAAGGATGCATCCGTGCACACAAACCACACCCTCCCTGTTCTAACTGAGCAGTGGGATCCACTCGTGAGTGACTGTGAGCTGAGCTGGAAACGGTTGGCAGGTTCAGGTAGACTGCTCTAGTCAGAGGATCAACGTGTACTCAATTCTGGAGGTGAAAAGCCAAGACGGGTGGAATAAAGGATGAGAGATTTCAAAAGGGACGCAGACTGTGAAGGGAGCTGCTGTGGGAGCCACGGGAAGGCACAACAGTGTACAGGTGTAGACCTGACCCACAACAGTGCCAAGGACCAGCAAGGCTTAACCAGGGGAGTAACGTGATTATGTTTGTATTTGTGGAAGCTGATGTCGCTTTGCAGGATGACTAGAGATGACGCACTCTTGGAGAAGGGCACATCCCTATAATAGGGTGTATCTTTCTTCTGGGGCACCTCTCTGTCTCTTTAACCCCTACTTTTAAAATCTATTCTAAAGTGTATCTAATAAAGCCCACCACAGCTTCCTGGAAAATGCTTTGAAACTGAGAGATGGCTTATTGGAGAAGAGCACTGACGACTCTTCCAGAGGACCCAAGCTCGGTTCCCAGCACCACTTTGGGTGGCTCACAACCTCCTGTAAGTCCAGCTCCAGGGACTGCGACCCACTCACTGGCCTCCAGAGGCATGTGTGCTCATGTGCACATACCAGACACAGGCATGTGTACTTATGTGCACATATCACATACAGACTTGCATGTATACACATGACTTTTTAAAACCAAATCCGAAAAACATCACTTGAAGCAGCTTAAGATCAAAGGCAAAGAGCTATCATAGGAAACCTTCGAGAAGGCGCGCTGGCTTGGACGAGGGTCGAAGGGACATAAGAGAGTCTTAGAGGGTGTGGGAAGAGGAGGAGTCATCTATGACACCAGGCTCCTGCATATGTCTGGAGGATGAGTGACAGACCCCTCGCAGAGGCAGAAAGTGCAGGAAAGGCTCAGAAAGAGGGTGCTGGAGATGAGCCAGGGGCATAAGGGACGGGGACCCCAGTTTGGGGGATGGTGACATTGAAACTGATGCTCAAGAGATGCGTGGTTAGCTGAGTCAGATTAAGAGTCTGTGAGCAGGACTGGAGAGACAGCTCAGTTGTTAAGAGCACTGACCGCTCTTCCAGAGGTCCTGAGTTCAATTCCCAGCACCCACATGGTGGCTCACAGCCATCTGTAGTGAGACCTGATGCTCCTCTTCTGGTGTGTCTGAAGATAGCTACAGTGTAATTATATAATAAACAAATGAATTTTTTTATCTCATCTGTATTTACCTTTTTAAAGCAGAATGTGATCGGGCACTGTTATTTCCACATTCACAAGCCTTGCTGAGTTTCAAGACCTAGGGGAACTTAGGGTTTTGTTCTCAGTACTTTGGAAAACAAGCCACTTGAGGGATTCCTCTGTCAAGTTGTTTTAGTTGTTTTAGCTTGTGTTTACTTCTAAGACTAGTACATGCAGAATTAACTACAGGGAATGAAAAAAATTTTAAGATGAAACTTAAGTCATCTTAATTTGTTCTACTAAGGAATCCAGCTCAACAGCTAAACACTTCAGACCACATAGTTAACATTAACAGTAGGTTACATTATGTCTTACAACAAACATTCCATATATTAAATTCTTTTTTAAAAAAAGCAGTCTATGAGCAAACATGCAGACAAGGTAAATGGGACACAACAGTGGATAATGACCAACACCCATGGGCCTGACATCAAAGAGTGGTGACACTTTCTGGAAGTCTATATAACACCAGGAGACCACTCCATACAGAATGTGACCTCCAGAGGGTTCCGTGGACTTGTCTCTACACAGCCTGGCAGAGAAGAGGCTGAAGAATAGAGGCCTCAGTTTCTCACCTCAACTCCTCTGAGCAGTCCTTAATGAAGCACCTCTCTGAGATGATCTTTACTTATTCATACAGGTTTATTGGAGGGCGAATGTAAATGCATCCACTTCACTTGGGGGTGAACCAGGGATTAAATGCCTTCTGTGGGGAAAGAATACCCAGGAAGAGAAGCTCATTGGCTAAAAGCTCAGGGCTGTCTAGATATCTCATTGGCATGGAGAACTCCAGGTGCTATGCTACGTGAGGACCAGGATCCGTGGTTCTCAGTGAGGTCTTGTGGTTATGTGTTCCAGAGTAGGCAGACAGGTTGGGAGTGGCTCCATTCCTACCTGTCTCAGATCTCTGAGATTCCTAGGTTCTGAGTTCATCCAACCACGCCAGATCTCACGTCTGTCTGGTAACATGGCCCCGCATGCCCTACCATTGTCTAGGGAGACATAAAAATTAAGAAGAAAAATCTCTAAGTGGGATCCTGTTTAAAAGTCAAAGGGAAAGTTGTCCACAAGAGTCATTAAGCATCTGAAAGGGGAAGTCCAGCGAGTGGGCACGTCCTGAGAGGAGGCTGTAAAATTATGACAGAGCCCCTAGGCCCTACCTCATGGACAGTAGAATTCTGAATAGAAAAAGATTGTCCTCTTTTGCCCCTTGGAGGGCTGACTCGGAGCCACAGTGTGCTTTGGTCTGCTAATTTTCAGAAAGGCCCCTTTGTGTTGTGAATCAAACGGCTTAATGCCATTGACTTTGCAAAATCGGCAAGCTGGTGCTCCTTTCTGCTGTGCCTTTCGGGCTTCCTGTCCTTATTATTTCCTTAAGCGCCCAGTCACTGCTCCTGGGGCCAACTTGCTTCTGTCTAATGATGCATGCTTGATGAATCCGTGTTTCTCCTTTTCTCTCCTTTCTTCTTCTTCTTCTTCTTCTTCTTCTTCTTCTTCTTCTTCTTCTTCTTCTTCTTCTTCTTCTTCTTCTTCTTCTTCTTCTTCTTCTTCTTCTTCTTCTTCTCAATTTTAATATTCCGCAGTCTCATTTCCCATTTCACAGTGGCAGATAGGACAGTAGGGTAGGACGTGGGCCTTCAGCCGCTAGAACTCCCCAAGGAGGAAGAGACAGAAGACACAGCTTTGATAGCATGAGCCATGACAGAAGGGATGCATGTGTACACACGCATATATACAGATATGCAAGTGTGTGCACATATGTACATGTATGTGTCTGTGTGGCATATGTATGTGTTTGCACAGGTGTGTGCATATGCATATATACAGATATGCAAGTGTGTGCACATATGTGCATGTATGTGTCTGTATGGCATATGTATGTGTTTGCACAGGTGTGTGCATATGCATATATACAGATATGCAAGTGTGTGCACATATGTGCATGTATGTGTCTGTGTGGCATATGTATGTGTTTGCACAGGTGTGTGCACATGCATATATACAGATATGCAAGTGTCTGCACATATGTGCATGTATGTGTCTGTGTGGCATATATGTGTGTTTGCACAGGTATGTGCACAAGTACGTGGGCATGCACGTGCACGTAGCAAGCAGAGATCAGCATCAGGTGTCTTCCTCAGTCACTTTCCACATTCTTTTGTTGGAGACAGGGTCTGTCATGGAACGTGGACTTCACCCACTCAGTTTCCCTGGCAGGGATCCGGGTGTCTCTCCCCCAGTCCCAGCGCTGGGCCTGCAGCTTCCCACCACAGCATCTGGCTTTCACTTGGGGATTGGGGGAGCTATAGTGGGTTACTTTTGGGAACCTCTGACAGGAGTTCAGACAGTAACTGTCCCACTGGCTGCTTCTACCTGCTGTCTCTAGCCTGTTACGCAACCGTTCGGAAAGAGCCCCACAGTGAGATCAATACCATCCGAAGAGTCTTGAGGTGAATTCTGATGTGGGTGCTCTTGACCTTGGTTGGAAAATTGAAGCTGGCTTAGCTGAGTTCCCCTCTAAAGTGCTGGAGGAAAAGTTCAATGGAGTAGTTATCTTGTGTCCCCGAGTAAAGATTTATAAACAATCGATAGTACTCTCTCTGATTTGTTGTTTCTCCGAAATTAGAGTACCATGCAGTGTTGCTGGGACTATCCAATATGCCATTTAAGCATGAAAATCTATCAAGGGACCAAAGCCCACAACAGAGCAGCCAATTAATGACCAGCTCCTGTCAAGACTTGTTCTTCACAGCCTTGAAAGTGCATACCTCACACTCTGAGGTATGCAGCAGAAATACCTCAAGGTGCTGGGCATGGTGGCCTAGGCTTGTTATCTCAGCATGTGTGAGGCTAAGAGAGAAGGAAGGCTGTAAATGCAAGGGCAGCCTGGGCTACTGAGTGAAACCATATATATCATCATTGTCATCGTCATCATCGTCATCATCATCATCACCACCACCACCACCATCATCATCACCATCGACATCACCAACAACAAACAAGAAAGACAGAAAGAAAAGAAACTGAAGTGATGAAGTGAAGGAAGAATGTTCCAGACCCTACACCGAGTGTCTGACTCCGGCTAGGGAACGTTTCACAGAACTGCACTTCTGAGTCTGGCAGTGTGGCACATGCCTGTAATCCCAGCACACTTTCTAAAGGCTAAGGCAGAGGGATTGTGAGTTCATGGCTGACCTGGACTATAGAGTGAAAGCCTGTATCAAAAAGAAAAGGAGAGGGAGGAGGGGGAGGGGAAAAAGGGGGGAGGAAGAGAGAGAGAAAGAGGAGGAAGAGGGAGGAGAAAGGGAAGGAAGGGGAGGAGGAAGGAAGGAGATAGCTCCTTCAGTACCGTGCTCCCCGCAGCATGAGCATCTGAGTTCTCAGCCCCAGCACCCGCATAAAAGGCTGGGTTCAGTGAAGACAGGAGGATACTTGAGTTTGCTGCAACCCAATCTCACCAAGTTGGTGAGCTCCGGGTTAGTGAGAGATGCTGTGTAAACAAAAGATGTTTGGCAGCTAAGAAAGACACCTAATGCCAACCTCTATCCTCTACACATACACCAGCACATACACATACAGACACAGACGACACAGACAGACACACAAGCACACACACACACATGCCTGCCATGGAGATGCAGACCATTTGTCCCAGCACTTGGGAGGTAGACACTGGAAGATCATGAGTTGGGGACAGTCCCCAGTCACATAGGAATCAAGAATCAGGCTCACCTGGGCCACAAGTTATTGTTTTTGAAAAACAAACAAAAACCAACTACAATAAAACCAACCAAACAAACAAATTTTCATTTCTAAAAGGGCTGTTTTGTAACCCAGATGTTTGTGACACCATGGGAGTCTTTTACTCAGAGATAGGGCAACTCGAATGGCCAATTCTGTGTGACAACCTGGCCAGGCTAAGAGGCCCAGTCAATTACTCAGATATCTCTGCTCTAGGGAAGACTCACTGTAGGTGTAATTGACATTTAAGTCAGTTGACATTAACTAAAGTCCATTCCGTACATTCTGTGCCTGGGCCGTCTCCAACTAGGGAGAGGCCAATAGAGGAGAGACAGGTGGTTCCCGGATGTCCGCCTCCAGCTCTTGCTTTCAGACCAGTTCGAGTTTCAGAATGTTAGGCTGTGGTTACAATTTGGGAATGCAGCACCGACTCAGTGGACAGCCTCCTACACAGATTTGGGATTCCTCAGCCCTGTCACCATTTAAGGCCATAGCGAACATTCAATGTCCCGCTTCTCCATTCTTTAGATTCGTCAACAACAGTTAGTATTCTCTCGTTTCCCCAAATGAGAGTGTTCTTAGACATTGTAGACTATCAGATATACTATTTAAATAAGAAAACAGTGTGTGTGTGTGTGTGTGTGTGTGTGTGTGTGTGTGTGTGTGTGTAGAGGGGGACAGACGGGAAAGAAGGGGGGGAGAACTTCCTCTCCTATTGATTCCTTTACTCAAAACACTCATACATGAACTCTGAAATAAAGTTCTTAAAAACAAGTAATAAAAGTTTGCGCACTCCCACCCCCCCCACCCCAGGCTTGCACATGCTGTTGTTTTTATCCAGAACTTTCAACACTTCTCATCCTTCAGGAGTTAATTCAGCCAGATGCCCCTCAAATAGCTCAAGAGAGATTGAATTTGTCCAGCTCCCTTGGGAGACAGCTTCCTGTCTATGGCCCCATTGCAGTTGTGTTCTAAGCTAGTCTTGGTGGCTGGGGAGGTAACTCGGTCATTAAAGTGCTTGCCTTGTGAGCAAGAGGACAGGATGAGAGTTCAATCCCCAGGACCTGGGTTTGAAAAACAAACAGGGCATCATAATTAGTGCTGCTAATCTCATTACTATGGCGGTAGAGGCAGGTGGATCCTTGGTGGTCACCGGCCAGGCAACCCAGACTTGTTGACTCTCAATCACCTGCAACTCTAGCCCCCAGGTTTTGATGTCCCTAGTGAGAGACCTTGTCTCAAAAGCCATGGTGAATGGTATTTGAGGAATGATACCAAGGGTTAGCCTCCAGTCTTTGCATGCACATGTGTGCACGGACGTGGGAACACACACACACACACACACACACACACACACACACACACACACACTGAGCCAGTTACCGTATATGAGGATATTGCAGTGGGCTGAGATGATTTTAATGTTTAATAAGCACCATAAAATTGCTCATGTGTCCTAGCCCACAGTTAGAAAATTTAATAAATATTTTGAATGGATAAATGCAAGAATTAAAGGTCTCTGTGCTTATTGAAATTTATTAATGCATCAAAAGGCTATAAAAGTAAAGAACTACCAATTAGCCCTAAGAAATAGTACCAATACAAGCCTATAATTTTCATTTTAACAGGCTCACCAATAACATAGAGGGACAATAGCAACCAGATAAATAAATGAGGTGTTATTGTGAGAATGGAGCCATCTGGCTGGCCACTGGAGATAATCATACCAACCTTGACTAAGCCAGTAATTCGAGAAGCATTTGCTAAGTCCCTACTGTGTGACTGGCATGGTGTCAGGGGATATATACAAGACTGAAGAGAAGTCTCGGCAGTTATGAATGTTTGCTGTTCTTCCAGAGGTCCAGAGTCCGGTTCCCAGCACCCATGTCAGGTGGCTCACAATGACCTATAGCTCCAGGGGTTTGATGCCGTCTTCTGCCTGCCTTGAGCACCTGCACATACATAGCATACACACAGACACATAAATTATATATGTATATGTATGTATATACACACATATATATGTACATATATATGTGTGTATAATGTATATTTAAAAATCATAATGAAATGTTATTACAACATATTTCACATATGTAGAAAATCAGAATTTTTAAATATGTTTTTACAAGTTAAGGAAAATTATGTAAACGACAGTAGAATTAGAGAGAACAAGCCAGTCACTAGGCATCGAGAATATTAACTAGAAACTAGGAATGCTTCTCCTGTTTGAATCTGCACTTGACCGGCGTTTGAACGTGGCATTGTTGAGACGAATCACACACCTTTTGTGTACTTAATAAGAACCCAAGAGCCCGGCCTGCGTTTGCCCGGCAGGCCGTTTATCTGGAGGAGTCAGCAAGTTGAGAGGCAGAAAGGCTAAGAGGAAATCAGTGGCTGGGAAACCTTTACGGCAAGTGAATGTGGGCCTTGTTTATTAATTTATAACAATAATGTAATGGGTAAATCAATGAGGAGTGCTTAGAGAACTGGACGCAGGCGACAGGGCCTCTTTTCGTAGTTTGCTGGGATCATTTTCTCTGCAGAGGAAATGCTGGCCGGAGGGAGAGAATGCCTTGCTCTGTCTGGGTGCAGGAGCAGGAACAGAAGCAGCAGGATGTCAGAGGACTCCCAGGACTTCACAGACCCCTGGGAGGACTTTTCCCCCAAAGTCTAGGAGACTGGCAGTGCTCTCAAAATAGCCTGCTAGCTGGTCCTCCCGAAAGGCCCAACGGTGAGTGGCCCACACATGTATGTAAGCACCCTGGACCCTGGGATTTGGGGGATGGCATAACCTCTAGTGTACCCAGTTTCCCAGCGTCTCCACTCAGGAGTAAACTGCATTCATGTGCAAGGAAATCAGCTCGGTAAACGCGTCCCTTTCTTAGCGACTCGGACTGTGTTTACCCACATTAATTCTTGCATTGAAATCCTCGCTTAAGGCTGAAGAGATGACCCAGTTCGTAGAGAGATTTCTGTGAAAGCCTGGGGACCCAAGTTCGAGCCCTAGAACCTACAGGGAAAGACCAGAAGGAGGAACAAAGATTAGATGTGTGTAGGCTCGTAAGCCCAGGTCAATGCTGATTAGATAGCCTCGCCTGATTGGAGAGTCGGGGTGAAAATTGAGACTCTGCCTCAAAGAAGGAAAAGATGGATGATGCCGGAGGGGCAGCGCCCGGTGTTGGTTTCCGGCCTCTACGCACGTGAGATCGCAGCCACGTGACACGAACAGCCACGCCCCCTTTCTTAGGTTTGGTTT
The DNA here is from genome assembly GCF_021556685.1 of Rattus norvegicus. NCBI lineage: Eukaryota > Metazoa > Chordata > Mammalia > Rodentia > Muridae > Rattus > Rattus norvegicus. The sequence goes on along the minus strand of NC_141541.1, from coordinate 125,145,647 downwards.
CCCGCGGAGATGCAGGAGGCTGTTCTTAGCTACCCAGTGGACAGCCTGGCCTTTTCAGCCTGTCTTGGCTGGGAAGTGTTGTTTGCAGAGGTTCATGGTCTTCTCTGGCCTTGGGAGGTCTGAGGAGCCGGTGTTGGTAGAATTCTGTTTATGAGAGTGGGGGCTGGGGGTGGGGGGTAGAGGATGGGGAGGCTATGGGGGTGGGGGGTGAGGATATCCGCGCAGTGGAGCAGCTCAGGAGGATGTGAGGCTAAATACTTCTTCACTGCTGGCCTCTGTTCCCATCACCTTGTCCTTGACTGGTTGAGGCTCAGCCTAAGACCATTGTTAGTGTAGAAATCTATGCAGCTCCTTCTCTCAAACCCTCCCACTGTCTTCTATGAGCCCCGGTTAAAGCATACTCTATTACCACATCAGGAGGCGTCACTGGCACCCATCTTTGCGTCCAGGGTAGACTGTCTGGACCTCAACGTTTGAACTCATAGGTTATAATTAGTCTTTCACCAGTTTTTTATTTTCAGAGAACTTATCACCCCTCTGATCCACTGCCTTCCTTCAGAATGCAAAGAATGGAAATGTATGAAATCACATACACGACTCCACAACTCATTCATTGCCAACACGCGTCTGCCCTTTCTGAATAGAATTCATCTTGGGATTTGAACTTCATATGCAAAAAGTTTGTTGAATCCAATGATCAATTCTAGTAGTTGATCTCTGACTAAAAAAATAACTTATGCTCTTGTGCATGACTCTGTTTGCCAGCACCCGGTCTGGCAGCTCGAAACTGCCTGTAATTCCAGTTTTAGGAGATCTGACACCCTCTTCTGGTCTCCCTGGAAACTGGGCTCACATGCACAGGAGCACACACATAGGCATAGTTAAAAAATAATTAATTCTCTAAAAACGTAGATCAGCACTGAAAGAAATCAGAAACTTATTCCACATCCAGTTAGAGGCTCACGTCGATTTTTCCTTGTGTACTGTTAGTGTACTGAGCCGTGTAGAACATTCCTACTTATCAAATATTAAGGCAACCCTCATTTCCGGGCCATGCCAGCATGACCAGATATGCTTCCTTTTGCTGCTGCTGGGTTGAAGAGTGAATATTTTAAAACATTGTTTTGAGATTATAATGTAATTGCATCATCTCTCACTCTCTTTCTTCCCCTCAACCCTCCCCAGATTCCCTTCCCCTCTCAAGTTATAGCCTCTTTTCCTTTAATTGTATAACCAAATGCATAAGTACGACCTGTTCAGTCTGTGAAGTGTTACCGTGTGTATGTCTTCAGGACTCTTTGGTATTGGGTAGCGTCTTCCTTGGAAAGACTGCTTCTCCTGCTAACAGCACGCCTTAATTCCCTGAAGCCTATAGGGTTAGATCTCATGTCTTTCCCCTAACACAGTACCACGTGTCATCCTTGTTCAGGGCACTTGGTGAGACATCGGGGTGTTGCTTTGACACTCCTAGGAGACCTGTTCTCTGGGCAAGGTCCTGGTCCCCTGGCTCCTACAGAAGCTTCCCTTCTGCAGAGTTCCAGTAGCTGAAAGGGTTTCTCTCAGGACCTCCTTCTGCCCCTGAGAGTCTGATTCTGCTGTTTTGGGTCCTGTCGGGGGCTACAATGTTTCATAACAGAGACTGGACTTGCCCTCTTGTTACCCGTTATATATACAATTTTTAAATCAGCACCGGCCTGATCTTTATTCAAACATTTTGAAGAATTTATTGGGCCCCGTACTATTACTTTGTCAGATATTTTCAGCTATTGGTTGACTGACCTCAACAGACATGAGTGTGTTTAGATATTTCATTTCTAAAGCTGAAACAAGTCTCTCCTTTGGGGGAAGCTGTATTTTTCACAGAACACAATTTTCAGCTCTATTTTCTGTATCAAATTTGATCATAGTTTCATTTTATTCTTTTAAATTGCTTTAAGAGCTTATATATGTATTTATGCTCCAGCTGCTCTTCTTCTCATACGCAAATAGTTCGCCTTCAAAGAAATGCCGGGTCGACTTTTTTAGTGGGATTTATGTCTTCGTTATTATTGGAGATTTTATTAACTTATGACTTCTAATGCATTTTTATTTTACTTCCTTCTCTATTTTTGCTGTTATAATATGTATGTGTATTATATATATTATATATGTGCATGCCTAACATTCATATGCATGCATTAATGTATATCACATGTATGTGAATATGTATACATACATGTGTGTATAATAAACATATTGTTATATACATATGCATGCATATATGTGTGATACACACAATCTATATAAATGCATAGGTATGATATGCATAAATATGTGTTAGATGTCCACATGTACTTGTGCATTTTGTATATGCACATATGTGTGACTCGTATGTACATGCACATGTGTGTTGTGTGAGATACACATGCACACATGTATGTTTATTATACACATTCACATTACGTGTCTCTGTATACACATGTGTTCGTATTCATGTATATAAGCACTCCACTCCTTTTAAGTAGACAATTTGATAAGCTTTTAGACATGTGTACGTCCATCCATAAAATCACCACCACGATGGGGACCCAGAAAAAGGCCTCTTCTCATCATCGCCAATGCCCCGCGGTTGCCTCTGACCTCGCTCCTGCTTTTCCAAATAGTTGCTTATCCCAGACAGATGCCTTTTAGAATTCTGCAGAACTGGAGCCACAGTCTTTTATGTCTAACCTCTTTGCTTCAACATAACGTGTATGAGTTTGTTCATCTTATGCTTGCCATTTAATTTCTTTATACTGCTCCACTATACAGCTGTATTATCATTTATTTTCCTATTACCTTGTCGATGAACACGTTTCCTACTTTGGGCCTCAAACAGCTGTGGACTTTCTCGTACTTGTTTTGCATGAGTGGCATGTGCCTTTTTATCCTATTCTTCTATCATGAAATGAGATCCACAGAACACAGCACCGTGCTTGGCTTCATTGGGTGCTGTGTTAGAATGTCTGCAGACAATGCTTCTAGAAATGTACGAGCATAATTACTTCATACCCCAGACCCAACCTCTTGAGGATAATTTATTGGATAGATATTTTTATAATTTTACCTTCTGTTTGGATATCTGACCTATCTTGAATAACTTGTGGTGTGAATTAAGTACCAAGCTTCCCTTTCCTGCAAACTGAGATCCGTGAACAAGGCTAGTCTCTTCCTCTGGATCCATGTGGGAACTTGCTTGGAATTCATATCCGTGTGGCCAGCATCCACACTTGCTAGTCTGTGACAGGATGTCATGGGACCCCCCTCACACTCTGGCCACAAGCGCCTAGTGGAAGAGGCTCCATGGGTCTGATATCAGCCTTCCAACCTACAGTTGAAGATCTCCACCTTTGCTTCAACTGTCAAAGCTATTTCAATGCTTCCGTTTTAAAAGGTTACTAACAAGGGATTCTTCAACCGTCCATTGTGGAATGCATTTCAATTCCAAATGTTTTCAGTTTGCGTAGAATTTCGGATCCAGGTTTCCTCTAGGACATGGCAAAGGTTACGTCGTCATGTCTCAGGCTGTTGCTCCAGCTGAGCTGTCTACCTCGACTGATGTGTACCGTTTATCCCATTTATAGACCTAGAAATAAGATCCACAGGACCTAATGGCAGACGAGCTGGGTCCACTTTTTACTTGTCGACAACTTGCAAAATCCTGTTTCCTTTATTTCACTAGTTCAATGTTGGCTTTCATTTCGTGAGTTCACCCAGAGCTAATGTGACACCTTTAGCTGTGGCTGACGTTTTTAATTGGTCTGAAAGAGTTTCCTCTTCTGAAGCAGCGGCCATGTTTCTCTGAGATTCACCGCTAACGGTTCGGTTACATCTGTGTTTTGTATTTGTGTCTATTCCTCTTAAATCCTTTATGTGCCTTTTCTGTAGCTCACGTCTGCCTTCTGCACACTCCAGACTCCGGATGTATTTCTGACTGAATTTTACGATTCTTTAGCCCTTTCCTCAGCTGTGCCTAATTTGTTATGATATTAGCTTTCAGAGTCTTACCCTCAGACATTACTTTTAATTCAGGGCCTGGAGTTTCCGGTTGAGATTCCCTAGTCTCTATTTTCTCGTGCTTATTAGCAGAGCTATTTCGGGTCTCCCCATCATTGCTCTGGGTCACTTTGGGTCTGTTTCTCTTAATTGCCCCTTTTATTCTTTCTCTCGAGATGGCTGGCAGCTCTAAACTGAATGCCAGACACCGTGTTTAATAAATGTTAGATACAGCGAGTGATGCCTTATTTCTCTAGAGGATATGTAGCTTCTGGATAAAGAATTAGAGTCGGTTTCCAGCTTGTTTTAATATTTTATGGGATCTGACCCTTTTCTCTATCTTTCTAAACACAGTGTAACAAAATGCCAGATATTCTCCATCTAACTGAATTCTGAAATCCTGACCACACCTGTATGCCCGGTTAATAGGTCTGAGTCACGTCTCGGTTTCCAAGCATCTACTTTCCTCCCTACTTTTCCAACCTTACCTTTTGACACACACTGAAAAAAATGCCACAGGGTGCACGGCCATGTGAGAGGAGCCTTTCCCCTTAGCAGTCTCATGGCCATTCAGTGCCATCTGCTTTATGCACTGCGTGGAGACTTCAGATATCTCTGCTGTCTTTGAACAGTTGGGACCTTTGTAAGTTTTGTCTTAATATTTCAATGGACTTAATTGTTTCTTAAGAGGTTCAGTTTGGTAGAAGCTAGTTGTCCTGCTTTGCAACCCACTGTTGTGAAACTCAAGAGAGAAAAGGCTTTATCCAACTACCACTGTAGGGCCACATTCATCAAGAGGGACATCAGGGAGAAATTCAAGGCAGGAAGCTGAAGTACAAACCATGGAGGAGTGTTGCTTGTTGGCTCCCAGGTTTGTGCTTGGCCAGCATTCTTAGACAGCCTGGTTCCCCTGCCTAGGGAATGATGCTCCCCACAGTGGGATAGAGCATTCTACATTATTTAACAGTTATGACAATCCTCCATAGACATGCCCGCAGGCCAATCTGATCTGGGCAGTCCTTCCCTTGACACTCCCCTTCTCAGGTCGCTCTAGGCTGTGTCAAGTTGAAGTTAATCCCAACAGGACATTGGTGTTTTAGAGCCAAACTAGAGGGATTTGGGGACTGAGCAAGAAATGAAACTTTCCACATTCCTCTAGATTCCATTGGTCAGGGGTATCCTGCCTCTTCCTGGATAAAAGCTGAGTCACAAAAGAAGTATGTCTGTGTACACTGGAGGAAAAGAAAACAGTCTCATTTAGTGAAAATTGTGAGTGTGTGTGTGTGTGTGTGTGTGTCTGTGTGGTGTGTATATGTGTGTGTGTGCCTGTGTGTGTGCCTGTGTCTGTGTGTCTGTGTGTGTGTGTGTGTGTGTGTGTGTGTGTGTGTATGTGTCTGTGTGTGTGCATGTGAGCCAAGGTGCTCATGTAGAAGTCAGAAGATACCTTGAACAGTTTGTTTTCTCTTTTGATACTTGGGAGTCCTGGGGATGAGACTCAGGTCACCAAGCTTAGTGACAGGCACCTTTACCTACTAAGCAATCTCACCTGCCCCAAGGGCTGTTTCCACAATAATTCACATGATGCTTCTTAGTCCTCTAATCCCTCTTCTAAAATATAAGTTCTTATGTTTAGGGTCCTTATCTATCAATGAGAAGGGGTTCGGGCTCTCTAGGTTCAAATCAGACAGGTAGGAAAATTCCACTTATTTTATTTACCTATCTTCGTAAGTTGCAGTCTATAATGTTTACTATGTAAGTTCTAGACTATAAAGTCTACCATGTAAGTTCTAGACTATAATGACTACTATGTAAGTTCCAGTTTATAATGCCTACCTGTAAGTTCTAGACTATAATATCTACCATGTAAGTTTCAGTCTATAATGTCTACCATGTAAGTTTCAGTCTATAATGTCTACCATGTAAGTTAAGTTCCAGTCTATGACATCTACCATTTTCTTTGTAAGCAAAGTTCTTTTTCACTTTTTCAAAGCTAAATCCAAAGTGACTAAATTCATCAGCTACTAACTTCTGTCCTGAGTTCTAGTCAGTTTGTGTCAAGCTGATGCGAGTCATCGGGAAAGAGGGAACCTCCCTTGAGAAAATGCATCAGATTGGCTTGTAGGCATCTCTGTGAAGTACTCTTTTGATTCACTTTTGATTAATGATAGATGTGGGAGGGCCCAGCCCACCTTTTGGGCACCACCTCTGGGCAAGTTGGGCCTAGGTTGTATTAAAAAAAGGAAGAGCAAAACCAAAACCAAAAGTGAGCAAGGAATGAGGATCAAGAACGTGAGCAGTGGGGCTGGGGATTTAGCTCAGTGGTAGAGCGCTTACCTAGGAAGCGCAGGGCCCTGGGTTCGGTCCCCAGCTCTGAAAAAAAGAACCAAAAAAAAAAAAAAAAAAAAGAACGTGAGCAGCATCTCCCCATGGTCTCTGCTTCAGTTCCTGCCCTGATCCCCTACCATGATGGACTGTGACCTGGAAGTGTAAGCCAGGCAAACCCTTTTCCGCCCAGGCTGTTTTGGTTGTGGTATTTATGACAGCAACAGAAAGCAAATGGCAGCACCATGAAGATTGCTGCAAACATGGCAGACGCGTTAGAGGAGGCACATGGGATTTGGACAAGAAAGGAGATGCTCCAATGGAGAGGTCTTTGCATTTACACCACCACAGAGCAGCCGACACACCGGTTAGTGTGTGCCTTCAAGGTTCATTCCTGTTTCTGACAGGTATCCCCCCACATCCGGTTTCAGAATCAGTGAAATCACACATTCTTTAACAGTCTTCTCTTGGTTCTACTTGGGTTAACATGAGACTAGCCATCAACAGAATACAGCTTTCTGCCAATCAGTATTTACTGAGCACTACCTACATCTCTGTGTGCACATCATCATGAGGGGATGACAGCTAGGAAAGGGGTGTGTGAGGGAGAAGAAAGTTACTGGATATTGCTTGCCATGGGCAATGAACTGAGATATTGTTGTGTCACTGTTAACTTGTATATTCATTTGTTGGGGATGGGGGGCAGGGAGAGTTGCTGTTACAAATCCCCACAGTCAGGTTAAATTTTCCTGAAATATATCCCATCTCGGTATATACATCCCCATCTCCTGAGACCAGGAACTCAAAAACCAGTGTTTCTGGGGTGGATTTCTTGGGAGCTCTCAGAGAGATCTAGTCCTTTCTCTCCTGGCTTCCCAAGGCCATTACCATCTCTTGTGTTAATTGGCCCATATGAATCCTCATGTATGCACATGCATGCATACATACATACACATACATCTACATACATCTACACACACAGACACACACACACACACACACACACATTCACACATCACTTTCTGTGTGTACCTCCTTCTATTTGAACTTCTCTTACAGGGACATTTACCATTGGATTCAGGGCATGCTTGGATAGGCCAGGGTGATTTGAAGACCATTAATTTAATTGAATCTGCGAGAGATATTTTTCTTTCCTAACAGGAGCCCATTTGTAACTTCTGGCTGGATGTCTTTCTTTTTTCTTGAGGGAGAATCACCATTCAGCCTACCCCATCTGGTACACGCTTTGCTTCCCTGCCTTCAGCAGTAAGCCTTTTCCTGGCTTATACAATTTTCATTCAGCGACAAGCTTTCTTGTGCCCCCTAGATCACAGCAAGTGCTCCAGTCAGAATTACCCATATAATGAAGATGCAGTAGCTGAAGGGGCAGCTTGCATGCAGCGAGGAATAAGGACACACTCACGGCATGTAGTGATAGGATGAACTCTTAAGGGCACAGTGAGAGTGGGCAGTGCTGTATCATGCACGAGTGTATATGGGAAGCCGTCTGACTTTTAGGTGGATGTTTGAAAGGCTTTCTGAGGAACTGGGCATAGGAAATGAGCTCTGAGGGGCCAAAGAGCGAATTATCTGGAATGACCCTGGAGAAGAAACACAGGCACAGAGACAACCACACAGAAATTTCCAGTTTGGGGTGGCTTGTAATTCACAGGATGTGTTTTGTATGGCTGGAAGATCAAGGGAAAGGGTAGAACCATGGTGGGCCTGGGGTGTGGAGGGGAAACTACGAGAAGCACATGTGGAACGCCTCACAAGGGACCATGTACTTCCACTGCCATGGTCATTTGGGATAATTCAACAAAAACGCCACAGGCTGAGTAGCTTTTCAACAACGGAAAGTTATTTCTCATTATTCTGGAGGTCAGAAAGTTCAAGATCAAGTTGCAGCTAGCAGCCAGGGCAAGGGCGCATTGCTGATTCATAGACGGCACCTTCTCTCTGTGTCTTCGTGGTGGAGGAGATGAATGAGTTCTCTGAGGTCTCTTCTTAAAGGACATTTTCCTAATCTGGCCAAGTGGTTGTAACCAAACAGCAGAAGCTGTAGGACACATTAATGGTAATAATCTATTTTTTTACAGTGCTAGAGACTAGGAAAGCTAAGATAAAGATATGAAAGTCTAGTTGTCTGGTAAAGGCTCTGTTTAACATGGATGGTGTCTCCCAGCTGTGTTGTTACTTGGTAGATGGTAGGTAGGCTAGCCGGTTTCTTGGGGTTTCATGTTCAGTGGTAAATGGGATATCTATTCCAACCTCTTACTCACTAGGATCAGGGAATATTTAAAAGCAGGGGATGGTAATCTTGGGAGGTTGGGGAGGACCGAGGCAAAACTCTGCTGAACATGACAGGACTTGTGCTCTCATGGACACACAGCAGCTTTGGTGACCTGTAAAACATCTGTGCAACAACTGCATGATACTTGTATAACACCTGTAAAACACCTGCACAACACCTGTACATTACCTGCAGAACACCTGTACATTACCTGCAGAACACCTGCACATCACCTGCACAACACCTGCATAAGGTTAAGCCAGTCAAAATTCCAGCAAGAAGCAGGGAGGGCCTCAGAAAACCCTGCACCTCACTAAGGAGACTGACAGTTGATGACTGCTAAGGGAAGGGCAGTCCGTTTTCTTTTTAGATATGGCCCTGCTAGGGATATGCCCATGCTTCCGTGGATGACCCCATATTCCCACATGGGAAGTACTGATTGAACATAGTTCTTAAGATGGTTTTGATACAATACTTTACTCATTCTTCAAGAATACCATGCATGCATATAATGAATTCTGATCATATGCCCCACTAACTCCTCATAGATTCACAATCCACCCACTGTGTTTGATTTCTGAGAGGAGCTTTTATTCAGCCAAGACTGGCTTCAGACTTGCTGTGTAGCCCAGGGTTACTGGGAATTCCTGATGAGCCTGTCTCCACCTCCCAGTGCCAGTTTATGCCGTGCTGGGAACAGTCTCCTGAATGTTGACTGAGCCCTACTACAAACGATACTATTACTGTGTTACTCTCCAACACAAACTCTGAGACAGACACAGCTTGTCTTCAGAAGTCTTTGTCCAGCCTTCCGACTTGATAATCGCAGCATGATACTGATGGAATTTTCTATCTGCCTCTAGACCACATGACTTCCCCCTGTTCTTTTCTACCTGTTTTTATGAACCTTGGTGATATTTAAGATCCTTGCTATCACATTTAACACTCGATTAATGAACTGCATGCTTTCCATCACTGGCTAGAAGGTCACAATCCCTCTGGAGTATGTGTGGAACAGTGTATAGGGTACCCAGGGAATACAAGGGTTGAATGAGCGGATCACACACCTTTTATCATTAGCTTCCTTCTTTGTTTCTTTGTTGGTTTCTTTGTTTGTTTGTTTCTCTTTTGTTTCTTTGTTCCTTTTAGGCTAGCATACAAAGTAATTTTTTTTATCATGGTATGTTGATACATAGGTGTCATTATAATTTTGTCTTTTGTTTTAACCTCTTCTTTGTTTCTCCCTCCCTCTCTCCTTCTGTCCTCCCTCTTCCTCTCTCCCCCTCCATTTCTGTCCCTCCCTCTCTCCTTCCCTCCCTTCCTTCCCTCCTTTTTGAGACACATTTTCCCTATGGAACCCAGACTGGCCTACAGCTACCAACTTCCCGACTTCAGTTTCCCAGGTGCTATGATTTCAGGTGGAAGCCATGTGTCCAGCAATAACAGTTCATATTTTCTACTATTCTACTATCCAGTCTGTTTTCTTTCAGAGGACTTGTCATTCAAGTTGTTGGTTCTCAGTCCCTTTTTATTCAATAAGCAAATAAAAATTTACACTTAAAGAAAAATACCAAATTAAAAAAATGTGGTGGAAACTAAATAACTTCAGCTTTAGTCTGAAGCCAGAATCATGCTGGCAGAACATTTCGATCTTCTTGGATTCATTTTCCTTCAGTCTCTCCATCAGCTCAAAGATTGAAAAAGTAATTGCCCTGCCCCCTAAATGCCCTAGTTGGAAGAAAGTCAGGAGTGTGCCATTCCACGACTAGGAAATCACCAGGGGAAGGACTATGCTCAAGATTCTCGCTCTTTGGGGAAGGATGCCAATGGGTGTGAACTGCAGGAAGATCAGCCCGAGGCAGAGGAGTCTTGGTCAGAGGCAGTGGAGTTAACACAATGCCTGGAGCAACGAGGCATTAGCTTGCTTAAGATAGAAATGTATTCAAAAGAGAAACAAGCCGAGAAAGAAATTAGGGAAACGACACCCTTCATAATAGACCCAAATAATATAAAGTACCTCGGTGTGACTTTAACCAAGCAAGTAAAAGATCTGTACAATAAGAACTTCAAGACACTGAGGAAAGAAATTGAAGAAGACCTCAGAAGATGGAAAGATCTCCCATGCTCATGGATTGGCAGGATTAATATAATAAAAATGGCCATTTTACCAAAAGCGATCTACAGATTCAATGCAATCCCCATCAAAATACCAATCCAATTCTTCAAAGAGTTAGACACAACAATTTGCAAATTCATCTGGAATAACAAAAAACCCAGGATAGCTAAAGCTATCCTCAACAATAAAAGGACTTCAGGGGGAATCACTATCCCTGAACTCAAGCAGTATTACAGAGCAATAGTGATAAACACTGCATGGTATTGGTACAGAGACAGACAGATAGACCAATGGAATAGAATTGAAGACCCAGAAATGAACCCACACACCTATGGTCACTTGATTTTTGACAAAGGAGCCAAAACCATACAATGGAAAAAAGATAGCATTTTCAGCAAATGGTGCTGGTTCAACTGGAGGTCAACATGTAGAAGAATGCAGATCGATCCATGCTTATCACCCTGTACAAAGCTTAAGTCCAAGTGGATCAAGGACCTCCACATCAAACCAGACACACTCAAACTAATAGAAGAAAAACTAGGGAAGCATCTGGAACACATGGGCACTGGAAAAAATTGCCTGAACAAAACACCAATGGCTTATGCTCTAAGATCAAGAATCAACAAATGGGATCTCATAAAACTGCAAAGCTTCTGTAAGGCAAAGGACACTGTGGTTAGGACAAAACGGCAACCAACAGATTGGGAAAAGATCTTTGCCAATCCTACAACAGATAGAGGCCTTATATCCAAAATATACAAAGAACTCAAGAAGTTAGACCGCAGGGAGACAAATAACCCTATTAAAAATGGGGTTCAGAGCTAAACAAAGAATTCACAGCTGAGGAATGCCGAACGGCTGAGAAACACCTAAAGAAATGTTCAACATCTTTAGTCATAAGGGAAATGCAAATCAAAACAACCCTGAGATTTCACCTCACACCAGTGAGAATGGCTAAGATCAAAAACTCAGGTAACAGCAGATGCTGGCGAGGATGCGGAGAAAGAGGAACACTCCTCCATTGTTGGTGGGATTGCAGACTGGTAAAACCATTCTGGAAATCAGTCTGGAGGTTCCTCAGAAAATTGGACATTGAACTGCCTGAGGATCCAGCTATACCTCTCTTGGGCATATACCCAAAAGATGCCCCAACATATAAAAGAGACACGTGCTCCACTATGTTCATCGCAGCCTTATTTATAATAGCCAGAAGCTGGAAAGAACCCAGATGCCCTTCAACAGAGGAATGGATACAGAAAATGTGGTACATCTACACAATGGAGTATTACTCAGCTATCAAAAACAACGAGTTTATGAAATTCGTAGGCAAATGGTTGGAACTGGAAAATATCATCCTGAGTGAGCTAACCCAATCACAGAAAGACATACATGGTATGCACTCATTGATAAGTGGCTATTAGCCCAAATGCTTGAATTACCCTAGATGCCTAGAACAAATGAAACTCAAGATGGATGATCAAAATGTGAATGCTTCACTCCTTCTCTAAAAGGGGAACAAGAATACCCTTGGCAGGGAAGAGAGAGGCAAAGATTAAAACAGAGACTGAAGGAACACCCATTCAGAGCCTGCCCCACATGTGGCCCATACATATACAGCCACCCAATTAGACAAGATGGATGAAGCAAAGAAGTGCAGACCGACAGGAGCCGGATGTAGATCTCTCCTGAGAGACACAGCCAGAATACAGCAAATACAGAGGCGAATGCCAACAGCAAACCACTGAATTGAGAATAGGACCCCCGTTGAAGGAATCAGAGAAAGAACTGGAAGAGCTTGAAGGGGCTCGAGACCCCATATGTACAACAATGCCAAGCAACCAGAGCTTCCAGGGACTAAGCCACTACCCAAAGACTATACATGGACTGACCCTGGACTCTGACCCCATAGGTAGCAATGAATATCCTAGTAAGAGCACCAGTGGAAGGGGAAGCCCTGGGTCCTGCTAAGACTGAACCCCCAGTGAACTAGTCTATGGGGGGAGGGCGGCAATGGGGGGAGGGTTGGGAGGGGAACACCCATAAGGAAGAGGAGGGGGGGGGATGTTTGCCCGGAAACCGGGAAAGGGAATAACACTCGAAATGTATATAAGAAATACTCAAGTTAATAAAAAAAAAGGATAGAAATGTATTTATACTGCAACTCTAACTTCATTTCAAAATTCTATGCAGAGGAGCTAAAGGTTGTATGGTTTCAGGGAGATAGGATCCACTTACATACAATTTCTAGTACTTCGACTACTACAGTTCTTAGTGTTGCTTAAGATTCCTTTATTTTTATTTTGTGCAGGTGAGTGCTTTTTGCCTCTGTGTATGTATGTGCACCGTGTGTGTGCATTGTCCCCGACCGGCCAGAAGAGGGCTTTGGATCCCTGGAACAGGGCTTACAGTTACATCGTGAGCTACCACCATCAAACGCAGGTCCTCTGCAAGAGCAGCCAGTGCTCTCAACCACTGAGACACCTTTCCGGCCCCAAGACAAACTTACTTAATATTAAATTCAGCGTTCTGATAGCTGAGTGGGAAAGAAAATACCTGCTTCCAAAGAAAAGCTGAGCGATCTTTCCCTGTAGGTATCTGCAGAGAGATCCTAACAGGGTAACCATCTCCGTAGCTCTTCGAGCCACTGTAAGTTACTTATAAATGATTTGGCAACTCTTCCAGCTTTATATCAAAGCCTAATTCTAAAAAATTTAAAGCGTGACTGCTGTGTCAAAGACGCATTTAAGTCATTAACGAGGAAACAGCAGGGTGTTCAAGTGGCTTCAAAGAAAATTGGAAATACCTTGAGTGTATGAAGAGATGGGTGGGGGCGGGCGAGTCTTTTACGACTAAATTTGGGTACGTACTATTCAGTTCCTGAACACAGTGAGAACTTTGAGGCCAGAGTTTCTACTGCTTTGGACATCTGCATTTTTCAGACAGGAAGGATCTTCTCCGGTTAGCGTGCTCCATCAGAACTCGTAAATACTAATGGCAGCTAGTTAATGAAACCAATAGACGCTCTCCTAGATTAAATAGGAAGGGGGGACCTGTTAGAACTGAGGACTGTTACCATGGCATCAGACGCCATCAATTACACAGTATCGCCTGCGCATGCTCTGGGCGTGCGTCTTTATTTTACCTTTGCTCCCATGTTTGGAGCCTACATTTGATTCCAGTTCCATGCCACGATGCCCCGTCTGGTCCATGTCTCCATTTTTCTGTCATCTCACCCCAACCTTGTCACCATAGGAGTATCTGTTGAAACACTCTCTTTTCCATGAGCTATTTGTAGCCTGATTTTATTCTGGGATATCTTAAACACTCCCCCCTCCCACACACACTTTTTGCTTCTTTTTCAAGTCATTACTTGAATCTCCCTTAGCTCTGATGCTAAAAACTGATTTAACTAAATAGGCTTTATCAGCCTTTTTAGTTTTAAATGGTTAAAATTTGGTAGCTCCCCCCTCCCCCAGGAAAGAAAGCCTCACCTGGAATTTTTTTTTTTTCCGTGCATTTGAGATCTGACACAAACAGGCTCGAAGTTCAATAAACTCAGAGAAATCCTGGCTCTTTTGGCCTGCTCCGGAACTCACAAGATCTGAAAGTTTAACTTAAGACAAACGTGCCCTTGTCTGGTGGTGTGTATTTTGAAACCATTTTATTTTTACTTTTAAATGGTCAGGAGTCTTCTAAGCAGCATTTCAGAGCTCCTTGGGAATTGAATTTAGGAAGCCTTGGCTGAGGCAGAGGTGGCTCTGCTTGAGTTGTTTGTTTGTTAGTTCCTTGTTTTGTGAGAGTTGAAATGGGTCTGCAGCATTCTGTCCTGGTTGAGTAGCTGGAATCCATCTCTCCTCTCAGTCACTGCTCTCATCCGACGACCCATCGTGCTTACCAATAAACCATCCATTCCACTGATGGAGGCCTACACATAATATCCATCATCTTGATTGGCCAGCTATTATGTTAATCTGAAGTAATGAGGTGATGCCATCTCTTGACATATGTCCTTATAAGTCAGTGACAATGACCCCCTGTCTTAGGTATCTTTCTGTTGCTGCAATAAAGCACCATTATCAAAAGCAACTTGAGGAAGAAAGGGTTTACTTTGACTTGTGATGACAGAGGGATGAGGCAGCCATGGTGGGGAGGCAGGGCAGGGCAGCAGAGTGGAGATCTGGCCAGGCAGTGGAGCAAGGCCGTATCCTTCAACCCCTGTCCCCAGTGGCATATGTCCCCCAGCAAGCCTCAGTGTTTAGCTGCATGGGGCTACAGGAGACATTCCTTATTCCAACCACCTCCCTGGAGCTCCTCCCAGAAGAAGTCCTCCCCGTGTGTCACACCCTCATATTGCACAGCCCAGGATGAAAATGGTTTCAAATAAAATGTGACCTACATCTGTCAAATCTCGACTGAGTACCCATTCCAGTCTGTGGGAAGCAGGCATGATGGTTGCTGCTAGGATCAAAGCTTCCTGTCTTGAAGCCCCAGAAGAGAGAACAGTGAAGATTCCTTTGACAATGGATTCTTGACCATGGGAAACCCAGCAAGAAATGCCCAAGTGGCAGTAGACAGTCAAGGCTGAGACCCTTGACTTGCAAAGAACTTAGGCCCTAAGAACTTGCAAAATAGAGGTACCCCAAGGTTGACCTTTTAATAAGAGGGAGCAGAGTGAAGGATCCTGACCTATAAACTTAAGAACATTTTTTACATTGCTAATTTGTTTGGGGCACTGGTGCCCCACAGAGTTTCCAAGAAAACCAAAAACAATGCTGGTTAATATTTAATTCTATGTCCTGCTTTATATTATGATAAAAATCTTAGATTCTTTACAAGGAGGTTAAGTCCCTGGTTGATTCAAGTGAATTTAGTTTCTCTGAAGATGAACGGGATGAGGCCGATGTGTGACCCACTTTCCCTCCTCAGGGTTCAGACTCTTGTTGTATCCCCCTCTCCTCATCAGCACGGGGAGTTGCATCAGACAACAGAGAGATGCTCTTGTTGCTTGGGGAGTAGACAGGTTCAGTCTTCTTCCAACACAAAAGAGCAGGTGTCCTTTTAGGCAGATGAAGCAAGGCTTGGTTCACTGGGCTGCGTGCGTGTCCTTAGTGCCATAGCCTGAGCCTTTAGGGGTAGTTCTTTTTGCTCCTGTCTGTGTTCTATACTGCGATATTATCATGATATCCTGGGGCATGCAAAGGTTATGGTTCAATGGTGATAGGTTTATGTGTCAAGTTGACAAACGTGGGCTTCTGATAGATAATCTTGGCTGTCAACTTGGAATACCTAGAAAGAGAAAACATCAATTGAGGAGAACCCCCTCTGTCAGATTGTCCTGTGGGCCTGTCTTTGGGACAATTTCTTGATTGCTAACTGATCTAGAAGATAGTAGACACCCATGGGCACCATGCATGGGCCGGTGGCACTGGGCTGTATAGGACAGGCAGCTGAATGTGAGCCCAAGGGCAGATCAGTAAGCAGCATAAGAATTCAGTCTATGGTCTCTGCGTCAGTTCCTGCCTCCAGGTTCCTGCCTTGAACTTGTGCCCTGGTTTCCTCTGATGGTCGACGATGACCTGTAAGATGAACTAAAACCCTTCCCACCAAAGTTATTTCCGTACATAACGTTTTGCAGCAACAACAGAAGCAAACAAGCACAGTTCCTCTGTCAGACAGACTCAGAAGTACATCCAGCAGCTAAGGCATTCATTTCTGCCATCTGCATGGTGCCGAGTGGCTCAAGATACAGTCAGCTGTTGATTTCAATTCTTTCCTCCAGAAGAAGCAGGGAAACAACAGATGTTGGAAACCATGGTTCTGAAACTTCTGAATCCATGCAGGACCATGACCCACGTGCACAGTTTCCTTCTAGAATTGAGAACTCAATTTACACATTTAAAAAAATGTCCTGGTATTTGAAGCCATTTTGCTATGGGAATGGCAAAGGGGTATGGCTCATTCATGAGTATGCAGCTTGTGTGTGTGTGTGTGTGTGTGTGTGTGTGTGCATGAGTCCAGGTGTGAGAGCCTATGTGTGTGTGTGTGTGTGTGTGTGTGTGTGCATGAGTCCAGGTGTGAGAGCCTATGTGTGTGTGTGTGTGTGTGTGTATGTGTGTATGTGTGTGTGCATGAGTCTAGGTGTGAGAGCCTATGTGTGTTTGTGTGTGTGTGTGTGTGTGCATGAGTCCAGGTGTGAGAGCCTATGTGTGTGTGTGTTTGTGTGTGTGTGTGTGTGTGAGTACTTGTGCATGTATACAAGTCCGTGTGCACACATGTAGGTGTTGTGCAACCATGCAGGTGCACGTGCCTGTAGCTGTGCGTATACATGCTTATGGAGGTCAGAGGACAACATCTAGTAACTTCCTCAGTCGCTCTCTGAGTCAGGTTCTCTCACAGAACCTCAAGAATTAAGGCAGTCAGCTAGAATGGCTGTCCAGCAAACTCCTCTGCCTCTGCTTCTCCAGAGCAAAGGTTACAGACATCTCCTGTCACAAATGGCTTTTAATATGGGAGCTGAGATCTGACCTCAGATCCTCAATAACCTGGCAAGTTCTTTACCGGCTAAGCCATCCCCATAGCCCCTGTTTTTTTCTTTTCTCTTTCTCCCTGTTTTTAGTTTAGTATTTACAGACTTTACATGCAGGCCATTTTTTTCCCTTATTTGTCTTTTAAGTTCAGGGTATCAGTGTGTGACCCAGGCTGTCCTTGAACTTGTGACCCTCCCCCCTCAGCCCCTGAGTGTTAAGAGTCCAGGTGTGCACCCTCCACCTGGACTTAGACCTACAGCTGGTTGTAAGGCAAACAGCATGAGCGTTGGGTGTCCCTTCTTGGCCCCCAAATCAAGACTTTATTTTGCCAGAGTTAGTGATTTGTCCCTTTCTTTTATTCATGAGCGATGTGCGTTTTATTCCCATGCATGCTTCTCCAGTTTAATAAATGTTTTTACATCCATAAGTGCTGCATATTTTGGTGTGCAGGCTTTCAATTTTATACCTATTGTAAAGTTTTCTTCTGTATAATTTTTCATTACTTACTTAACCGTTCTCTAAGGAGGGTTCCAGTTCTCTGCCCATGACAAACAGTGCTGCATGGAATATTCTTACCCATCTCTACGTGTCAGGGTTCTCCACAGGGATGGGCTAAAATAGAATTGCTAACTTTCGATATGAATATCTTCAACTTTAGTAGTCAATGCCAAATTGCCCTCCAAAGAGAAGTGCTAGAATGCCTCACACCTTCCGGGAGCTGAGGGATTGTCACGCACATTCACAACAAATATATTTTCCAGTCTTTTCCTTGTTTTTTCCTTTCGTTCATGGTGAATTTTTTTTTCACATAATTTTTAACTTCAGCATATTCAAAGATATCAAGGTTGTCCTTGTGTTTAGCTTCGTGTGTCACGGTCTGAAATGTTTTGGTGGCTTAAATGCGATATGTCTCCCGTAGTCTTGGCCATTTGAACACTTGGTCCTTAGGTGGTGGTACTGTTTGGGTGGTACCTTAGGGTCATGAGGTGTGGCCTTGCTGGGGGAAGTGTGTCACTGGGGGATGACTTTGAGAGTAAATGGCTTCGTGCACTTTCAGTTTGCTCTTTCTTTCTGTCTTTCTCTTTCTCTCTCTTTCTCTTTCTCTGTCTCTCTGTCTCTCTCTTTCTTTGTCTCTCTGTCTCTCTCTGTGTCTCTGTCTCTCTGTCTCTCTCCCCACCCCCCTCTCTCTGCTTCATGCTTGTCATTGAAGGTATAGACTCCTCGCTTGCTGTTCCAGTCACCATGCTTTCTATTCCCGGCCACGTTTCTACGCCACCACCGTGGTCTCTTACCCCTCTGGAATTATAAGTCTAAGTCAACCCTCTTCCTTAAGTTGCCTTTGCTCATGGTATTTTATCTCGGTGACACAAAAGCAAAATAGAAGGTGGCTTCCTTCTTTCCACGGCCCTTTATCCTCCACCCTCGGTTCCCCAGTGGGAGCACACTGTGAACTGCTGGATGGCATGTGAATATCGCCTTTATTATTCTTTATTTACTGCTTTGGTTTTGTGTGTGTGTGTGTGTGTGTGTGTGTGTGTGTGTGTGTGTGTAAAGACACATGGGTATGCATATCGACACAGAGAACAAGCTCACCTTTATCCTTCAAGATGCTGTCATGTTGTTCTTTGAGGCAGGGCTACTCATTGGCCTCGATCTCACAGATTCATTCAGTGGATCCCAGAGATCCACCTGTTTCTGCTGCTTCGGGATATGGACTGAAAGTGCGTGCCACCACATCTGGCTTTTGTGTGTAGATTCTAGGGATTGAATTCAGGTCCTCATGATTGCAAAAGAAAGCACGCCATTGGCTCACTCTGCTTTTCCCCACTTGCAAGCTTTTCATATATTACTTCAGGAGCTTGCCTGTCACCCTTACATAAGCACACAGGTATAGCCTCTTTATCAGTCTAACTTTAGAAGATGTTTTGAAGCAGAGGCATACCTGGTTCAATTCATGTTAATCTAGATGAAGAGCATAAGATCTCTGAGAAATTTTCCTGCAATGATGCCTTCATGGCCAAGCTAGCTTTTTCTGAAGATGTTGCCAGTGAAACAGAGAGAGAGCTCACACACCTTCCACTCCACATTAGAAAAATCAGCCCTTCTGGTTAGCTCTTTCGTGTCTCTCCCTTTGTTAACTCCTGACCTGACCAGCACTTTCTCTACCAGAATTAGTCTAGTTTTCTTCTTTCTTTGGGGAACAAAAATAACTCATCTATTTGCTTCACCAAGCATTTTCCACAGGTTTTGCACTCTAGTATGAGGGGACAGGTGATGTATAAGTTCACAAGGAGTGGACAAACCACGTGTCCCCTCGGTGACTCTCGCAGAGGGATTTGTCTCTTCAGATAACCTCCGCTGAGCATCAGCTCATGATGCAGTAGTCAGGGAGTGAACTTTACCAAGGTACATGGATCAAGGAGGGAAGAGGAGGGGAGGGAAGAAGAAAGGAGAAAGGAAGGGTGAGGATGGGAAGCCAAAAAAGAAATAGAAAGGAGAAGGGGTGGGAAGGAAAATATTGAGAAATAAGTAAAGAAGAAGGAAGAAAGAAAGAACATTCAGGCTCCATATTTCCTGAACTTCCTATTTGTTATGTCCAAGCTGGAGATGAGGTCTCTCTCTCTCTCTCTCTCTCTCTCTCTCTCTCTCTCTCTCTCTCTCTCTCTTTCTCTCTCTCTCTGCCCCCCCCCCCCCCCGTTAGTCATAGAAAAATAGCTAAGCTGAGCTAAATAACTGGAGATGACCATCCCAGGCAAGAGAAGTCACCAACACTCCATCATGGAGTACAGAATGGGAGGAAGAGCCCCCAAAGAGGTCAATACAACACTTCAGAGGGGATGTGAACTCTGGATTAAGACAGACCTCAATCAAAACCACGAAATGTTGGAGAGCCCAGGTCACCCGGTGACAGCTCATTGCCTCTGCCACATCCCTGACTTCACCTCTTTCAACCTTTGCACAAAAGCTTCCCGGTTTTACTGAAACTAAAACACAATAAAAAACAATCGACCATCACTCAGAATGGCTTTCTTAGTAGTTTAGAGAGGGCTCTGACAGAGTCCATGAAAGGAACTAAAGGGAAGTCATTTGCTCTTTGGACCAGATCAAATACACATTCTGAACAGTGCTTCATGATAACCCATAATGAATAACAAGCAAACAAAACAAAAACTGCATACCAGCCATAAGTGCTTGAGTGGTAGAAATATAAACAGCAGGGTGAAGGGACACATCCTTCAATATGGATGACAATTCTATCTCAGGGAATAAGAAAAATTCCATGTATATGCTCTGTACGATCTAGTCAGTCATTCAGTCAATCAGAAAAGAATCTTTGAAGGTACAGTCATGAGGCAGCAGGTCCCTGGGTAACAGCAATCCCTTTGGCAGCCCAGAAGGTACAGAGGAAGCACAACAAGTCTGAGGGGGTGAAAGGCACCCACTACATAGTAGAAGGACATTAATTAATTCTAAAAACTCTGGTGTTCCCTGAAACCCAAGGGTGGAGAGAAAACTGGCGGGTTGTAGGAAGTGTCCCCCTAAGACTGTACAAGGCTTGCATGATGTCTTGCTCTTGATACTGTGTTGTAACCCCTCAGTCTCTAACTCATGAGGAGACATATTTGTATGCCAGTCCTCCAGCAATAGATGGCGCCCTGAGCTGGTCTCAGTTACACCTACAACTTCTTGGGAGAAAATTCTGAGTGACCCAGCATTTGTTATATCTAACCATCTTGCTTCCATCAATCATAGAAAGGAAATAAAATCAACAGAATATAAGTTAATACTGGTTACAGGCAGCTAACCAGTATGAACTGGTTCTATGATACAGGAGCAAGATACTTACATGGGGTATTCATACAGAACAATGATGCTAACATTGTTTTTTTACATGGATGTTTAAGCTAAAGCTTGGAGATTTTAAGTTTTTTTTCTATTGTTACAGGTAGTGGCATTTAAGGGTTAGGAGCCAGGGGACTGGCTTCACATTCAGCCCCTGTCCTTCTTGACATGTTAGGGATAGTCCCAGGAGCCAGTTGTCAAAGAACTCAGAAAAATTGTGACTGTTAGTCTTAATCATCAACTTGACGTGACCTAGAATCACCTGGAAGAGAGTCTCAATGAAGGATTGTCTAGATAAAGTTGGTTTGTGGGAGTATCTGTGGAGAAGTGTGATCCAGACCACTATGGGCGGCATCATTCCCCAGTTTGGGTCCTGGACGGTGTAAGAGTAGAGAATGTGAGCTGAGTACGGAGAATGCATATGTTCATTTCTCTCTAATCTTGACAGTGGCTGTCACTAGTGCAGCAAGACTCTTGTCACCTTGTCTTCCTTAAGGCAATGGGCCATAGCCAGGAATTGTAAACTGAGTAAACCCTTCCTCTATTCAAGTTGGGTTTTGTCAGAGTATTTTAGCAGAGGGGCTGGAAAGGAAAATAAGACAAAGGCAATCTGTGCATCACAAAACGCTCTTGTACTCTGCAAGCCCTGTTGTCAATGTGAATGGATTTAGAATTACCTAGGAGACATCTCTTTCTGTGTATGTCAGTGAGGCTATTGCCAACCCTTCTGCCACAATGCATATATCTCCTCAAACCGTGAGTCAGAATCAGTCCTTTCTCTCTTAACTTGCCTTTATCAGGCATTCTGCCACAGCTTTGAGAAGAGTAGCTAATAAAATGATTAGATTAAATAATTAAACTCTTAAAACATAGTGTGTCATTGGGGCCACTGTCCAGTTCTTTTCCTGAAGTGGCTCTAAGTTGATCCCATGAGAAGAGAGTGAAACCGGTCCTACAGTCACATGACTGCAAGCTCCCAGTGCTTGAATTTTATTTCTTTGCCGTGAATAAGGAGGAAGATTGGGGAAATTTCCCTTTGGGATGGGGATCAGAGCAGTCCCTAAAGAGGGGGTGGTTTGAGGGCTTATCAGGAAGATACTGGCTATGTAAAGACCCAGAAAACTATGGACTAATTGGAGAGAGCACAGCTATCTCGGCTGTCTTGAAAATAGTGTTGAAAAATGATCCTAGTGAGTCTTGACAACCAGGTAAAAATATAATGGTCTTATGGTCAGCAGGTGAGAGATGAGAGATAGTGATGTTTCGGAGACCACGCCCACCCACCACTGAAAGATGCTCTGGGAGACAGTCTCCTGTGATTATCATGCATACACATTGACAAGGGTCCTTTCCCCCTCACCACCACATCTCTGTCAAACCTTCTCTTTTAAATGCTGATTGGGTTCAGGTAGAAGCCCTTGTATTGAGGTAAAAGAAATTCACTAATGGGATGGCAGGCAGCGACTGAGGGTCTTCGGCTTTGAAATGCATCTGCTAGTGACATTTGCATTCTGTGAGAAGCTTATGCTAATATAACATTCACACTCAGAGAAGAAGTTTCAATTGCAAATTTTGAAGAGCACAAAGTCAGTAAATAAAATTTTAGGGGAAGAGATGGTGCTTCTAGGATAGCTTCCACTTGGAATGCAAGTAGGGCTATTCACAGTGCCCAGATGTCCTGGTTGGCTGTAACTGTCAACTTGACAAGGTCTACACTCACTTGAGGGGAGAACCACAATTGAGGAATTGCCTAGATGAGACTGACCTGTGAGCCTGTCTGTTGGGGGATTGTCTTTGGTCCATTAATGTGGGAGAGCCAGTCCACTGTGGGTAGCACCATTCCCTTCATAGATGGTGCTGACCTGTAAGAAAGTTAGTTGGATTTGAGCCTCTGAGCAAGTGATCCATCAGTATTCCTTCATTGTTTTGGCTATACTTCCTTGGCTGTTAGTGAATTCCATGGTTGGAGGTCAGCTGCTTGGAATAGAAAAGTCTTGCCCTGACTCCCCTCACGGATGGACTGTGACCTGGAAGTGTAAGTTGAATACACCTTTTACTACTCTTAAGTGGCTTTTGATCGGAAGGATTTTACCCAACAGAAGGAAATTAGAGCACTAGGTGTCATTTCTTCTGGAGCTGAAGTTACCATGGAAACCTACAACAGAAAATGGACTCATTCCTCTCTGTCATGGAAGGACAAAGTTCAGAGTGCTTTTGGCTCTCCAGGAGGACTCACAGAAAGAAAACTCTTGGTCAGTCCTTGAAGTTGGTTCAAGAGGGTTCAGAACAGGGCCAAGAATTTATATTCTAAAAGATTCCCAGGCACTGCCCCACTTTTGCATATCTTTTCTGGGAGAATTTATTTCTATTCATCCCAAATAAGGTAAAAAAAAAAAAAAAGCCAAAGAAATGATTCTATCCAAGTCTGCATTGTGGTACAAATGGCTGTATTAGAGTGGATTATGGGTGATTCAGGTAGCCATATTGCTAAGAAGTCCACCCAAGCTTGGCATTTCTGGAGCTCCCTGTACAATTTGTAGGCAGCTCTACTGAAGAATCTCCCCTCTCCAACAATTCTCAGAGAGAGATGGATAGACAGAGAGAGTCTTACAAGTTTCATGGCCCTTCTGAACACTGGGGTCTTTACTCTTCCCAAAAGAAGGGAGTGTTTTTAGTCTGAAGGAAATTACTGCACAACATCTACTCAGAGACTACACATCAAAAACCATTCCTCTAAGACACTGTACTATCTGTGTCCTAGTTAGATCTACTTGTCAAATTGGCACAGCCCATGGTTATCGGAGAAGAGACTCCTCAACTGAGAAATTGCTGAGATCAGATTGGCTTGGCATGTCTGGGGTAGGGAGGTTGTTTCAGTTGTATTAATTGACATAGGAAGGCCCAGCGCACTATGAACAGCACCTTCCCTGGGCAAGGAAGGGGTTGTATAAAGACGCTAGCTAAGTATGAACCAGTGAGGGAGCTTTGAACTGGAGTGTAAACCAAGTGAATCGTTTTCTCCCCTAAGTTGCTTTCCATTATGGCGTTTGCCACAGCAACAAAGTAACAACGGCGAGAACAACCTATTTTCCAAAGCGGAGAATAATACTTTGCAACTGTAGGTTCTTCCCGATGACCTCAAGTCTGGTTAATACAGCTCCATAGCTTTTAAAGTTGATGCTTTTGGAGAAACTGCTCTTGGGAACAGGCCTTGCCCCCCCCCCCCCCCCCCAACTCCTTTCTTCTCTGCTGCTAGTTTGGAAGGAGAGAAGGTCTCCCAGGCTGCTGCAGTCACTGAGAACAACACAGGGAGCCCATCAGGCTCAGAGCCAGCCAGCCCTGCTCGGTGATGATGTCAGCTCTCTCCGCTCTTCACACCTGGCTGGAGGAATCAGATAAGCTCTAGGGGACGAGCTGCACAGAGCAGGGAACCTGCTGGATCGCTGCAGGTGAACAAAAGCTGCTTTTGTTTCCCTGGATGGGCTGACTGCCAGGTGGATTTCTGTCATTCAGCTAGCAGTAAAATGTCTCTGCTTCTTCTGTTTTCCCCGAAAAAGAAACCATTAGGACTTCACAGAGCTGTTCCAGGGCACACCAGGTTTTCATGGGAGGCCAAGACTGGGATAGCATGAGGTGGCAGGCTCCCTGCTCTGGCCAGAAGTTACCTATAAAGGGAGGAACTGATCCTGTACGACAGCCGAGGGGGCCGTGTGCAAACAGGTGCATACTTTGGTAATGAGAGACTCTGGCTTAGAATCTTTGGCTAGCATTCCTGGATTATGATCTTCCAGATGTGATGTAAGCAGAATGGATTCTTCCAAATTATGTCCCTGGGTGGTTCAGCTCCTCAGACAGGTGGCTGATGGGTTTCTTTTCCTGTCTGCACTCTCCCACTTCCTTTGTAACTTCACGATTGCTGCCCTGCCTGCACACCTGGCCAAGTTCACAGTAAGGGTCTCTACAGGGTCAAAATATTCCACAGAGAATTTCCAGGACCCAGATGCCTCACCATAATGAGAATGGAGGGCTGGGGCTTGAGTCTTCTGGTCTCTTATGCCTCTGTGTCTTAGCTTTGACTTGTCCAGCAACAGAACAAAATATGTGGGCTCTGTAATCTGTTTGGAGGAAGAATAAACATGAGTGTTTAAAAATTGAAGAATGTGAGACTATATAGAAGCACAGGAGAGCGAACACGGCACATGAGGATAGGTCTCTGGTGTTGTGCTCCTCTGCAAACCTTCTGAGAAAGTGTCAAGGGCACAGCACAGCATTCCTCCACAAAATGGGGATCTGGACCCTTGCCCACTTCCTGACCCCCTTGGAGGAGGTCAGCTCCTCTGTACTTCCTGGTTGGATCCGCTTCCTACCTAGCTAGCCCTGGCTAGCGTAGGTTGCATCCCAACAAAGCCGTCCAGCAGAGTCGGTGCTTAAAGCATGAAGTGTTCTGAATGCTGGACAGTGTCTGCTGCAGCTGTGTTCTGCTCTGATTAGTGGGTTGGGACTTCCACAATGTCTTCTGCATCCTGTGTTTGCGTGTTCCCTCTTTCTAGCATTTAAAAACTTTGTCCTCAATCCATGGTGTGTGATATTAAAGAGTCAGCCCAAAACTCTGGAACATGATGGCTAAGACCCATGAAGTTCCCCAAACTGATACTCTCTGCTTTCTGCTCTTGGCTAAGGACACTAGTATTATGAAAAGTATTAGTTAAAGATATCATAAACAAGAAGGAAAGAGGCTTAGTCATTCCCAGAAATACCAGCATGTCTGTATTTGCTTTGAAAGCAGCCCTGTAAGTGTTAATATGAACTGTTTTATCTCTTTCTGTTAGCTGTCTTGACAGGGGGTTTGAGATTTATCAGGAGCACGTGTTAATAGAGTATGTGGAATATCTCTGGGCTTATTATGCAGGCTGAATGCTTACTGGTATTCAGAATTCCAGTGAGTCTGATGAAAGGGGAATTAGAATTATCATTGCTTCCTCTGAACAAGGAAATTGAGATGCAGTGTGGAGCACCCAGAGGGTTTTCAGCTACCTTACCTGGTTTTACGAGAGTCCACAATACCCCACTACTGTTGTTCTTGATTATGGCAGACTGGTTTGAAAGCTACCCTGAGAGCTTTGGGTCAGGCAGGCCAAGACACAGGAAGCTTCCATGGTTAGCCAAGAGAGGGTGTTGTTGTAGGCTTTCGCTTTCCCAGCCGTTGGAGGGCAATCCCAGTGGCAATCTAGCTATTTGAAAAGGTTGGTAAAAGAAACTAAAATGGGGGAATCGGGCAGGAAGCTGTTGTAATAGGTACAAGGCTAAGACCGTGATGGTGGTAATGTCTAATGGATCTAGGCAAGAATTCCAACTTTCTGGCAGCCTCCTATAGATAGAAAAGTAGCCAGGAATGCTAGGATGCCATATTTAAGAAGAACAGGTGTTTTCCGAGAAGTCTCTGCATGTCATAGAATCGCACAACGCCATTAGCAGGAAGAGGTTAGGATCATCTGTGAATGAGGTGGGGAGTTTGGATGACTCTATGGCCAGCCAGGGAAGCCAATCCTGCGAGTCAAGTGTTTTAATGTCCATTTCCACACCGGGAGATGAGGAATGTTGACCTCTGCCATTGCGGCTGATCGAGACCACAGCACCGTGGTGGCGGATCACGGTTGTCAACTGGACGCTCCCGGGGAAGACGGAAGCTCTGATGAAGAGCTGCCTTCGTCAGTTCTCCATGCCTGTGGGACATTTTCTTGATTGATGAGTGAGAGTCCATTCCTATGGCCAGAATTATCCGGAGGAACAGGGGCCCAGGCAAGCTTCGTAAGAAAGGCGACTGACAGCAAAGCAGCCATCCTCCCTGGCTCCTGCCTCTGACTTCCCACAGTGTCTGATTGCTATTTGGAGAAATGAGCTGAAACCCTTTCATCCCCAAGCTGAGTCCCTAGGACCACAGCCAACTGGTTAAATCTTTAGGAAATTTCAAAGAGCTTGACATCATCTACATGTGAGAATTTATACTATTCTACTAGCGGGCAAACGGTACAACTGGGGCTCCAGTTCCCCCAGACCTAGTTGTTAACTGTCTGCCAGTGAGAGCTGGCTGTTTCCATGAGAAAAGAGACCATCCCTGTCCAGGCGAAAGTGGCCACCTGCAGCTCCGTTTCGACCTCCCACGGGGTTATGAGCTCACTGTTCCCAGACACTATAACATTTCCAGCGCCGAATACCTTCATTTTTAAACACCATGTGATGCAGACCTCCAAGGCAGGGCGGTACACTTGAGGAACAGTGTGGAGGGGAGCCGAGCCGATAGTTAAACCGCATGCCGTTAAAACACGTGCCTACCTTTTCCTCGTTGCTCTAAGAGAAGTGAGAGAGAGGCTGTACTCTTCACTCTCAGCACAGAACATCTCCCCTTATCTGTCACAGCCGAGAGTCTGGCCAAGTAACTAAGGGAACCGCCCCCTACTCCCAACGTGAGCTACTGCCATGAAGAGCAAGGACCGGCCAAAGCAAGCAGAGAGGATCTGCGCATGTTCAGAGACCACCGTGGCTGTGTGAGCACCCTACACAGGGATAAGCGAGGGTTTTCTGTATCGTTCTTCCATTTTAAAAAGGGTTTACTTAATTTTACTTTACACAGATGAATGTTTTTGAGTGTGTACAGTGTGTGGCCACCATGTGTGTGCAGTGCCCACTGGGGTCAGAAGAGGACATTAGAGGCCCTGGAACTGGAGGAAGAGATGGTTGTGAAGAACCCTGCAGGTGCTGGGTCCTCCAAAGCCTCCTGCAATCCTGCCACGTTTAATCCTCAAGAGACAGTTTTAAACTGTTGATTCTGTCTGTCTGTCTATCTATCTATCTATCTATCTATCTATCTATCTATCTATCAAAATAAAAAGAACAAAATAAAATTCTTCTCTAAAGGGGCTGGAAGATGGCCCAATGAATGAAATATCTGTCATGTTAATATTAGGATCTGCATTTGATCCCAGCCACCAAGTAAAAGGCACAATCATGTAATCCCAGTTCTGGGAGGCAGAGGTAGGCAGATCCATGGGGCTTTGTGACCGAGGCCAGTGAGAGACCCTGTTTCAAAAACAAACAAACAAACAAACAAACAAACAAACCGTGGTGGATGACTCCTAACCACAACATGTATGCACATACATGTGCACAAACACCAGAACACACACACACACACACACACACAAAACAAATAAGCAAAAAACAATATGAAAACCCTCTTCTAATTGGCATGTGTGTGCATGTACACATGCCCATAAAGTTTTGGAGGAAAATAAAAATAAAAATTTACTTCTGCATTATAAACCTAAGAAGATTGAAAGAAAAACTGTCAATTTTAAATCAGTTGCCTAGACTTTTTTTTTCCACATAGAATTTTGACCTTGTCCAGACAGCAGCTAGCATAGTCAACTGGTTCTGTTCTCTCTGTACGTGGAATGTTTTCCCTTACTTGCTCTGTAACCTTGTTGGGTCATCGCTTGGCTCCATCCTAAAAGCAGTTTTATGCCCATCTCTTGACCTTTATTTACCTTAGAAATAGAAACACGCCTGAGAGAGAGGAGAAACTGTTGGTACATTTAAAAAATACTGCCCGGTCTCTCTGCTGTTAACTTAGGAGCTCAGAGTTTTCAGCCTTCTCCGGGATGTGTTTGCTGACTCATAAACCACCACCCGTGCCTTAATCTTTAATTGCTCTTTAAACCATTATAAATTCTGTTTATCCTCAAGCCAGCTTAACATAAAAGGCCATCGGAAAGACACTTATGCCGTTCACCATAACGGTGATCAAGGACAAGTTCTTTATACCTCAGATGAAACCATGCTTTATAAAAAGGCGCTAGCGGTGAGGTAGATGGCACAGTGGACAAGAGCGAGTGCTGCCTACTCTTGCAGGGACTAGAGTTTGCTTCTCAGCCCCCAGGTGGGGCGCTCACAATAGCCTGTAACTCCAGCTCCAGAGGATACAGCGCCCTCTTCAGGCTCCAAGGGCACCTGCAGGTCTGAGCTTCTGAATGCAGGAAGGACTGTTTTTCTCAGCTCTGTGTGGGAACTTGGTGCTAAGGGAAGCTTCAAACCATGGGAGGCGATGAAGAGGTAGTGTTAGCCTAGCACTTCCTAACTCACAACGACCCCCGTCAGCTGGGACTCCGAAAGAGCGACTTGACAGTGGAGCGACCGTGCCTCCTCTGTCTTCATGCAGAAGATCAGGCAAGCAGGTGTACCCCACATGCCTACCGTGAAAGACGACACGCTAAGAGACAACATATGCCCCTCTCAGAATGTTGAAGCAGGGAGCCCCAAGGAACTACTAGGTCCCTGGAATCTAGAGAAAGAAAAGGCTGGTGCCTTTGCCAGCTAGAGGGATCTTCTCTCTGAGGAAGAGGCGTCGCAGTGTTCTGAAAACTTAGATCACTTTGTAGGAGCAATTAGAGCCCCCCAAATGATGGATAGGGCCACAGTGACTGGGCCTAGGCCTCATGTGAGGACCCCAGAGATAGATTTCAGGCCTCACTGTAGCTCACTGTCTCTTCCCAATGTGACCACATTAAATAAATCCCCTCCCTCTGCTTCTCACTATAAAGTTGGCTCTTTTAATTAGATTATTAAAGACAGGTGGCTGAGAAGACTGGCTTGTTAGGACTCCCAGGGCACAGGTTCTGATCCTAACTCTGGTATTGCAAGGGACATACTGTGATGGAGGTGAAATGAGTCCAGGCAGGCAGGGTGCCATCAACCTGAGTGATGTCATGTGTTCTAGGTTCTGTGGTTAGGGCTCAGAGAGGCTTTCAGACTTCTGCAGATCCACGAGAACTTTAGTAGCCAACTCTTAGGTTTCTTCTCCATTTTATTGTATTAATGTCAATGGGTACTTTTGCTCACACATATGTGCACCATATGCCCGCAGTTCTCAGAGTCAGAAGATGACGTCAGATCCCTGGGAATTGGAGTTAATGAGGGGTGTGAGATTCCACGTCGGTGCCAGGAATCGAACCCAAATCCTCTGGAAATACAACCAGTGCTCTTAACCTCTGAGCCACCTCTCCAGTCACTAACGACCAACTCTTACTTACCACGGCCTGGCCATTTTTGTTTCCCACCAGGCTGGCTCAAGTATTTTAACTCTTCCAAAAATTACAAATCACAGGTAAGGGGGTGGAGAGATGGCTCAGCAGTTAAGAGCACTGGCTGCTCTGACAGAGGAGCCAGGTTCAATTCCCAGCGCCCACCTAGCAGCTCACAACTGTCTGCAACTCCAGTTCTAGGGGATCCAACACCCTCACACAGACATACATGTAGGCAGAACACCAATGCACGTAAAATTAAAAAAATTAAAAATATTTAGAGAGGAGAGGAGGGAAAGGGAGGGGAGAGAGGGAGGGAAACGAGGAGGGAGGGAGGGAGAGAGAGAGAGAGAGAGATAGATCATGGGTAAGCAGGGAGAAAGCCCTCACGTGCTGATCTCTGCCAGTTGGGCATCTCTTGGTGCTGACTGCAGTGAACAGTAGCCACTAACTGGGTGAACAGCCACAGGTGGGGCCTTCAAGTGTTGCAGATCCCAAGTAGACTTTCAGTGTCCAAACTTCTCTCCTTGCTTCACGGAGCTCCTGGAGGCCTTCAAATGTAACAACTCCTGTGAGAGCTCAGGGAGTTGGGGTTTCCCGGCCCTTGGCAGCAGCTGGCATTGTAGCTTCTATAGGAACCCGGTGGTCTGCATCCCTCAACCCTTGACAGTGGTCTGTGTGACAACTCCTGGGTCTGGGAGGTCTGAGATACTTAACCTAGTTTTCTGGGCCCCCCCTCACAGGAGCCTCAGGTATCTCTTCTCTGATCTTGTAGAGCCTTCTATCCCACTTCAGGGGCAAATGCAGCTTTCGTTGGACTAACACTGAAACGCCAGGGAGGCAGCTCACGTCTCCCCGTGGCTTGCCATGCAATCTCAAAAGCCTGCTTATTCAGAGAATTGGTGTCTGCACAGATCAAGAGTTTTATTTTTGGTTTGTTTGTTTTAGTTTTGGTTTGTTTTTGAAGTCACAAATTTAGTAACCTTAAGCAAGGAGCTGAATGACCTTGAGGGCCCCTTTCTCTTTAGTGAAATGGGCGCCTATAAAAAGCTCATAACCTAAATCAATAGAGTTGACTTAGAAACAGGTAAGTGGAGTTTTGCAAACTTGAACACCAGGAAGCATCTTATGAACCATCACATCTAAAGTTTCTACCCCAGACAAATGTCCATCTGTCTCCCACACCAAGACGTACGCTGGTGCTTATAATGGCTGAGTTTACAATAGCATAAAACAGAGACATTTCAAATGTCTACCACTTATCCACTAGCCACGGAGTAGAACACAGCTCCTCAGGGACGAACACAGGGGACAACTGCCCCCACACACACCTCAAGAATAATGTGCATCAAGAAAAATGTAAAAGACAAACAATCGGAAACCTATTCAGTTCACCTTTCTGCTTCCAGGAAACTTCCAAGAATCTATGCTGTGTGTGTGTGTGTGTGTGTGTGTGTGTGTGTGTGTGTGTGTGTATGCTTACATGTGAGAGTGTGTGTATGCATTTGTAGCAGTGCACATGCAGCTGTAGAGTCCCGAGGCAGACACCAGGTATCTTCACTTATAGCCTAATTCAATGAAGCAGGGTCTCTCAGTGGAACCCAGAGCTCGCAGATACGGGCCAGTTCAGCCTACCAGGTTGCTCTGCTGCCTTCTCCAGTGTGCTGTGATGACAGATGGGCCACCATGCTCGCCCTGCTTCCAACTGGGTCCTGGGGATCTGAACTCTGCCCTGAGGCTTCCCTTGCAAATGCTCTCCCCCACTGTGTCATCTCCCCAGCACTGGGAGACTCTCCTTAATAGATGAAGCAAGAGTAAGAAACCAGGGAGGGGGTGCTGTCACAGGAGCGTCCCCGAGTGTCCTGAGGAGTCATATAGTGAGCTCAGGGTTTGACTCAAGCGGCGTTAGCTGTCTACGAGTTATTGGTCTGATTACCACCATTCTTCCTGCAGTAGCAGGGCAAGCATCCCTCCCACTTCTGTCCAAGAGCAATTTGTGTTTGTTTGTTTATTTATTTATTCATTCATTCATTTATTTATTTATTTATTTTAGAAGAATCTTCTGTGAGTCTTTTTAACAAATACTTAAATAAGACGACATTTTGGGATCTGGTGTATTAGACAATTTGTCCATTAACATCTTTCTTTTTAACATCGCTTTATTTCATGTTTATCTTGCCTGGTGGCTTCATTAGAGTATATTTAATTTAGGAAAAGCACTTTCACTTCTGGAGAGAGGTGGCAAAACATAGTGATTTGCAGTAAGGACGGAGAATTCTACAACAGGCGTTACATTCTGATAAAATTCATATTATTTTCGAGAAATTGAATGCAGCATGCTGGAGCAAATACCTCTGAAAAACCAATATATACTTTGCCTCTATATCTGCTTGACATTGGACACTGAAAATCTCACTTCAATGACCTTGTGAGTTTTGAAAGGCAAATGCATTTGCCGGTGTGCTCCTTTTTGTTGGCTTAGCCAAAAATTATCGCTAAGTTTGCACCCCAAAAATCAGATTGCTAAATTATATTAGGGTTTGGGGGCACATGTGGTGGAGACTGATTTGAACTGATTTAAGCCTTTCGGGGCAAGACTTCATGCTAACAGAAGCACTTGTAGAAGTGAATGGAAAATTTCAGTAGCTTTAAATCAACGCATGCTGGGCCATCAGCGTCCCTTATCGCTCCCCAGAATGACCTGCTCAAAGGAAATTGAAGAACGTTAGAGTTGAAATAGCCACGTAATCCGCCCTCTCAAAGTAGTGATCAACTTCAGATTTACGCGCTTAATTTAAAAGCGCCAATAATTTTAAATTGCTATGTGCGACCAACAGTGACAGCCAGTTTCCAGAGGATGCCGGTATTTCCAAAACCCTTCAATGTGTGGTTCCGGGGTACTTCTGTGCAAAAAGGTTCACGTTTCCAAACTAACAAGGGAAAGCGAAAAGGCTATACTGCGACACGTTTCAGGTTGGTGTTCTCTTCCCTGTTACCCGCCCCCGTCACCCCTACCCCCGCCCCCGCTAGCCAATAGAAGGGACAGAGTCTAATCTCTCGTCTTTCCTTTGTATCGAAAAGCTGTGGGGATTTTGAAGGAGATAAAAATAAGTCTGTCTTTTTAAGTATGGAACCCCCAGGTGAAGCCACACTCAGGCAGTAAAATAGCTCCTTGCTGTCACCAGCGGGGAAGGCCCAGGAGCAAGACAGATTGCATTAATGGGGCCTCTGAAAAATCCCTGCTAGAATTCAAAGCACCAGCAGAGGCTCCTGACACCCGGCGGCCTGGAAGTAAAAGACAGAATATGATTCGGATGGTCCAGGGAACAAGAAGCCAATGCTGCGCTTGCATCTGCACAGGGGAGGAGGGGTGCTCTCCTCTGTGCTCCTTTCCCTAGAGACCTTTGCCCAAACACCTGCTGACTTCCCTGACCTTGCCTCACTTGGCCCCGGGCTGTGATGGCCTCACCTTAGATGGCCCTGCTCGCTGAGGTTCGTCTCATGTGGCCTCCAGTCGTGTGCCTATGTGAACATGTACTGGAGTGTGAGGGTGTATTGCTGTGACGTCTACCTCAGGTCTCCACATGAAAAAAAAAATTGAAACAGGGCATCCCACTGGACAAGAGAACCATCTAGAGGTAAGGAGCTTGTCCCCACCTGTCCCGCGCTGGAATTACCGGCATGTGCCATCACACCTGTATTCTTAACATCGGTTCTCGGGATTCAAACTGATTCCCATGCTTGCACGGCAAGCGGTTTTTCCCACAACGCCGTCTTCCTAAACCATTCCTCTACTTTCTAACAAGGTTGGATGAAGTATTCCCTGTATTTGGATTCATAGTCAACTGCCTACTTTGACTTCTTCTTTGGAAACAGAAGGATTTTTCAAACGAGTTTGTTTTCACATATTTTTGCCTAATAACTAACTTTTAGATCATGGTTTAATACTGTGCGTGTTCCTAGGACCACCCTTGCAATCGGGACATCGCCCAGGAGAGCACCCCCATGCTTCCTATGGTTAGTCTCTCCGACTCTGTCTCCAGGCCTCCTCATGTCTGTTTTCTACCCTTATACATTTGCTATGTGGGATCCTTTGCCAAATGAAATAGCAGCGGAAAGAACCAGGGTGGCTGGCTTGACTGTTAACCGAGCATACCCGGGAAGAATGAAGGCGATTGGGAAATTACCTTCAGCGGATTGGCCTGCATCATTTTCTTGACTGCTAACTGGTGTAGGAGGCCCCAGGCCACTGAGGGTGGTGCCCCACTTGAGCGATGGTCTTGGATTTTATAAGAAAGCTGAAAACCCACAGAAAACAAGCCAGGAAGCAGTGTTCCTCTGTGGCCTCTGCTACAGCTCCTGCCCCCAGGTTCCTGCTTGAGTTCCTGCCCTAGCTTCCCTTGGTGATGAATTATAACATGGAAATGTAAGCCAAGTAATTTGTTTTCCTCTCCCAAAATCAGTTCTTAGCCAGTGTTCTATCACAGAAACAAAAGGCAACTTGGGACAACAACCCTCTCTTTCAGAGCTGTCTTGAGTTGAATGGAAACCAAGGGTTTCCCAACATCCCTTAGGGCAAAGAACTGAGGCTGCCTAACATAGGGGCCTGTGGAAGAGCTGGGGGTACATTATACTGGTCTGCACTTCATTTGAATTTTATACTTAATTTTTAAAAATCCCATTTTACGCCCATATGTGTTGAAACTATAAAATTGCACTCTATTTTTTGTCATTTTGTTTATATGTATGTATGCCATGTGTGTTCAGATGCTCGTGGAGACCAGATTGGGATGTCAGATCCCTTGGAGCTGGAGTTACAGGTATTTGAGTATTGGGAACAGAACTCAGGTTCTCTCTAAGGAAAGCAAGTCTATCTGTGGAGACATCGCTCCAACCCCTCGAAAATCCCATCTTAAATGACTATCATCCAAGAAAAATAACTTTCCCAGAAGGCTCCTCTACCAACAGTGTGGCTTCCGGAGTATTGACACTGCTGAGTGAGGCGCTATCCAGGAGTGGCTGCTGCTCTGGGTTGGGGACACAGCTAAGCTGTTCTCCCTAGCTGAGAGGGTGCGGGAGCTGTCAATCCCCCCACACTAAGTGCACTGATAGCCCGAGGTTGGCTTGGTTATGTGGGACTCCTCAAAGAGCAGAAGGAGAACAAATGGATTCTAAACGAACTTGGATTTCATGATTCAAGCAAGAGCTGAACGTAAACTGCAAGATTTACATGCTTAGGGACTAAATTGCACATGAAATCTTTATCTTGTCTTACACACACAGACGACACACAGACACACAGACACACACACACACACACACACGTTTTGTTATGATTCGTGTTATAACTAGGCTGTCTTTGTTGACCTTCTTTGGAGGTTTCAGACATAATGTAAATATGCAAGGTGTTATACATTTAATTGTAACAGGAGAGAGAAACATAGGAAGCAGAGAAAAGTGCTAATGCCTTCGTTTTGCCGATGCGTGTGGCCCCTTGGTGGTATTTGGCAAAAACGCCTGAGCTCCTGCAAAGCCCTGTGACAAGTGACTAGGATGCTTGAAATCATTGCTCCACCGTCCTCAGACTGCTCGACAGTGTTAGAAACACGTGGTCCCTAAATAAAGACGAAAACGTGTTTAGTGTGTCTTAAAAACTGAAATGCATGTGCAGGTGTGTGCATGTTTGTATAAGTGCGTGCTTGTGTGTGTGTGTGTGTGTGTGTGTGTGTGTGTGTATGTGTATGCATGGGGAGGGCATAGGTCAACCTTCGGTGTCATTCCTCGGCTTCTGTCTACTTCCTTTTGGAAACAGGGTTTCCCACTGGGACCTGCACGACTCCCTGATTAGGCAAGGCTGGCCAGCCAGCTAAACCCATGGATTCGTCTGTCTCTTCTTCCAGCAACAAGATTAAAGGGTCCACCCATGCCAGATTTCTGATATGGGTGCTGGCTATTCGAGCTACCTTACCATCCCCACGTGGGTCTTCATTTTGTTAAATGAGGCACTCTAACTAGGAATTTTCAGGGTCAATGTCTGCGGTTTGAAATTCTTCCTCTCTGCCAACTCTAACTCCACCCGTTCCCCCAACACCTCTCCCTTCTCTTCCCCAACTTCATATACATGGGTGGGGTCGACTGAAGAGACATTTTGAATAAGAAAGTCAGATCTCTGCATAGCACAATTAGCTTTGACCTTATAGAGAAAAGTGTCTCAGAAGGGAAGTGAGTGAATGCTGGCCAATGGAGCTGAACACAGGGCACAGGGCACCTCATGTGTGTAGCTAATGTGGCTTTCCATGAAAGCACAGAGGGCTAGGTGACTTCTGTTCAAGAGGCTATTGCTCTGTTGCAGGCAAATAGCCCAAAAATAGACTGAGTGTGGCTGCTGTGGGACTCAAGGATAAGGGTGCAGCACACCTTGGGATCTGGGGAAGGATCCAGTTTCTACTGGAATCGGGACAGCTCCGTGCATCCTGTCTCCCCATCTCTCCTTGTTTCTCCAGGGAGGGAGGGCGGCTTCTCATTTGGAACAATGCTAATGGAGTCATTCGGGTCAGTGTCTCGGAGATAAAAATCTGTCACTCCCTTCTGCAGGTTCATGATTTCTACCTCAGGCTGCGAGGAGGCTGCAACACCAGGGGATGAGGCTGTGTGTGTGTGTGTGTGTGTGTGCACGCATGCGTGTCTGTCTGTTTGTCTGTCATGCTTGGTTTTAACATTGTAGCCAAATATTAGAAAACCTTTTGTTCTTTTTAAGAAAGAGTGTCAAGAGTTTAAATTCCCTTCAGTTTTACTGCCCTGCCACCCTGCCTTCAGTCCACTTCTGTTTATGCCTCAGTGTGACCAATTACAATAAAGACAGCAACAATAAGAACACTGAACTCGCCCTGGAAATGTACCCACAGGCTGCTGCTAATTGTTCAGTAATTCAAACCGAAGAGTGGCGTTCTGTTGATGCGGTGGTTTAAAATTATGCTATAAAGCAGGATTTTGCCAGCTGGGTCCTTGGCCTAGTTCAGTAACACACTTGGTTTCCTGCAGCAGGGCCACTCATCCAGGAGCAAAGGAAACACGAGCTATTTTACAAAGGTGGAATTGTTCTAAGCCAACAAAGCAATAGCGGATCAAAGACACCAACCCTTCCTGATGGGCTCTCTGATGGGCGGACACTCCGTGTGTTAATGTCAGAGCTGTGTTAGTGCCTTGTACTTCCATGAGCTCAGCTGTCACTCAAAGATGAGATGCCTCCCGTATTGACCAGCAAGGGCAAGGGCAGGCAACCAGTTTTCTCACTTTAGTCTTTGAAAAGCTAAAGGCATATCATTCCCTAACACCCGGACTCAGGTCTGTGTCTTCCTGTCCAGTGATTTAAGGAGATGTTGACAGTGAGGGTCTCAGCTTTCACAGGTCTCTGTTCTTTTACAGCTTCCTAAATTCAAATGACATAAACTTTGCAAATTTTGGGATGCCTGGAAACTGGTGAAATGTGTGTGGTGTGTGTGTGTGTGTGTGTGTGTGTGTGTGTGTGTGTGTGTGTAATAAATGAGGAATTCTTTTATATTCTATCCCCTGTGTCCACATGACTGTGTGTGTGTGTAATAAATGAGGAATTCTTTTATATTCTATCCCCTGTGTCCACATGGCTATGTGTGTGTGTGAGTGAGTGAGTGTGTGTGTGTATGTGTGCGTGTGTGTAATAAATGAGGAGTTCTTTTATATTCTATTCCGTGTCCACATGACTGTGTGTGTGTGTGTGTGTGTGTGTGTGTGTGTGTGTGTGTGTGTGTGTATGTGTAATAAATGAGGAATTCTTTTATATTCTATCACCTGTGTCCACATGACTGGCCACATGGCTGTTTGAATGACTATTGTAATGATTAATCTTGTTTGTTTGATTTTTAAGATTTGTAATTTTTAATTGCATTTGTGTGAGAGTGTGTATGTGTATATCTGTGTGGCCATGTGCATGTAAGTGCAGGTGCCCAAGGAAAGTAGAAGGGCTTGTCAGATACCATGGACCTGGAATTATGGGCAGAGGTGAGCTTCCCGATGAAGGACCATCATTTGTTTCTTTCCTTCTGGGGCTTCCGGATTCTTAGACTCTCTAGCCATCCATCGGGCAGCCATTGTTCGACAGACAAGTGAACCAATCCAGCCAATTCACTCTCTTTTCCATAGAGAATGCATCATAGACGCACATAGATGCACATACATATTCTATTGGGTTTACTCACTAGAGAATTCTGTCTAATACGACAATCATATAAAACCTTATGGATGCTCTACCAACCACTGTACTCACATCTCTCCCTCTACAATTAGAAATGACTTAGATAAAGCATGAATCTTAACTCTTAACAATTTTTTTATCTTGGATGATAATTTGAAATGTCTTATTGTATACAAAAGTCAAGGAAACTAATACATACCCTCTGTGATGGCCAGGACAAAGATCTCTGTGGTCCAGGAAGGAAGGGAGGACCACCAATTTCGGAGCTTCATCTTTTGAACTTTGGGTTTTCATGGCTTCTTCAGTGGCCCATCTCATTCTTTTTTTTTTCACAGTAAGGAGGTCTCTTAGCTTTCCAGGAAAGTGGTTGTTGTCAGTACAGGGCATTGTGCAAGGCTTCAAGTCGCTCTAGGTCAGTTCAAGGTCAGGAGGATGTTGTGTCTCTATTTTGCCCCTTGCTTCGGGACCTCTGTCCCGAATGAAATGTGATGAAGTAATCTCTTGCCCATTTTGCGGTTTTATTTATTTTTTTATTTAAAATTGAGTTCAGTGAGAAATTGATATCAATGTCTGAGACACGGTAAAGTCTTAAGCACTGAGGTAGGTTGGTGACCCAGGGGCAATACTGTGCTCTGTTGAAAACATACCCAGCTAGTTGTGATGTTTCGTTGGGTATTATGAGCTCTGTTTTCTCAGTTGTAAAATCCAGGCTTTTGCAGAACACAGGATAGCAGATGAGGAGGAAATCTGGAGTCAGGAAGAAGATTCATCTTCATTTACTGTGTGAACTAGGTATAGACACTGTGCATTTACAGTCATGTGATTCCTTGCCATTCAGGGTCAGGGTCACATCACCACCTCTGAGTGTGAAATACAGAATCTCAGGTCTCATCCGAACTGGCTTATCAGTCTTTATACTCCAACGTCTCCTCTCCCAGAATCAAAGACTCAGGGAAGCATTGACTTGATGTAGCAGTTTCTTTTCTCATGACTGTATGGTACTTGGAAAATGCAGTCTAGGAAAGAAGGGATTATTTCGGATCACAGTTGTGGGGCATAGTCTATTCTGGTAAGGAATCAAGGCAACAGTAGCCCAAGGCAGCCGGTCACATTGTGTGGACATCCAGGAAGCAGGGTGAGGTGGACACTGGTGTTCAGCCCACTTTCTCCTTTTCTCTACGTCTAGAACCCCAGCTCGTGGAATTTTAATAAGGTAGGTCTGCACACTTCAACCAGCCTTCTCTGTAAACTCCCTCACAGACAGGCCCAGAGGTTGGTTTCCATGGTGATTCTAGTCCCACACAGTTGCCATCTTCATTAACCATCACAGTTAATTTCATGGTACTCAGGTGTGGCCCAAAATGAGCAAATTATCAGCTGTGAGTTTATTGGAAAAGCACATGCCGGGTCCCTAAAAGATCTACAGAGTCAGGGTCTTGGGATGAGGACCTATCTTTGGCTTAATGCTGCCTTGAGGCCACCACCAAAGATTTAGTCGACTGAGAGCTGCAATTACTTCCTCATCTCCCAGGCAACTGAAAGTACACAAAATGTATTTATGTTTGAATTCCTTTTGTATGACAAAACTCTCTTGTATGGTAGGGTATGATAGAACATAGCAGGACAGAATGACTGTGGGATGTGATGCACCATGTATGATAATGTGTATACAGCACTCTATATGATAATGTGTATAGGGCACTCTATATGATAATAAGTATGTGGCACTCTGTATGATAATGTGTATATGGTGCTCTACATGATAATGTATATATGGTGCTCTATATGTAATGTGTATATGGTGCTCTATATGATAATGTATATATTGCACACTGTATGATAATGTCTTTGCAGCACTCTATATGATAATGTGTATACAGCACTATATAGGATAATGTGTATATTGCACTCTATATGAAAATGTGTATATGATTTCCAGTGAAAATGTGTGAAGAGTGAGAGCTAAGCAGGCAGCAAGGCAGTTGGGACAGCCTGTCACATTGTCCCAGTGGAAGGTAGCACGGCACAACTCAGGTAATTGGTTTAGTGTGATAGATATGGCCGGACCACCAGTAGTTAGGAAGCAGGACCACCAGGGAAACGCCTGGGATGTGGGAGCCTTTGCCAGCTGAGAAATGATTTCTCCATGTCAAGGTATCAGGATGGACTAAATGTTAGTAATGAAAGTTCAGGCCTGGGTCATCAGAAGAACAAGACACTTGCTTTGTGCAGTGGGGATGGGTGACTGTCCCAAAGGAATCTGCTATTCCTAAGAAACATGAGAAAGGAACCCGGGAAGATGACTCCATTGCACAGCAAGCACAGAGACCTGAGTCCCATCCTCAGAACCCACATTACAAGTCAGGCATAGCGACACATGTTTATAATACAGGGGTGGAGAGATGGAGACAGGAGGACCTCTGGGGCTCACTGATACCAATCTAGCAGAATCAGTGAGGTCTCAGGCCCATGAGAGGCCCTGTCTCCAAATACAAGGTAAAGAATGCCTGAGGAAGACACTCAATGTTGATGTCTGGTGTCCATGTGTGCATTCTCATACACATGCACACATGCACACATGCACACATGCACACATGCA
Organism: Rattus norvegicus; assembly: GCF_021556685.1. Classification (NCBI taxonomy): domain Eukaryota; kingdom Metazoa; phylum Chordata; class Mammalia; order Rodentia; family Muridae; genus Rattus; species Rattus norvegicus. The sequence continues at coordinate 125,104,626 of NC_141541.1, read as the reverse complement.
CACATGCACGCACATGTACACTCATGCACATACAGGCACATACAGGCACATATAGGCACACATGCATGCACATGTACACACATGCACACACATGCATACATACAGATACATACATACTCATGTACAGACACATACTCCCAGACACATACTCTCAAACATAGTCTCATTCACATATACAGACATATACACACAAACATATACACATACATACACACACATACACACAATAGACACATGCATAGCTGAGGGATAAAGGAAAATGTGAGAATGGGAACGTAGCAAGCAAATCGACATACAGATCTCTGGAGCGGCAGTGCTACAGTTTCAACATTACACATGAGCCTTAGTTCCAGCATACTGATGGATCAGGAGAAGAAAAGTGGAAGGTGGGTTCTAGGTATTTCAGGATTTCTTCTGCACATCATTCTTTCTGCATCCAGACTGGTGTAGTTCTGTATTGGATAATCAAGGGAGTTGTATGTGTCCCAGAAGTAACTGTCCCTCCACATTCAGAACCGTGACTGTCAGTAAAGCTGTGTAGTTCCTCTTGAAAGATGGCAGCCTACAGGCATGGGCTCTATTTAAAAAAACAGGAAGTATCCAGCCAGACCCAGGAGAAGAACTTGTTGAACATTCTTCTCTCTAACAGTTCTATAAGGGATTACGAAGGTTAAACTCAGCTCTGGAACTCGCCATGTTGGTTCCACACACTGTTTGTTTTTGAATATTTTGTTCATGTGGGACAAACGGTTATACACTATGTAAGCTCTTGACCTATTTTTTCTCCTCTTGAATCTGCTAGATAATCACAAAAATGACTTGTGCGTGAGAGAGATTTTCCCATGGCCTGTGCCTGTGCCATGGTAACAGAAGCTTGTGATGCTGATTGGGGAGGAGAACCAGATGTGAATGCAGGCTTGTTAAATTGCATGTGAGGAGAGAGGGGATTTCATAGTGTGTTTTTATTATGTGTATGCACGGGTGTGCCTGGGGAGGACAGAGGCCATTCTCAGAGGTTGTCTGCCTTGTATTCTTGTACAGCACAGCTCTCCACTTTGTATTTTGAAACAGGATCTCTCATTGGTCTGTAGCTCCAATGAAACAGAATCTCTCATTGGTCCGTAGCTTGCCCCGATGAAACAGGATCTCTCATTGGTCTGTAACTCGCCCCTATGAATAGCCAACTGTCCAGCAAAACCAAGAGGTCTTCCTGTTTCCATCTCCCATCTCAACTCACAAGGCTTGCAAGTGTGTCTTGCCATTCCTGGATCCAGGGAATGGAAATTATGCTCTCCTGATATGTGTGGCACACATTTTATGTCCTGAGTTATCGCCCTGTGTTGTATGACACCATCCTAGAGAGACTTCCCCACTCCTGATAGGGAATCAATGACAGACCAAACCATGGACATCACTAATATCCAATGTGGTGAACTCATGAGTTTTTGTTGTTGTTACTTATAGGAATATAGAAGATGGGTTACTTACAGGAGCAGAAACGCCTCACTAACAGTTGCATCACCAGTATAGGTGACATCTCACAAAGATGGGAACCTGGAGATCATGGTACAACCTATACACAACTCAACAGGTTGAGCAGCGTCCTCTCTAGGCAACTCCATTGGTCTCTGCTTCTTCAGCTCTCAGCAACCCTTACAACTTATATGTGCTTGGGTATGGATGACTCTGCTCAGTTTCAGGGACTTCCTGATGTGTTTGCATTGTTTACCTCTGATCTTAACAGGATTCCCCAGCATCTCCGGCATGGAGTGCCCTGCCTCCCTGTAGAACATCCTTTTGTTTAGCCTCTTTTATATGTCCAGTGTTTTAACAAGCTTCCCATCAACATGGAATGTTTAATCTTAGCGTAGACTGCTAACTAACACCCTAACCCAAGCCTTTTAAAAGGACTGTTCTGATGGCCTAACTACCACCTGGTATTTTCTAGCAGCGACAAATCCGTGGGGGAGGACAAAGGTCATAGTGCCGGTGTCCTCATAAGCATCAGCCTCTCGCTCACCTGGACTTCACTTCTCATGTAGCCGAAGGCTTGACGTTTCTTACACCACAGCTTCTGACAGAGATGCCAACAATCATCCCACCAGGATGCCCTTAAAAAGTCAGTAGAAAAGGCCACAATGGCCAGCGTCAGTGAGAAAGAATGACAAGCTTTAGATTGATACGGAGTTACTGAACTTGAGATCAGACAGATGCAGAGATGTTTATGTTCCCAAGAGGAGGACTCTCAGAGGACCCTGAGGGGAACAGATAGTGAAGTCTCTATGGAGGGTGAAGATCCCAGGGCTCCATTACAGTGGAGTTATCTATAATGAAGACGATAGTTGGGGAGGCAGCTCGGCGGTAAAGAGAAGCAAGACAGTGCTTCAAAACCTCATCTGTTTTAAATTAAATGTAGCATCTATATTAATTCCTAGCTGCACTTGGGTAGCAATAAATAGTATATATAAATTATAACATATGCATAATATATGCAATATTTTGTATTTTTATACATATTATTCAGCATATGCACCATGTATGGCTAAATATATAATTACCTGTAGTATTATGCTAGTATGCTCTCATTTTTATAATATTTAAGACAGTATCTACATTAATAATGCTTACCATATGACATATATTACCTGGATTCCATATGTGGATTATGCAAATGTATATATATATACTCACCACCTGTATTTAGATATACATATGTGTAAGATATAATTTTACATACTTTTGATTATAGCCTATTTGTATATAATTTAAAAAGTATATTTATTTTTATTTTATGTGCATGGGTGTTTTGCCTACATGTGTGTATATGCACATATGTGTGCAGTGTCAATGGAGGCCAGAAGAGAGCATCAGATCCTCTGGAACTAGGGTTAAAAATAGTTGTGTGTCGCAGGGTAAGGGCTGGAAATTCACCTGGGTTCACTGCAAGGGAAGCAAATGCTCTTAACCCTGAGCTACCTCTCCAGCCCCTACCCATCTATAACTTTACTTGGATCTGTATGTGAAGTCCCAGGAGTTGAAGCATATGTGGTTGACTGCTCTCAGTTATAAGGTCTTACATGTGTGGATATCTGTCTGTGTGAACAGATGACATGTGTGCAAGTGCACAAGGAGACCACTAGCAGGCACCCAGTCCCCTCCATCTGGAGAAATAGGCTCTACAGAACCACCATGTGGCTGCTGGGAACCAAACGTTGGCCCTGTGGTAAACCAGTCAGTATTCTTATTGGCTGAGCCTTATCTCCAGCCTCCGACCCCAAGTTCTCATTAGAGGATATCAAGACCTTCTCTTGATTCCATCTGGAGTTTCGTGACAAGCCCTGTACCTCAGCAGAGTGTGAGCAGCTCCTGGTGGACTGGCTTTTCTTCCCACAGGCTGTAAATTTAAGGTCTGCATCAATCTAAAGGGCAGGTCACGTTTGAAGTCTACCTCTTTACTAAGTTTAGTTTGGGACCTGGGTAATTTGAAAGTACAAAAAGCCCCAAGAAACCTGCCTTCCGCTGGGATTGCTTTCAAGAAATGACAGTTTGTTCCGTAGCCATTCGGAGAAAAACCGACCATTCCCAGCAAATGGATGATATTTTAAATTCTCATAAGTTATTTATTCTTATTTTAACCATCACAAAAATTATGATCAATTATACATGTAACTGAATATCAGAGGCCAGGGAGAGACATTGGCACACGTTTCTCTTGTGCTCACTCACCTCAAACAAAACATCTCACCGCTGCTCTTGTGCCTGCCTGCAACATGCGTGCATACGATATGCAGGTCAAGTATGATGTAAATGGCCAGTCATATTGCTGCACAGGCCATTTTACTACAAACTCCAATTTGATGTCTATAAACAACAGTTTCTCAAAGGCCATGTTTAGCATTTCCCTCCCCAGTGACCTCTGCTCAGCTGAGACTATTACATGCATTCCCACCACCACCACCCGTTATTACAGATTGAAAGTGGATCCCTCACGAAGTAAACTTCTCTAGTACTTCCTGCAGAAGTCAATACAGTAGGTGGGGTTTCTGATTGGGTGGTTTTCTTCTTGCCCCGTTCTAGATTGTTGGGGAAGGACTGTAAAGAACTGAACGTGGATTGTATGGGTTGTGTGGGTGGGTCTTTCAATCCACCTTACTATATCAGTCTCGTTCAGTGGCATTTGATGACTGAGAAGTTATCCTTGGGAAGGGGGCGGGCAAGTTGAGTTAGGAATGAAATTGTCTGCTCAGTCGCCCGTATGCCCTGTCTCTATCTGAATAGAATTTTAAGGAGACTATACTGACAGCAGAATTGTTGCCTTCTTGGGCCCCAGCTAGGCATAGAAACTTCTATTATGACAGAATGCTCTTAATTGTCATTTTGGGTCATTCACAGTGACAGGGATTAAACAGACAACAGGAGTGTTGTGTGGGAGGAGAGTAGAGTTCACCGCGGCTATTAAAAATTCTGCTGGCGCAAGGGCCAATCATTGTGAATTCAGGTGGTCCTTCTGAACGTACGTAGGTGTGTGACAGCCGCGGTAAACATTTCAGCCCCAGACAGCTCCATTAATTAATTACCACTCCGGATGCTACAGCTCGCCTCGATGCTTGGAGTGCCGTGCAGAATGGTTGCACAGTGCACGATCTGGGAAAGCGCAGGCACTTAACAGCATTTCCCTCAGATGGTTGTTTGCTATTTACTCAGGTAAAGCTTTGACCTGAAAATATTTTACCCCAACTCCACTGTCCCCTGTATAGAAAGACCCACAGCAATTTTCAAGGAGGTAAAAACTGCTGTGTCTGAAGAAGGCAACCTTCCCGCAATTTCTTGGCAATCACTCCTCCTATCCATGGGCTACGACTGTCTATCATGTCTTCATGTATATGATCTGATGTCTGTGAGAGCTTCTACGTGCACCCGAAGTCCCGTTCTCTCGAAATTAGTCCTAAAGTCACACTTATTTGCCTAGTCTTATGCCTGTTTGTGGGCCTGTGTTCACACCACAACATGTGCATAAAAGTCATCAAACCACTCGCACCTCAAAGGAGTCAGCGCTCTCCTACCATGCGGGTTCCAGGGACTGAACTCCTTGTCAGTTGGTGGCGACCATCTTTTCCCTCTGGGTCATCTCGTGGGTGCCTAGTATTTTTAAATTAATCTCAATTTACTTCTTCCCATTAAAAAACAAAATCGGATCAGGCAAGTGTCAAAAATAATTTTTTTTTTCTGAATGGAAGTTTGTGCTTGGAAGATGTGATCTCGTCTTTACTGTGTGAGGGTGTATTCTAATAACGCTCAGGTGCTTGTTTCTGAGTGCTCTTTTAAGAGTGTAAACACTGAAGACGTTCTCTTTAGGAACCGTAAGATCCCTACTCACCCAGAGGGAGAAAAAAAAAAAAAAAAACAAAGTGTGTTTTCTTTTGGCCTTTTATAACAAAACAAAAAACCTTGTTTTTTAATGCCTTTTATGAACCCCAAAAAAGAATCAGCCAGATGAAAAGTTTTGAGAAAAAAAATCACGAAAAACGCTTGCCATTTGGTCACACAGAGGACTTCAAAGCTTTCCACTTGAAAGCACGCATTGTCCTGGGAAGGGATGATGTCAAAGCCTTTGGTGCGGGGTGGTTGCTGGTCCTCACCCACCACAGGGCAGAGAGCCATGCTATCCCGCCTACCCCACATCCTACTGGCCAACCCAAAGACTTACGGCATTTGCCTGGATCTGGGAACTGTTGCAGTGTGGTGGAGTCTGGGGCGTTTTCGAAGAGAACATGTCCTTCCACTTCTTTCCATGTAAGGAGAGGTAAGGTAACAATGGCGGGCTGGATAAACAATGTTGCCTGTGATATTCTCATGGGGTGACGGGATACTCTTCAGGGTTTCATGCCTCCGAGTGCTGGGTCAGTGTCCATCGGCTTTGCAGGGATCTCTAGTGGCCGGGGCGGTAGCCTAGTGAGGAAAGTGCAACCTTAAGTCCCAAGCTTAGATTCCCAGCAGAGCAGTGATGACCTGGAACTCAGCCTTGAGGCAATGGTGATAGGAAGGTTTGTGCGGCTTGCTGGCCAGCCAGTTTAGCCAAAATAGTGAACTCAAGGTCGGTGGAGAGATGGCTCAGAGGTTAAAAGCACTTTCTGATTTTCCGGAAGATTCAAATGCTGTTTCTAGCATTCATACCAGGCATCGCACAACAGCCTATGATTCCATGGGAGAGATTATCTCAAAATAGTAATGTGGAGGGTAAGGCTAGAAGGCATCCTCCCTTGACTTATGGCGTTCAGAGGCACAAATGTGCTTGCGTGCCTGCATGTGTGCGGGGGCGGGTGCACGCACACAAACACAGACACACACCTCCTCAAGCATTCAAGGGTTTGTGCTTTCAAAAGCCCTACAGATCTCAGTGGCACCAAAGCCCGGGGAGATCTGATTATCCCGAGGCTTCGTCTGGTTTTGAGGGGAAAGTGTGACTAGGTTAGAATCCTGGGTTTGGGGTGGTGGCCCCATTCTGATAAATCTGGTTCCAGCCATCCGGGGACTGATATTTCCCATTTAATATTTTCCTCTTAGTGTGTCATGAATATAAACATTCCTTGGAAATATAGAAGATTTGACTTTAGTTCAACCCTCCCAGTTTATAGACGAGTAGAAGTGACTTAGCTGTTGCTATGTCTCAGATCAAGGAGAGGAAGAAAATACCACAGTCCCCAGGTTCATTTCCATCTACCTTACAAGGTCACACGACCTCCTGTTTCTGTGCTTATATGTAAACATACATAGACCCCCCCCCCCCCATGGTGTACCAAGACTAGTCTGTCCTAGTAGTTTTCAGTAATTCTTTGCTACTCAAGAAGAAATGAAAAAGTTGTTTTGGTCTCTTCATCTTTAAATGAACTGTAATGTGTATTTTTTTTTCCTGGAAATTACAAAGATGCTTTTCCAGGAAATCTTCAATCTCCACCAATTAAAACAATCTTGAGTTTTAATTTCTGGGCAAAGTAGTGTAGTCTTATATTTTTCAAAACCTGCTTTAATAAGTGTACTTAAATGCTTTAACCTCCCTTCTAGCCCACCACCCACCAGAGGTAGTAGAAAGGAAAGGGTGGTAGGGCAAAGGAGGGTGTGGACCTGCTTAGAAATAGTTCTTTGGGACGAATCCAATCTTCTTTGTCAGGATATCGGCAGTTTAGATCACACGAATGTGCAGTGGTAGCTCCATTCACTGGCAAACACCATTCACAAATCAACAACAGCAGTTCAATCCAGAAGAAACCTCCAGGCTCTGCCAACTGGCCCAAGTCTGAGGAAGCAGCAAAGCCACCGGAACACTGCCAAAAGGTCTTTGGTGCCTTTCTCCAAAGTCATGGCAAACAATGACCAGGGAAGAAGGCAAAGCAAACCAATGCCACAGTTCCATCATCAAGATCAGCATCAGCAAAACCCAATGGAGATCATCAAAAAGTGGCAAGGCAAACCAGCGCCACACAGCATTGTCCACCCTTTCCAACCATCATGTGTTCTCTCAAGTGTCCACTCTAGCAAAACATCCATGCCCTTTTCCCAACCAGCTTCCAGGAAAACACCTCTTATCTGTTCGCAGCAGAACGTCTTTCCACATATCTTCTTCAGCAAAAAAAAAAAAAAAAAAACCTCTCATAAGACAGTTTCCACAAAATTATCACACGACACAACCAAGTCTCTAAAGAAACCAGAAATTTGGACTCCACAGTAGAATTGGCTTAAACGTTTTCTGGGGGTTTGACTTGCCTATCCCTGATTTTCTCTTATGATTTTTTTTCAGATTTCAGTTGAAAAAGAGTGAGTCATACTGGAATAAGAGTATGGGAAACTCTTACTCTCTTTTTTTTTCTTTTTTTCGGAGCTGGGGACCGAACCCAGGGCCTTGCGCTTGCTAGGCAAGCGCTCTACCACTGAGCTAAATCCCCAACCCCTGAAACTCTTACTCTTATGTGGGGACAGGGACGAATTTTATTCCAGATTGTTCACTGTCTCGAAACCTAAGTGTGAAAAAAAAATGACAGGAGAAAGTCAGGGATGGGCATGTCACTCCAAGGAAGCATTAAGCTAACCCTACTGTGTCAATCAGCTGATTACTTTTCCACAAACAGAAATCCTCTTCAACAAAACCTCAAACCAAACCCCTTTAGAATTCTCAGCTCCAAGGCCACCATGTGTGTTGGGTTGAAATAGGGATTCAAGTGTTCATTGATACTTGGAGCTCCAAGCCAGTTCCCCCAAGGGCTTAGGATCAAAGCGTTTAGTTAGGCTGACAGTCCATATCTAACAGATGCCTTACTAGAGCAGCATGTATGTTCTGAAGGAGACTAGACCAATGTCAGTAGATACCCAGTAGCTGGAGGAAGGAAGTAGAAAGTGGGAGAAAGGAAAATAAAGAGGTTCTTCTTTGGGCAACTGTAGGGAGCGGCTAAAGATGGCGCCGACATCTGGTGGTCGTTTGTGGTAAACACCTACAGCGCATGTGTTGGCAGACCCCCAGCACCTACAAGGCCAGGGTGATATTCATGCAAAATAGGTTATTTCATGCTCCACCAATCCCTAGAGGACAAATTTACAGCCACAGCCTGTCTTGTATATAAGGCAAGTGCCTTTGTTCCTTGGGGTCCCCGTACTATCAATTAGGTGTTCCTGCAATAAAGGCTGATTGAGAAGGATCCAACGGTGTTGCGTCTTCCTTGCCGGTCGAGGTGGGCGCGACAGGCAACACTGGAGTGTTGACTTGAACAAACCTGTGTTAGAGGCCTGTCCTCCAAACATACAGCCATACTCTTTATCAAAGCAGCTGTGGCAATCACAAAGGACCTTTAAGACTGGGTCTGCTGACTGTTGATGTCCCCTCAGAGGAGAGGAAGGAAAGGGCCATTCAGTCTTCACTTGGGATTCTGGCTGAACCGTCCAACTGATTTGCATGTATGTCTGCCTAGCACCACATGGGCTCGTAGGCTCTAGACATGCTACAATACAGAAGGCTTAACTGAAGTGGGGTTCTATTTAGGCAGTTATAGGGAAGTCGTGCTAGGGTGAGACTTACCAGTGGTATGACTTTTGGGGATTTAGCCATGTTCCTGTAAGATTCACCATGTTCTGTGAACAAGTCAAATGAACTCACCGGTGCCCCAAGTTGGCCTTTGGTGGGAAATACTTTGGTCTGCTGGTGGCACCCTACTTGGGGTGAATAAACATTTGTTTCCATCTCTCTGGGAAAAGTTAATGCAACAGAACTGCTCACAGACAGCCCTTTGAAGCAGAATTTCTCAGTGATTTTTACCCACACAGACAATCTCACAAGCAGACTGGCATCTTTGACCGGGATTTCTGTTTGTAGAAAAGTAACCAGATGATTGCTTCAGTATTCTAAGTAAAAACTACGGCTGCCTGTGGACCAAATTTATCTGCAGACTGATTTTCCAGAGAATACCTCATGGTGCAGCCATGCACACTGTTTAAGCATCATGGAACACATTTGAGGACTTGTGAAGGAGACCGCAGTGTCCACGGAAAGATAAACTATTTACGGTATTTGTGGCAATCATAGAACGATTTTGCTGACCGTTGGGTAGACGCTTTTGAGAAATACAGCTTTGTCCCTGTTTGACCAAGGAGCTACTTTTCCAGTAGCCCATTCCATGGTTGTCTCTAAGAGTTTGAGAAGTACCCAGTCCGTCCAAGGTTTCCTCATGCGTTTCTGTGTGTCCGATGAGGACTTGATCTTCCTGTAATGAAGCTGTTAAAGTAGGCGTTTGTGTCTCTGAGATTTGGCATGGCAGACTGAGCCCAGAAGTCAAAGTGGATGAGTTCACTTCCCACGAAGCGTAGTATGATCAAACTACAGAGAATGCTTCATGGCGAGAGAAAGCTTCTCGTTTATTTATTCTGTCTCATCTTGGCTGCTCCGAACCTTGTACCAAAATGGATCTGCCCGCAGGTCATCCAGTGCTCCTGTCTTCAGGAACTTCCGGTTCTGTCTCTTTGACTGAAGCAACTAGACGACACGTGAAATCTCGATGTAAATACCCAGACTCTTAGTATTTTAGAAGATGTTACTTTAAAATTTTTTAATTTATTATTTGTGTGTGTTAGTGTGTGTGTGTGTGTGTGTGTGTGTGTGTGTGTGTGTGTGCATAGATGAGTATTCTCAGAGGCCAGAAGAGGGCATCAGATCCCCCAGAACTAGAATTACAAGTGGTTGTGAGCTGGCCGGTGTGGGTGCTGGAAACCAAACACACACACACACACACACACACACACACACACACACACACACCATGCAAATGGATTACATAAAATCTTTTTTATTTCTTTTTTTTTTCTTCATTTATTATCTTACACACTTTTGTGCTAGGAAGGATGTGAACAAATTGGCCAGGACTGACCAGATAGAGGACCGGCTTTCACGTTCACTCCCATGGTTACGTGTGGGAAATTGTACTTTCTTAGCCTATGGGAGTCCCTCAGAGTGAATAATGATGTACCTTTCCCCAAAGTACAGGATTTAAGTGTGAGGGGGATGCCCAGGTTGTCATCTATAACTCAGTGTAAGTGGGGAAGCACCACAATTTCCACGGCGTCCTGTTCATCAGCCCAGCTAATATTGGTACAAAGAAGCGGCTATTGGAAAGCACAGTTGTCAGAGGCTGCCCTTGGGCTTGGCTTCTGCATTCTGATGTTGTGAACACCGTCTGTTCATGAAGAACACTTCCCTGCTCTCACTTGGGACCCCTCAATTAGGACTGTCAAATCCCAAAGCTAGCAGAATCAAACCTGACATAAATGCTGTGGATTTGGGGACATTTCTATCTCACAGAATTTCTTTCTGTTCAGTTTGTCCAATAGTCTGATATTGTAATGATACGTCAACTACAGAGTCCACCCCCCCAAACATCCAATCGAGTTACAAAAAAAGATAAAAATTTTATAAATGATAAGAATGCCGTCACAAAGTACTTTAAGTTTAGGATTTGAGTTGGGGTACATTCATGGCTTTCTTTAGTTACCTAAGGTCTCATATGATTCAAGGACAAGCTAGGTAAGCATGCACAACATCCTTAGTGTGACAATTTCCTTCAAGTCAGTGGAAATTTGTCCTGATTTACATATTGACAGGTTGCTGGACAAAAAAAGGGCATATACCAACAGTTCATTTTTTATGTCTAATTTTGTAATGTATATGTGTATTTGTGTGTGTGTGTGTGTGTGTGTGTGTGTGTGTGTGTGCATGTGTGAGCGTATGTGTGAATGTGTCTGAAGAGTTTTCAGAGGACAATTCTTAGGGGTCATTAGGAATCACTTATCTCCTGATATCTTGTTGCTCTGGGGAAGGAACTCGGGTCTCAAGGTTGTCACCCCCGTGCACAGGCACCTCTGCCTCATTAGCCTTCTCACCAGCCCCTGCAGTTTTTCTTAACCTGTATGTGCAGCTCTCTCATACTGTGCACTTTGTGTATACTACATCCGTTTCAGTCTTCAGCATCTAGGGTCTGGATTATTACCTGCACAGCCCTGCAGATCTCATGGAGCACGAGAGATGGGCTCAAAGTTTCAGAGCACTGGCCTTGCTTGCAAAGGGCCCAGGTTCTATTCCCAGCACCCACATGTTGGCTGGCAATCATTTGCCTCTTCTGACCTCCACAGGAATGAGGCACACATATGTTGTGCATGCATGCATGAAAAACACCCATTTACACAAAATTTTAAAAAATGAAATGTATATATTCTGCCTGAGACTAGAATTTTTTAAATAGAATTAACACCCTCTTTTACAAAGTTCTTCAAAAATACTTTCATTAAAGAAACTCTACGCTCTTTGTGATAAAGTTTGTGTTTGCTTCCTTCTCTGAGGATAATGGAGACTGCTCATCCATCCATCCATCCATCCATCCATCCAACCAACCATCCATCCATCCATCTACTTCACATATACCGAGATGTTTGTGAGCAATGGTTATGAAGTAAAATATTTCATAAAATGCTAAGAAAGTTAAGGTGCTATCATATTCCTTATAGCCTAGTGATAGGTGTGGATGCACAAACCAGATGTGTAAAAGAGATACAGTAGAGTGGTGTTAACAGGTAAAGGGTAAAGATGGACAGGGGGTGTTGGACTGTCGTCCTTGGGGCAGAGTGTAGGAGGAGGCAAAGCTTGTTGGAGGAGAATGTACCCCTGCTGCTAACTGTTCACCCAGCACTGATTAGAGCCACAGCAAAATAGTTGTAAAGTTAAAGTGGGACTCAGGATCAAAGAAAGAGCTGGCAAGTCAGATGCTGACAGTGCTGGACTTCAGCAACCATGTAGCCCGTTATTACTCCTGGAGGAACTTGGAGTCAATGTTCTATCACATCTGCTCTGTGTCACGGAGCAGAAGGCCTGGGTAGGTCTCTGCCTTGGTCTCCACAAGCAGAGCTCATTTATTGTTCCTTCATTCTCTTACTGGAAAAGCAATAAAACCCAGAACAAAGCCTGTTTCACGTGGTCATTGAACAGTCTCTATTGCTTTTGTAGTTCCGTTTGTCTGTTCTGGTGCTGAGGCTAGCTTAGATGTACTTCATCTCTGTCTTTTGTGATGGAAAGAGGATACCCCAAGTCAGTGGTCCAACTTTAGTCTTCATGACTGCAGAGGAAGGGGCAGGACTTTGGAAGCAGCTCACCTTCTTCAGCAGAGGTCAGCAGAATAACTGGGAGTCTGGAAACCAGGACTACTGGCAAAGGTTAAATAAAATGAATTGACTTAACTGAGGAAAAATACACCAAAAGAGTGTTTAAGGAGACATGAAGAATACATGTACTGATCTGAGGTTTTATTGACATGGAACAGATTTCAGCCAACTTTCACATATTGATTCATTCTCACTTTTGGCAATCTCCACCCCATTAAGGATTTGTTAGAACCCCTCCACTGAGGGGATTGGATCCAGACTTCTTGCTTTCCATAACTGAGCTCAATTATTTCCTGTTAAAAAGATAATTAGCTCATGATCATGTTTAGAAGGGCTAGGGCTCTCAGAAACTGTGTTGGATCTGGGGATGGCAAGAGCACGGCAACATAGTTTGAAGGTTTTTGTCCCCAGTATCTCAAGTATAATGAGAAGATTGTGCTCCTTTATGTAATGCTGTTAACAGATGCTATTTTGTAACATTTTATTGCAATGCTATTCGCAAAAGATTTTTGAACTTTGTTCCAATTTTTTTTAATTTATGACGTGTGTGTGTGTGTGTGTGTGTGTGTGTGTGTGTCACACTTGTACATATGCAGATGACCATGTATTCAGGTACATGTGGACACTGAGGTTAAATGGTGTGTGTCTTCCTCGGATGCAATCCACTTTGTTTTGAGACAGATCCTTTTTCAGGGACCTGGACTCAATGACGTGAGTAGGATGGTTGATTCATGATCACCAGGGATCCTCCCATCTCTGCCTTCTCAGCACTGAGGTTGCACCCACACCACCTTATACCACGTTAATTTTAGGTGTGCTCTGGGGAATCAAACTCAGACCATCTTGTTTGCATGGCAAACATATAACTGGCTGAGCCACCTCCTTGGCCCAACTTCTCTCTCTTTCCGTTTGCCTAGTGTAAATATTTAACACTGACTCATTTGTAGCCCCTTACTTAGGTGTCTGTGAACAGACCACTGCCACTAAAAGGAAAACATTTCATGTGCTGGAAGGCAGGCTACTATGTTTCTTTCTTTGAGCTTTGATACCTTGGTGTTGTGTAGCACGTTCCTCTGAGACTGAAACGTTCCGTCCTAGAGGGAAGTTCCAAAAACTGAAGGTAAACAAAACAGCCGCAGGAAATCCAGGAAACTGACCAGATTAACTAGGTCCTTCTCTCCCAAAGACTATAAAAACAATAAAGACAGTTGAGAGTCATTTTTGAACAAGCTGCAAAGAAGTCTCTGACACCAGATTCACTGCCTCGGGGAGTAGCAGAAACTAGTCCAGTAGTCTAGAAGAGGTCTAAACCAAGTGAATCACTTGGAAAAGATGCTCTCACTCTGATGAGTATGCTCTGGGTTGCCTGGCTTTTGTGAGCTGTCACCCAACCTGAGGTGAGCATTGGCAGTTCTGATGTCTTTGAGTCGTTTCTGCTCCTCCTCTGTATTCATGTCAGTAGCCCAAATAAAGCTCAATTGTGTCACCAACATGGACTTTGACGTATCCATGCTTTCATCAGTGATGGCCTCCCTATCTAGGGTGAGCAGGAGTGTGTGTTGCAGCTACTCAAAAGTCTTACCACATGAGATTTGAGCAGGAGGCACAGCTCTTCTTTCTAGCTCATTCTCCTTTGGGGTCTTGTTGTTTGCATGATATAATCTACTTCTTTGGGAACATATAAATGTGTTTTTCCAGTTGAAATCAGTGTTCCAAATGTATGTCTGCCATCTAGAGTTCAATCTGTCTGAACCATGTGGGCCAGTTCCTGGTTCCTGTTTGTCAGTATCTGTACTAAGATGCTAAATGCAGTTGTTTAATTGGTACAGGAATGACTGGCTTTTCTTTTTTTTTCGTTTTACCCTCTTCAAATATGCTCAAGGTTCAGTGAGGTCATACCAGAGAAAAATGGCATTTACTCGGAAATGTACATGGTCCCAAGTTCTTTACCTTGAGGTAACAGACAAGTAGATGTAGAGGAAGCTGGCCTGGCATGGGGGAGCTGCAGGTTAGAGTGTCATGGCTGCCTCATGAGCTGGCTACCTCTCAACAGCCTGTGGAATCTTCTTCCACCTCTAAATTGCCATTAAACTTGGTCCATTTTTCAGGTTTTAACAGTCTCTCTTAGATTTGAAAGACATCATGTTATAGTGAAACCCTGTCACTAGCGTCCTGAAATGCATCTGTGAGGTTGGGTGCCTCCCTTACACTCTGGTCTGAAATATAAGTGACTCGGATTCCTACAAGACCAAAAGGCCTGGGACAGGAGGAAGGAAATGCAAATAGGGTAGATCCTAGAGTCATAGATTCTCTGACATCTGGTATCTGCTGGCTTTTATAGATCATTTAATTCTTGGGTGCAACATGGGCCCACCACCTATCATCCTCTGTCCATCATCAGTTCCCATCATCAGCTTCCCCCACCATGTGCTGCTCACCATCCACTCATCCACTCCCTCATCTGCTGCCCACCATTCACTTCATCATCTACTGCCCATCATACCCCATCATCTACTCCATCATCTACTCCATCATCCACTCCCTCATCCACTCCATCATCCACCCCATCATCTACTCCATCATTCACTCTATCATCTGATGCCCACCATCCACTTCATCATCCACTGCCCATCATACCCCATCATCCACTCCATCATCTACTCCATCATCCACTGCCCATCATACCCCATCATCCACTCCATCATCCACCCCATCATCCACTCCATTATCTACTGCCCATCATACCCCATATCCACTCCATCATCCACTCCACCATCCACTCCATCATCTACTCCATCATTCACTTCATCATCCACTCCATCATCCACTGCCCATCATACTCCATCATCTACTCCATCATCCACTCCATCATCCACTCCATCATCCACTCCATCATCCACTCCATCATCCACTTCATCATCAACTGCCCACCATATCCCATATCCACCCCATCATCCACCCCATTATCCACCCCATCTTCTACTCCACCATCTACTCCATCATTCACTTCATCATCCACTCCATCATCTACTCCATCATCCACCCCATCATCCACTCCATCATCTACTCCATCATCCACTTCATCATCAACTGCCCATCATATCCCATATCCACACCATCATCCACCCCATCATCCACCCCATTATTCACGCCATCATCTACTCCATCATCTACTCCATCATTCACTCCACCATCCACCACATTATCTACTCCATCATCCACCCCATCATTCACTCCACCATCCACCACATTATCTACTCCATCATCCACCCCATCATCTACTCCATCATCCACCCCATCATCTACTCCATCATCCACCCCATCATCTACTCCATTATCCACTCCATCTTCTACGCCATCATCCACTCCATCATCTGTTGCCCACCATCCACTTCCATCATCCTCTGCTCAGCTTCCTTAGCAACTGATGCTTTCTCTGAAGCCATATTACAGAACCCCTCATGGTAATTTCTTTAAGTCTAAGCCTATGGTATCCTAGTCTTTAGGACATTTTGAAAGTGTTTGGAACTCTCAGGTTTTACTGGTGTTTGGGCTCCTTGACCTAAGGGAATCTGCTTCTGTTACCATTGTCCATTCTGGAAGCTCTTTCCCATTCATGCTCCTGGAGGGTGAAGAGAGTGAAATCTACTGAAGCTTCTGATGACTTCAAAGTTTATTAGGAAAGTACTATATTCCCGACAGGAGCATGCCGAGTCACATGATTGAATAAGACCCAACCCCCATCTCCATCTCCCAGGAGAACTTTATATGCATAGTCTCTGAGGTGGGGCTATATTTAGAAGGAAATTACAAAACTGAATAAGCAAAGGGTTTTGCTAGAGGAAATAGATAAAAAAGATGGTGATGGTCATTCTTGGTAGTCAGGGAAATGGGAGCACTCCTAGATTAAAACTCTGACATGATCACTGGGCTGTGGTTCAAGATCCAGTCTTTACTAAAAGACGGCAATGCAGGTGCAATCTTTCCAAACAACTTCACATAACTTCTGGAAGCACTTCTCTCCAGAGTTATTGGCTCCTGAGAGAGAAAATCATCAATTGTAGGTTGAATCCTTGTCCTCTGGTGGGCAGATGCACCAAGAGAAGGGTGGGGTGGGGTTATCTTGAAGTTGTGCTTCTTTATAAGTTTGATGTAAATGGATTGAAGAGCTCCTTGGAAATTCAAGTCTCTGAACCCCATTCTCAGAAAGAAAAATTCAGAGGTCTCTTACAGTAGCCACTGGCTACCATAAAAAATGGTAGCATGAGAGAGACAAAGCTACAAGCAGACACCTGGCTGATTGGTCCAACAGGATGATTTTGGTGTAAGGTAAATCCAAACCAAGTATTGTGCCTATCTCAAATACCTCAAAATATCTCAAGGGAACCTGAAGCGGAAACTTAAGCGATCTTTGGAAAGTCGGTTGGATGGTGTTTTGCTGGGGCAAACACATGAAGGAATGCTTCATTCAAGTGGACACAGGTGTGAAAGGCTAAGGCAGACTTGTGAAGGAATGTTCTGCTGTAACAGACACAGGAAAGAGGATGTTCTGCTAAAGCAAGCACATGAAAGGACATGTGATAAACCATTTTCTGCTAATGACATGCATGTATTGGTCTGCCTTACATTGCATAGTTGAGCTGCATTTGTGGGGACACTATTGACAGAAATGCCCCAAAAAACTCCTGAGGCTGTGCTGAAGTTTGTAGCTTCTAAGGACTTGGGCTGATTGGATGCACACGCTGATGCAAGGCACTTGGAGGACATGTGATGTTTGGAGGGTAGAATAGGACTCCACAGAGTGACGGAGACAGAGCTTGGCTTGCTGGTTCAGTTAGCTGGGCAATGCTTATAGGTCTTGTATCTTTGCTTCTCTAAGAGAGGCACAGCCAAGAACTTCTCCTGGTGTTCCTGCTGGTCCCTCCTGCTGACTCCAGCCAAGGCTGAGGCCTGGCTGTCTCTGCGAGGTCATGTCACCGCTATTGCTAGCCTGACTCTACCAACCTGGACTGCTGGTGTATCCATGAGGTGTTTGTGAGTGGATTGGGCTGCCACTGCCTGCTAACCTGTGAACTGAACTGCCCATTTCCAGACAACACAGGCGGGAGTTGCTCCAAAGAACCTTTCTAAACAGGTTCACTTCCCCACCCCACCTCCGCCCCACCCCTTGCCATCCTGTGTCCTTTTATTTTTCCCCAGTACCTCTGGTAGTTGATGGGTTATAAGGAAGGTTAAAGCATTTAAGAACCATCATTAAAAATAGGATTGGAAAAGGTTATAAATTACAGGAACCCAACAAGATTTTGTGATTTGTGATATTTAAGTGATTCTCAAATACAGTCACATACATTGGAACAACATCAAAGTTCTAAACAGAGCTGGGTCCTTACCTTTGTAATTGATATCAAGCAGTTGTTTTGTTTTCTAACCCTGATATACACATATGAACACAGTTCAGTTTGTAAAGCCCACGTGAGTCTGGGGTTCAGAATTTGATCCCCTGCACCTCTAGGCATGACAGCACATGTCTGTAGAATCCCTGGGGCTTGTTGGCCAGCCAACTTCTAAATTGGTGAGACTGGGGTTTACTGGAAGATCCTGTCTTTAAAAAACAAAGTGCTGCTGCATAGAGGAAGACACCTGACACCGGCTGCTGTTCTCCTGTGTGCATGCACACACAGGCACACACATGCAGTCACACACACTTATGCACGTAAGTGTACACACATACACGTGCACATACACACATGCATGCATGTACACACACATGCCCTCACACATACTCTCACACAATGTACACACAAACACATGCACATATACACACATGCACACATACACATAAACACACACGCGCGCACAAGTGTGTACACTCTTGTACACACACACAAAACAAGTGACAAATATATAAGCGAGTCTGGTTAATTACACTTGATTCCAAGCTCACAGATCTCAGTCCCTCTGTAACATGCTGAGGTGTGTGCAGAAGCATTAAAGCACTCGGAAGTGACATTGTGTGCCTTTCATCTCAAACCGTGCCACTCCAACCCACCAGCTCCTATCTCCCTCGTCCCATTTCAAGGTCTCCCACTAACTTTGATTATATTCTGTAGACCATGTATCTTACATTTTTGTTTGTTTGTTTTGAAAGGGCTGGCACTCGATGCCAAACCTGAATACCCTAGTCTCTTCCCAGATGTGAGAGGAAGAGGACTGACACCTGCATGCCGTCCCTTGACCTGCACATGCAGAGCCTGCTCGCCTGCCCTTGAGCATGCATGCCCATGGGCCTGAAAACACGCCCCATGCATTCCAGGTACATAGATACTTTGTAGTTTTGAAAAGTTGGCACACATAACCAACTCTGCCACAATGTTTTGTTTTTCTAGTAATAAAGATGTAACTGTTTCTTGCCAATTTTGATTAAACAATGATGAGTTACAAGGGTTTTTCCCCCCCAAAGATGCTTCAAAGATTAGATGGGTGTTGAACTCTAAAGTGTTATCTAGAGAGTTGAGCAGTTTCTTCTGAGGTCTAAGGGACTGGGCTGGGAAAGGAGTGGCCAGGAGTCTCTCAACACCCTGCAGATGTGCAGGAAGATGATCTGCAAAAGGACTCAGGATTGGGAGAGTTTGAAACAGTAACATTTTTTGTAACTAATTAAGGTCAAAGAAGAAATTTCTCTGGTATTTTTAAAATGTTAATATGTAATGAAATCTAATTTTTCTTTGGAATTCCTATGTAGCTACTCTAATCAGCAATCATTTAAACACCTTGAAAGTGTAGGATCATTAAATTGTATACATTGGGGGGTTGGATTAATTGACACCAGACCATCTAATTTAACTTTATTTCACAATTAGGAAATTCAGTATCAGGTAAGGTCATGATTACTCTCAGTGGTAGAGTTTGATGTTTTTGAAACGCTTTCTGGGGCTTTTTATTCATAAAGCACAGGCTTTGATTTAACTTCCAGCCACTACCTTTTTTGTTTTCTCTTCATAAAAGTTGGAAACCAAGACACCCCTATCCTTCTGAATCCTGCTGAATCCAGTGCCTTTTATCTCACGGAGGCCTGAGAGCTGAACCCAGCCTTGCTTCCTCAGATGGGCAGAGCTTAGAGAGAAGGCAAAGCGAGCAGGCAGGATGCAGCACGGAGCCAGCTTGCTCTCCTAACCATGGCACAGGTTCACCAAAGTTGTCGCAACCAGCAGAGGACAACCCAGAACCACACAGGGACCCCAGCAGCAGATGGAGATCAGCAAAGGCGAATGCAGGAGTTGGCAGCAGCATCCTGGCCCACTGATCCTCTTCCAAATGCATGGTTGGCTTTCGAGCTGTCGTGCCTCTGCCATCCTGCGCTCTGCTGAAGTGTCTGCAGGTTTCTGAGGAATTAAATTCTTATGATCTGACTCTTCATTTGAATGAGACACACGAAGAATCATTACCCTTCGCGAGCGACAAGGGGGAAATATGATTACGGGTGATTACAAGAGAAGGATTTATGGGGAGGAAAAACAGCCTAAAGTTTGGTTCAGCTGCTCACAAACCTGAGGGCCAGCATCTCTGATCTTCCATGGTCTTCCGTAGCTCAGCTCCAAGGAGCATTTCCTCACAGAGAGGAAGAGGAAAGATGAGTGTGTAAAACTCTTTCTTTTTTTCCCATAGACCCAGAAAACAAGTGGGTTCCTAGAATTTCTTCTCATAAAAACTATACAATGAAATATATACAGTTCACTGGCCAGAAACATGTCATGTGACCATTTCTGAAAAGAAGGAATGTTTAAAATGATGTTGTGTCTAGCATCTATGATTGAAAAGAGGGGAATGGTTTGGCCTTAACTTACAACTGGAGGCCCGGAGAGATGGGGGCTACGATCTTTCCTAGGAAAGGTATCTTTATAAGACTAGGTGGCAGTGCATGCTAACAGGAGCCTGATATAGCTCTTTCCTGAGAGGCTCTTTCAGAGCATGACAAATACAGAGGCGGATGCTCATAGTCAACCATTGAATTGAGAATGGGGTCCCCATTGGAGGAGTTAGAGAAGGGAGTGAAGGAGCTGAAGGGGGTTGCAACCCCATAAGAACAACAATACTAACCAACCAGAGCTCCTAGGGACTAAACCACCATCCAAAGAGTACACATGGACAGACTCATGGCTCCAGCTGCATATGTAGCAGAGGATGGCCTTGTTGGGCACCAACAGGAGGAGAAACCCTTGGTCCTGCCAAGGCTTGACCCCCCAGTGTAGGGGAATGTCAGGGTAGGGAGGCAGGAAGGGGTGGGTGGATGGGTGGGGGAACACCCTCATAGAAGAAGGGGGAGGGAGGATGGGATAGGGGGTTTATGGATAGGAAACTAGGAAAGGGGATAACATTTGAAAATGAAAATTAAAAGAATTCAGTAAGACTAGATGGCTATCACATGACCTCTAGATGGGCTGGGGCATTTGTACAGTGGTTTAGTGGCAATGTTTAGTTATATGGTGCTTTCCCTGCTGGCTGATTTTGCATATGCATAGACTTCCACTGTACCAAGTGCTCCACACATTTTCAGTATTGTATTTGGTCCTCACAGAGCAGAGGCTGGAGAGATGGCTCCGCAGTTAAGACTGTTTGCTGTTCTCCCAGAGGACCCAGGTTTGGTTTCCAGTCCCTACAGGACACCTCACCAGCTCCTGTAACTCCAGTTTGATCAGGGGTTCCACTGCCCTCTTCTGGCCTCCGTAGGCACCAGGTACACACTCAGTGCATACGTGTCAGGCAAAGCTCACACACATAACCTAAAAACGAGCCTTAAAAGAACTTGGAATGCAGAGGCTGTTTGGGCAGAATCACGGAAAAGCAAGCTGACTGACACCAGAGAAGCTGAAGTTCCAACAACTAGGGCAGCCCTGGACTTGGCCTGAGATAATCTCCTGGAGCGCCGCTCTCATTGAACCTGTGTTGGTTTCTGTATCATAGACACTGAGTACGGATTCCGCCTAGAGACATGGAAGGTGAATTTTGTTCCGGCAGCAGCATGGACTCTTTTCATTTTCTTCCCTCCTCCTCAGAAAACCCCAGCAGACAAGTCTCCAGGTACTGCTCCCCATGGCCAATGCTGGGATAACCACAGCCACAGTGGGATAACCTGCTCGTTTGAGGAAGCGCGGCCCACGTATACTCTCTGAAACGTGCTTACATGTACAGTTGCCTGTCATTTTTACCTTTTCTCTGGGCAAGTATGAAAACTACTGAGTTCTTTTTTTATCATCACCCTAAACATGGCTCCTCTGGAGAGCAGGCTTTGTGGCTCACCACTGGCTTACGTTGGATTCCTGGGCTTGCGGGGCGGCAGGATGGCAGCAGGAAGGAGGGGAGCTTGGAAAATTCCTTAGTCCTGCTGCCGGTGCCAGCCCTAGTGGAGTGTAGCTGAAGTCCATCCTTATAACGTTACACGTCAGGATGTTTAGAAGAAATTCCTGTGTTCCTTAGAATTACTTCTGTGCCTGGTTATCCTCTCAGTGAAGAGTCAACGCTTCTGCGGCGATTTAAGGAGAGACTTGCTAGTCTGTGCTCACACAGCCTTGTCCTCCGTTTTATTGATTTTGTGTAGGATCGGATTGGTGCTCACTTACGCCAATGGTAGTATAATGTGAGACTATTTTGTGGGCTACACCAGCCTTTCCTTCAATTATGAATTGATATTTCCCACGAAGCCTTAGTAAAAGGAAGACTAAAGGGAGAGACCACCACGCCTTCCATTTTGCGCTGTTTTATCCCAGTGCCTGTTGAAGTTGTCTGATGTAAAAGTTGACGATGATCAGATGCCGCTCATGTGGGCTTTGTGCAGATGCCGGCGTTTCTGCTAACACCGGAAGGACGTTTCGCCTTATGAGCGTGAGCTAAGACAGGGAACGGTGGGAACGCGGGGCAGCTGTACGAAACGAAAGGGCTGCTGGGAATACATAGGTCTCATTTTCATTCTGCCCGGTCTCAATGGCTTGACAGAGGGTGTGAATGGGCTTCCCCGAGGTCCCCGCTGAAAGTACGGTAGGCTACAAGTCACTGTGAGAGTCTAATCCAATCTTCATGGTTCTAAGAAAAGCAAGACCCAGAGGTTAATGTTGTCCAAAGTCACATGACTTAGGCCGCT
The DNA here is from genome assembly GCF_021556685.1 of Rattus norvegicus. NCBI lineage: Eukaryota > Metazoa > Chordata > Mammalia > Rodentia > Muridae > Rattus > Rattus norvegicus. The sequence continues at coordinate 125,081,804 of NC_141541.1, read as the reverse complement.
CGGGGTTCTGGGTTATCTCCTTGGAACGTATTCAGTTTTACACGTCAACAAAATCCTGTTGGGAGATAACTACCCAGGGAGATAATTCAGTACTGTTATTCTGGGACTCTCTGCTGCTCCTGAAAATAATTTGCATATGATACAAAAAATAAAATAAGAGAAAAAGAGAAAGATCAGGTGGTATGGGAGACGCTTCTTAAGTCCAGGAAAACATTCTTTTAGGTTTATGGTATGAAAATAAAATTTGGGAATCACGGAATCAATACTTAGCATTAGGGTATTTCCATATCGCAGGCAAATGAAAACAAGGGCCACCGTAGAGATGACACTGTAGAGACGACCCTAGGAATGGGAAAGCTACCGGAAGTGGGCTTCATTTTGTTTCTCAGATTCTGGAAGAAAGTAGTTATGTTTGGGGGAGTTGAGGGTTCAGCCTCCCTAGTACGTTCTTGCTTAGGGACAGTAAGTACATGCTTTTCCATGATGGCCCCTGGTTATGTGGACGTCGGTGTCATCGCTTCTATGCTGGGGGCTATCTTTAAGGCCAAGCAAAAGGAGCTCAGTATTTCCACGGCAACTCCCGTTTGTGCTGAACATTTGCTTCTTTGCCTTCAGGTTTCTTCCGCACCATTGTTAATCATGTTTTCCCAGAATCCTTTGCTAACTGACTGACTCTTCCCGAGCTGGTTCAGCTCAAGTTGGGGAAAACAACAGGAAGGGAGACCCAGATCGAGCTGTCTGTCTCCATTCGCTCCAGGAAGTATGGCGCATCTGTGGTCAGAGCTTCTGGGTGGGACAGCCCTGTTATCTGCAAGCATTCCAATTGCCACTCAGCCTAGGGGAAGGTGCCAGCTGCCCCAGTCCTCCCCTGCTGGCTGTACGGTGCTCCTAACATCCTCGTCACCAATTGCTTATGTGAAATCCTTTCCCTTTGGCTCTCTGATAAGGTCTCTGCTCTTCTAATAGTTGATCAATCTTTCTCAGTGACACGCCTCCTGTGACAGGTTTCATTCGGCTGTGTTGTTCTAGCAGGGCATTTCTCTTTAGAAACACTCTGAGTTACCCCGATCACAAGCTCTACCCTGCCAGCATCTCAGGTTTGTCTTCTTAGCCTGGTAGGTGGCAGTCCTAACCCACCTTCATCCTAATACACAACGGTAATTTCTCTTCCTTGTTACCGATTCTCCAGTCCTTCCTTCTTGATTTTTGTGTTTGTTGCAAAAACCTTTGTCTTTGTGTTTACAATACGCTTGACTTAGCAGCTCCAGTCTTTGAAATTCCTACACAGATTCTCAGTCTTGGGCTCAGAGAAAGCTGCCAGATCCTCCCAGGATTCGCAGCCCTGTGTTTTCCTCTGGATTTAGGGCATCATCAGAGTAGTTTCCGAGTCACAGATTTATATCCACGTGGGTTTTTGCTTATCTGTCTCCACAGTTTGTAAAACACAGATAGACACAGACCTGGGTGAGTACAATAGTGTAAACCCTCTGTCAGATGCCGGTCCGTGGAGATGTGCACACAAGAGTAGAGCAGCCACACCTCTTTGTAATCTCTGACACGAGCCAAGCTTTGCTGAGCAATGGCTGTGTGCCGCCTACTGTTTCTACAGGCACCGCATCATTTAATCCTGTCCTCTAATCACGACGAGGACCCAACCCCTAGCATCCGTTTTAGCTGATGACAAGGGGTTTGTTCTGTCTGATTCTAGCGCCCTGGTCTCTCAGACAATCCCTGTCATCTCTACAATTTAAGGTCACTGAACACCATCTTTCTTGTAGATTTTCTCTAATCTTAACCAGGTTAAGAACAGGCCAGAACGTTACTGGCTGTTGTGGTAGCGGTTGTTCTACAGATATTAGCATTTGGATACTCGCACCTGAAGGAATGCTCTTGGCTGTAAAGAGGTTAACAGCCATTTGAATACAGGTCAGACTTGTTCAAACAGACAAATCTCTTCTTAAAATATTTTAATTACACACACTTATTAATCTATGTATGTACCACAGTGTCACGTGGAGGTCAGAAGACGACTCACGAGAGGTACTGCTCTGCTACAGTGTGGGTCTCAGAGACTTGCCAGCGAGCACCTTTATCCAGTGAGCCATTTTGTCAGCTTTCAGAATAACGGTCTCAATGCACTTATTAATGCCCTTTCTTGAAATGCGCTGTTTTGTTTGGAATCATTCAAAAATATATTGGTAAGAAAACGGATTTTTTTTTCCCGTTGCCTGGCGGTGTATAAGGAAGACACAGTAAAGTTTTATGCGCCTAGAGTACCTGTGCAAAATAAAACAGTCATCATGCATGAAATGAATAGACATGGGAGAGTGGCGCCTTGAGTCTCCTGAGTGCTCAAGTTAGAAGCACACGTGGGGCAGGGTGGGGGGACAAATTAGCATGGTGATGGTTTTTTCTGTGGGCGGTATGTGCTTCCCCTCAGAAAACTTTCTTTTCATTATCTCTTCCCTCTCATATTCGACAATTTGAATATTAAATAGCTTATCAGTCTATGCCGTTGTAGCTTGAATTTGAAATGCTGCCTCGCAGTCTCTTGTGCATGGACGCTCGATCCCCAGGTGGTGACCAGTTAGGGAGGTTGTGGGAACTGTAGGAGGTGGTGCCTTACTGGAGACTGGAGAAGGATGTCACTCTGGGGGTTGTGGATTTACCTCACTTTATATTCTCTCCCTGCTTCCTGTGTGGGGGTGTGATATGACCAGCCAGCTTTCTGCTCTGCCTGTTTGGCTGCCATGGTCCCCCTGCCATTAGGGCTGTCCCTCTTTGGAACCATAAGCCAAAGCAAACCCTTTCTTTCTTAAGGTGATTCTGGCTAGAGTGTTTTATCACAGCAACAACAACAAGGACAACAAAAACAACAAAAACATCTAATAAATGTGCTTTAGAAATGGAGAGTTTTTCCTTCGGGCAATAGGCACCACTCCAACCCTGGTGTTTCTGAGTCCCGCTACTGTAAAGGTCTCATCAATTTTGATCAATCAAATGACCAACGCTTGCGCAGCCTTTAATAAACACAGCAGTTATAGTAGAACTCAGCAGGTGAGAACTTCAAATGTCAATCATTAATATTGGAAAACAGTGGACTTCGAAGTTACAGGCTACCATATAGAGTAATGCTGGGATCGGCTGCGGTGCCTTTGAATTTGATGGACGCTCTTTTCAGCCCTTAGAGGGTTTAACTCTCGGGGCTTGGATTCTAGGAAACTCAATGCCTACCAGAGCTACTCTAAGCCAATGGCTTTCAGGGTCTCAAAAATTTGAAAAATGAAATTTGCAGACCACAGAGGATGAGGTATCTAGAGAAACGTAAAGTGGCATCTGAAAATGAGTTATTACATGGTTGGGAATTGGATCTGACTTTATACATCTCCAAAGGTGGGTCCCTGATGAACCACATATCCTAGTACGGTGTGTTTTACTCTGCCTAGTCCTAGCTGGCCCTGTGACCTATCTTTGGCCAGTACACTGGGGTCAAATCAACACTGCAGAGGTTCCCGGTGTTGGGTGTTAAGCAGCTTTGGTTTGGACATCGTAGTCTGGCGGAGCTCACCCTACAAGATGCTGTGTATGTGTCGTGTTAACACATAGTTGTCTTGAGATTACTCTGCTTGGGGAAGCCCCCGGTAAAATCTGCAGAGAGGCTTGCTGGTATAGAAAGAGGAAGACCTACCATCCAGCCCTGAGCTCTCCAGCAGAGGTGGTGGACACAGGAGACAGCTTAGGACAATGGAAGCAGCTAGCATCTAAGAGTAACCGCACACAGCATCTGAAGGAGAAGGGCTTAGCTGAGCCCACTGGGCAGTTTTCTATACAGAGATAGCTCATGGAAACCACCACTCCTCAAACTTGACTGTTAACCTGTACCACGGGCTACATGTTGGCAGCTAAAGGCTGGTTTGAGTAAATCCTTACTTTTCATTTGTGCTAATCAAGTCTCTTATAGGGAGAAAAGGGGGAGCCTTTCACTGTTTGACAAAGTTAGACAGAAATGTCACTCTCCAATCTCCTAATTGTGACTCATTGACTGAACAAATGTTGTTAGCCACACCCATGGCATGGTAAGTCTCATAGTCACATCCGTCCCACGGCTCTCCTTCAGTGCTGACCATAGAGGCAGCTGGGGTGGTGTGCGGACCGAGGTGCTCATCAAACACAGTATGTGTCTCCTGCTGTGAGTTCACGTGACAAATCTGTAGCCAGTGGAAATTTAAATTTGCAATTCTCTATCGTCCCTGATGGAGCGCCTACAGGATGGTAGAGTGTCCACCAGCCCAGATCTTTGGCCGGGACAGGGGACCAGAGACCCTCCTTGATCCCTATGGATAGCCGAGTGATCCAGAAATGATTTCTTGTTCCTAAGTTCCTAGTGTGAGGGTAATTTGCACTGATAGCAATCTCAACCCCCATGGCCAATGCAGGAATCTGATATTCCATAGGTCCTGGTATACCTATTCTAAAGCCATTGAAAACAACTGGAGGGATCGGGGACGTAGGTCAATCTGGGTTAAAGCCTCAGTGCTGAAAACAGACAAAACCAACTTGGAATCTAAATAAATATACAGGGTGTGAGTCTCTGTGTCAGCAGAATTTAAAGGTAATATTCTGCTTTGATCTCCAACTGGAGAGAGAGAGAGAGAGAGAGAGAGAGAGAGAGAGAGAGAGAGAGAGAGAGAGATTTTGAATATGTGGGTGGGCCTGTGACACGGCATTAAATGGAGGTCAGAGAATAACTTTGGGCATTGGTTCTCACCCACTGCACTAAAGCAGAGACAACTTGCTTCTAGGCTGTGTGTACCCAGCTAGCTGGCCTATAGATTGCTGGGAATTCTTCTGCCAATGCTGCCTCCCATTTTATTTTCAGAGGGCATGTGGTAGAGAGTCAGTACCCGCCCTGTCCAATCTTTAATCTGTTCTGGGAAACTGAACTCAGGTCTGGAGATCTCAAAGCACACACTTTGCAAACCAAGCTGCCTCGCCAGCCCCTCTGGGGGTGGTTTTCTTAGTTTCTCAACACAGGCCTTCTGTCAGCAGCACCGTTTTATATCTGGAGTAATTTGAAGACACTTGATACTCACGTCATCCTTGAATCAAGTTGTTTTCCTTTTTGTCTCTGAGAGTAATTTTCCAGCAAGGTAATAAAAATAATTAGAGAATATAAAATATTTATGAGTAATGACATGATTAATATTTGTATTGCTAAAGAGGTGGATTTTTTTTCTTTCTAAAATAATTTATTATGTAACACTAAGCTCGTATTAAAATAGAACCCCATGGTCCCCTACCTCAGTTGTAGTTATTTTCAGTATATGGGCAATATTTTCAAATATGTTTTGGCTCCCTAAAAACTTGCTCTGTTTTTTTTTCCTTCTTTGCCCTGAGGATTCAACACAGGGCCTTGAGCATGCTAGGCAAGGCATGTTAGCAATGAGCTACATCACCAGCCCTTATTTATTTATCCTGATAAGATACAGGGTCTTATCACATAGTCTGAGGGGGTATCTAGCTTAAGGTCCTCCTGGCTCTGTCACTCAAGGGCTAGGATTTCAAGTATGTACCAGAACCCCTTTAACTCTGCTCTGACCATCCTTTACAGTGACGAATCCTCTTCCCACACCTGTGTAAGTGCACCCAAGCTTTCTATGGACACACGTGGTCATGACTGTATTTCTTAACTAGGTTAGGTCAGATTTCCACCATGGTTTTTATCAGTTGGTCACCACCATCCCTGGTTTGACCAGGAGGATCTGAAATGCACACCATTTTGGGCTAAGTATTGCTAGCTCCATCTTCCATAGAAGTGTCCTGTTTTGGAAGACAGAGTAGATGGACACCCGAGCTACTGAACAGCTACACGATCCATGGCTCTGATATTTGGATCCTGTGCTCGATTCTCAACCCCTCCCCCAGAATTGTATTCATACTTGTCTCTAAGATACCACCCACCCCTTGGGTAAACACATCATAATTAGCAAGGCCTGGTTCCCATACCACTGTTGATTGGCATTAGATAACCTTTGTAATACCACACAAATATTGAGGAACAAAAGAGAATTTCTAGATGAAAGGCAGCAAGGCCTTGGGTGAAGAGTGGAGCCTTTCTCTGCAGAGCCATTTATGACAGCAGGGATATCTTGTCCATGGAGCTGGCCCTAGGCCTCCTGGACTGTTTGACTAGCCATTCTCCACTGATTCTGTTGATCAATGTTGGGACTGCATTCTCACAATAGTGCATTCTCTGGTGCCGTCTGCAAGGTTCTTCTTTTATTCTTCAGTCCTTCCTTGTGGTCTGAACACCGCCCTGTGTCGCTGCTCTTACCATCTAGCCCATCCTTACAAATGATTGACAGGACCAGATTTCCAGCCCCATCCATTGTGCTTGTTTCAAATGCACAGTAATCACTCTCTGCTGTCCTGAGCATTTAACTCTTGATGGATTTCCCTTTCCCCATCCAGAATGCAAAGCGAGGACACAGTAACGTGTTCTCCTTGATCTCGAGCGTCACCTGTAATTTCTGTCTGCCATATTGGCTGACTGGCTCATCTTTACCTCCTCCTTACACATAGAGACTCTCACCAGGGACTCTTTAGTGAGCCAGGAGTCATACTTTACTGTGAATCTACCATCAAAATAAATTTCTGAAGAGCAAATAAATTTGAATGCCTAAGGTACAGACATACCCCTGTAGATACAAAGCTGGACTGATGCTAAACACACACACACACATACACACACACGAACTAAAATATTGGTGTGATTATCAGTAGTATGAGCATCAGCAGAGATGGACCCAATATCTATGACTTCTGCCCAGAAAAGCACCTAGGGCTTGTGTTTTGTTAGCTGTATGGTTTAGGGCTTCCTTGTATTATATTACTTTTGTGAGCTCTTGAGACAGATTAATAAACATGTTTATCCTTCTTATGGTCTCAGTATCAGTGAGCTTCTGTGGGATCTGAAACAAAGCCTCAAAGACTCAACCTCAATTAGGTTCAAGCGTTTTGAGTCCCAGCATTAAAAACTGTTTACTAAAGCAGGTCCTCTATAAGAGCACGGGGAAAGGGTGTAGACGGGTTTGGAAAATGTTCTGCTTGGGAACTGTGAAAGTCATGGGCTTTGTCATTTTGGATGGGAGAGTTTGGGAGTTCTCACCACCACAATCCCCAAAAATGTAGACTCTAAGCATACTCGAAGTTATGACTTGGGGGGAGGGTGGTTGTGAGTGTGTGTATGTGTGTGTGTGTGTGTGTGTGTGTGTGTGTGTGTGTGTTTGTTCAACAACAATGGTTTTCAAAGGAGGATATGGGGGGTATGGGCATAGATCATGAAGAAAAAGCTTTGAAATGGTGAGAGTACAGTACTCCTGTGAAAAATTCTAAAATGATACACAAATTTAAATTCACATCTTGGTTCTATCACTAGCTTGCTTTTTGGTTAAGCACACAATTGAATGTCTCTGTGCTTGGTCTTCATCTACTGGATGGAAAATGATTCTACCTGATTTGTAGAGTATATGAGAAGAAAGAGCACTCCGTTTGTCCTGCATAAAGGCATGCCCATCCTGAATGAAGGAATGCCATGATGCATGCCTCTACAACTCATAGCTATGATGTAATGCAGTGCATCATGCAGCGAGCCGACGGGCTATACCTGGAACCATCACTTAAGCAGGCAACTAACGCTTACTCGTAGAATCAGATTTAGACTAGCTTCCACAGGTCACCACTTGGGGTTGGAACACTGATAATTTACTGCCCCAAGTGAAGATGACCCCTTTGACCCATAAATCAAATAACCTGGACAATTCCTGTGAGGTCACATTAGGCGGAGGGGCTCTTCAGTGTGTGTCTACAGACTATTAAATGTCTAGATAAGAATCAGTCATGTTAGCTTCCCTAGCTAAGCCAGGAGACAGAAAATTGGCCACAAAGCTAAGTCAAAGGAGATGTAGTTGGTTGGGAGTATCTGGGGAAGCCTCTTCATCCCAGTAGCTTTCCTTCTTAGAGCTGATAGGAATGGAGTTGCCACTGCTTCCTTGGCCAGTCTGAGCATTGCAACTATAACAGACTCTAACTCCAAGTATCTTAGATCGCACCTACGTGTCACTGTTGGCACAGCACTTTTTCCTATAAACATGGCAAAAGGTTTTCATTGCTTTGCCTTTGAAATAATTTGACTACAAGAAACAGATAAGATTCATGATGGGCCCTCCTTTCTCAACAATTAGTGTGCTCCCATGAGCATTCTTCCAGAGCAGGAAGCATTGAGTTTACTTTTTTCAAATGTAATGATACTTTAGTAAGCTAAAGTGCTGGTGGAGTGGTCAGCCCGAAGGTCTATAGAGTTTTAAGATCTGTGTCTTGAAGATCGTGTTTTACAGTTTTACTTTCGCATTTGGAAGCAATGCATTTGTCTTTCAGTTCTTAAATGTTTTGTGGGTGTAAGTCCTAGACACACCCATGATTTCCAAAGTGACCTTGATATTGATCTTGAGAACTGAAAATTGGGCTTGAGCACGTGAGTGCAGGGTTATGCAGAAAATAGTGAAGTTGAAAGCTAAATAGTTTTAATGAGGATGAGATGAAATCCTGGCATTTGCCTCTATCTATATGTTATGGTCTTTTGCTGTTTTACTTCTTTATTAAGATTTATTTCTTTTTTTTTTAAGTATAAAATTGAGTTTATTCAGGGCACGGGGAGGGGAGTTAAAAGGGCAGTAGGTGGGCAGAGAGAGAGACAGAGACAGAGAGACAGAGACAGAGAGAGACACAGAGACAGAGACAGAAGAGGCTGAGGAGAAAGAGGAAGAGGAGGAGGAAGAGGCTGAGGAGGAGGAGGAGGAAGAAGAGGAAGAGGGAGGAGGAGTAAAGGGGTAGAGGCCAGCCATGAGCACATGGAGAGGGGGTAAGAAAGAGATGGGAAGGGGGGAAGAGAAGGCAAGAGAGGAGAAAGAGAACAAGAGCAAGATTTATTTCTTTATTTTTTTCTTTTCTTTTTTTCGGAGCTGGGGACTGAACCCAGGGGCTTGCGCTTGCTAGACAAGCGCTCTACCACTGAGCTAAATCCCCAACCCCTATTTCTTTGTTTTAAGTTCTGTGTGTACTTGTGTATGAGTATATGTACATGAGTGTAAGTTCCTGTTGAGGACAGAGGTATTATCTACCCTGGAGCTAGCGTGGTAGCCCCCTGTGAGCTGCCTAATATTGTGGATGCCCAGGGTTGAAGACCAGTGAAGATTCTTCTGTCCCTGAGCTATCTTACCAGTCCATGCTCTGCCTGAATGCAAGCCACTAGTCCCTTGTCCAGGCATCGTGTAAAATTCAGAATTTGAGGATTATTAGAAGCTCCAAAGAGCATCAATCTTACATATTCCAGAATCTTCCTGGAACAATCTTGACCAACACCACGAATTGAGAACATCGGCATTCTCCCACTGGAGAATGGGAGTTATGAATATTCAGTGTATGGGACCAAATATGCCCAATCAGGTTACGCCAGGCTTCATTTCCAACACGTTCATGATGGATGAAGTCTTACTGACAAAATAACTTTTAAAACATATTAGGTTTCTGATAATATCTTGAATTTTGGGACGCTGCAAAGGAATCGTAGAGATGGGACCCCAGAGCCTGTTTCTCTGACTTAGCTCACAAGATGACTAGAGATGATGTTATCATCCCCATCTTACAGGTGACAAGATAAGATTTCAAGGACGTACACTGCCAGGGTGGGAGTGACAAAGCAAACAAATGGATGGAATGGGAGTAGAATTAGTAGACCCTCACCCTAGTTTGTCCAAATGTAGTTTTCCTTGCAGTGTGGCCCATAGAGCTGCCAGGGTGAGTCTCCTGGAATTCTTGTGTTGTGAAGTGTTTGGGGATCTGGATATTCAGAGGGTAGAGGCCTCATGAGCGAATCAACAGATTCCAGGTCTAACGGATTAAGTGGTCATCAAGGAAATGGCTTTTGTTGTTGTTGTTGTTGTAAAAAGCAAGCTCTTTCTGGCAAGTTTTCTTTGTTTCCTCATAGTGCCCTCTGCTCAGTAGCTGACCAGCACTAAAGCCCTGGGAGATATCTATCATGCCTGGGCATCAAAGTATAGAGCAATGCATTGATGAACTTCTTCTTCTTCTTAAACTATTCAGTCTCAGGGATTCTCTTGCAGCTACAGCAAAGAAGCCACAATGCACATGACGGTGCCCCTTTCTAGATTTCATCGCTTCTCAGAGCCACAGTGCTGTGTGGGACTTCATGAGCTTTTGATGAACCATGGTGCAGTTGCATCATTCTCTTTAAGAAAAAGCCCAGCACTTAAACATGAAAGTATATGCAGGCGACATTTTGGGGGATGGACCAAGTCCAGTTTATCTGTTCCTTGCAAAGTCCGATCTGCCGACATATTCTTCTCCCCTGTGGGATGGAGAACTGAAGCAGGCTTCCCACTTGATCTCCTCCTGGCTCTCAGATTTTCTTGTTCCTTTTTGCCATCACGGAGATGCCAGTGCTTCCATGAATTTCATTGCTGCGGTTGTCTTGCTTTCCTATTTCTATGTGCACAGAGGTGAGTCTCAGCTGTGAGAGCTCCGAACAATTCTCATGGAATAGTCTTGCTAGCAGCCAGGAGCTTAGATGATTTCTCTGACGCTTGAAGATACAGGGAAGCTGGAGTCATGCCTGGAAGCAAGTGTCAGCTTTGAGATTCACACTTTCTCTTCGTACATTTCTAGGAGGCAGTGTCACAGCGAGCCTCCTGTCCCTCTGGTTCTTACATTCTGTCTGCTCCTTCTGCAATGCTCCCTTAGATGTAGGGATTGTGCTGTAGGTGTATCGGCGGGACTGAGTAGCGTACTATGTCTCGTTCTCTACATTTTGATCAGTTGTGGTTTTCTATAATGATCTCAATCTCTTCCAAGGAGATGTTTCTTTGATGGCGGATGAGAACCACACATATCTCTTTGTATAAGTAATATCTTGGTTATTTTTCTATTGTCATGACAAAACACCATGACAAAGGCAACTTATAAAATTGGGTGTTCATTTAGGGGCTTGTAGTTCCAGAGGGTTAGGGTCCTGAACATCATTCCAGCGTTCATAGCAGCAGGCAGGCATGGTGCTGAAGCAGTAGGTGAGAATTGACATCTGATCCACGAACATACAACAGAGAGAGAGAGAGAGTATGAGATAGTAAGGACTTTTGAGACCTCAAAGCCTGCTCCCAGTGACACACCTCCTCCAACAAGGCCACACCTCTTAATCCTTCCCCAACCGTTCCACCAACTAGGGACAAAACATTCAAACACATGAGCCTATGGGAGCCATTCTTACTAAAGCTACCACAAGAAACAACACTTAAATCTTACAATAATTCAATAAAGGAGCCAGAAAAATAACTTTATAAAATAAAAAAAGAATGGAAAGGAAGCAAAAATGTATGGTCAAAAATTTTGCCTAGAAGACAGATGAACAGTAGAATTAATGCACTCAAAGTATATTTATAAAACCAACAGAAGGACAAGCCACTAACTACAACATGTCATTACTCTATTAAATATGGAACAACGGTAAGAAAATGTTTGTAGGAAACCTGAGTGAACAAGGAACTTTGCTCACTGCCATGAGAATAAGGTTTTAGAGACAGATCATCCCAAATCGACAGCAAAAGTGCCATGGCAATTTAAAGAGCTTCCAAATATGTCTGACTTGGGAGAGAGGGACAAAGATACTGTACTATTCAGAAACATCTTTAAACTCTCCATAGGGAAACGCTATCAAGTTTTTAATGTAACATGTTTTCAACAACTTTATAAATCTTCCAATTCATATTAAAAGCAGAAAAGGAAACACCAGCTAAGATTTTATAAGAAAAATCTACAGACTAACAGAAATAGTCAAGATACATTATTATTATTATTATTTTTTTTTGGTTCTTTTTTTCGGAGCTGGGGACCGAACCCAGGGCCTTGCGCTTCCTAGGTAAGCGCTCTACCACTGAGCTAAATCCCCAGCCCCGTCAAGATACATTATTAACAAAGTTCAGCACCTATTAAAATATCCCTGAGAGGCAACATGGCTGATCCCTAAATGGCAGTATCTTTTTTTATTTTCTTTAATGAAAACATTCCTCTGTCAACCACTCTCCTTTCTTTCGAGCTTCTGAGCTGAATCATCAATCATGCATTAATAAGGTTTGTTTTTTTTTAAACCACGAATAGAATTTTATTTTATCGGTTTCTTTTATAATCTATAGAAATGATTTTCCGATTTTTTTTTCATTTAGCAGTACAGTATTAACCCACAATTTGTTTCCTAGCTTGCCTCTTTTGTCTGTTTGCTTCTGAGGTTACAGTTCAATTATGACATTGCTTCCTTCCCTTTAAGCTCTCCCATAAGGACCTGCCCTGCTCTCCTTCCAATTGCTGGCCTCTTTTTCTTCAGTAGTTGTTACTGTATGAACATATCTATAGGTACACACACATTCCTAAACATAACCTGTTGGGCTGATGTGATGATGCTTGTGTGATGTTTCCAGGGCCAACGTTTTGGCAGTAAACAACCAATTGCTGTGCCCTTCCCTGGGGAGGAGCAGCTCTCACTCCCAGCTTTATTCAGTTTCCTATGGTTCTTGCTGTATGACTGGAGCCTCACAAGCATTTCACCATCCAGTTTGGCGTGTTCACTGGTGTCACACTTGTTCAGGCAGCCATGTTGGTGAGGCGTAGCAAGGATAGCTCCCAAGGTAGCTAGGAGGTACGATCTCACAGCAAAACGCCCTCATCATCTGCCCATTGCCGTCTTTCAGCACCTCTCCTTGGCAGTGTTTCCTGAGCCTTAGGTGTGGGAGTGTAAATGCGTCCGTTGGAAACGAGCCCTACCACTCTGTATTTTGATCGGTTGTGGTTTTCTGTTGTGCATCCATCTGTTACAAGGAGAACTTTCCTTGATGTGGAGTGAAGACTGCACTCATCTGTGGGTGTGGGGACAAGTGTTTATAGGTGGCCATTAGGGGTTATGCTGGCTCAGCACATTAGTGGTTGTAGATTCTTCTCCGGTTACCATGTTCTCACTAGTACTGGGTACTTAGCTCCATTTCCAGTAGCAGGGACGATTTCCCTCTTGTCAAGGAGGTTTTGTGCCCAACTAGAGAGTGGTTGGTTACCTCCCAGGTATGTGTGCCACTACTGTACTTGCTATATTGGTCATGGGGGCAGGTAACCGAGGGCAACAGCTGTATGCTATATGCTTTGGGAGTATCTTAGATATCCCTGGCTAACGACTCTATGCAGAGAGCTTCTCAGGTCTAATATTGGAGTTTTTGTTAGACAGTCTTTGGCTCTTAGAGGCAATATATTGTCAACCTAGACGAGAAAAGTTTATGAAAACTATATATGCATATTTACACACCGAGTATGTACAGCGTAGAGATCTTTTGTAGATAGTTAATAATATGATACTGTAATGGTTTGTACATGCTTGGCCCAGGGAGTAGCACTATTAGAGGTATGGCCTTGTGGGAGTGGGTGTGTTACTGTGGCATGGACTTTAAGACCCTCATTGTAGCTGCCTGGAAGTCAGTCTTCCACTAGCAGCCTTCAGATGAAGATGTAGAACTCTCAGCTCCTCCCGCACCAGGCCTGCCTGGATGCTGCCATGTTCCTGCCTTGATGATAATGGACTGAACCTCTGAACCTGTGAGCCAACCCCAATTTATGAATTATTTTTGTTTTATTTTCTTTCTCTATCTCAATCTTTTTTTTTATTAACTTGAGTATTTCTTATATACATTTCGAGTGTTATTCCCTTTCCCGGTATCCGGGCAAACATCCCCCTCCCCCTCCCCTTCCTTATGGGTGTTCCCCTCCCGACCCTCCCCCCATTGCCGCCCTCCCCCCACCAGTCTAGTTCACTGGGGGTTCAGTCTTAGCAGGACCCAGGGCTTCCCCTTCCACTGGTGCTCTTACTAGGATATTCATTGCTACCTATGGGGTCAGAGTCCAGGGTCAGTCCATGTATAGTCTTTAGGTAGTGGCTTAGTCCCTGGAAGCTCTGGTTGCTTGGCATTGTTGTATATATGGGGTCTCGAGCCCCTTCAAGATCTTCCAGTTCTTTCTCTGATTCCTTCAACGGGGGTCCTATTCTCAGTTCAGTGGTTTGCTGCTGGCATTCGCCTCTGTATTTGCTGTATTCTGGCTGCGTCTCTCAGGAGCGATCTACATCCGGCTCCTGTCGGTCTGCACTTCTTTGCTTCATCCATCTTGTCTAATTGGGTGGCTGTATATGTATGGGCCACATGTGGGGCAGGCTCTGAATGGGTGTTCCTTCAGTCTCTGTTTTAATCTTTGCCTCTCTCTTCCCTGCCAAGGGCATTCTTGTTCCCCTTTTAAAGAAGGAGTGAAGCATTCACATTTTGATCATCCATCTTGAGTTTCATTTGTTCTAGGCATCTAGGGTAATTCAAGCATTTGGGCTAATAGCCACTTATCAATGAGTGCATACCATGTATGTCTTTCTGTGATTGGGTTAGCTCACTCAGGATGATGTTTTCCAGTTCCAACCATTTGCCTACGAATTTCATAAAGTCGTTGTTTTTGATAGCTGAGTAATATTCCATTGTGTAGATGTACCACATTTTCTGTATCCATTCCTCTGTTGAAGGGCATCTGCCCAACCCCAATTTAATGTTGTCCTTATAAGAGTTGCCTTGGTCAGGGTTGGGGATTTAGCTCAGTTTGTAGAGCACTTGCCTAGCAAGCGCAAGGCCCTGGGTTTGGTCCCCAGCTCCGGGAAAAAAAAAAAAGAGTTGCCTTGGTCATGGTGTCTGTTCACAGCAGTACATTCCTAAGACAGATACCTTGTTGGATACTGGCCACATGATATGCTTTATGAATTTATAGCTATTCATAATGTGAATGATTTATAATCTTAATACCTATTTGTCAATATATTTATTTTATTTTCCATTAGTGGAATGATCGGTGGTGTTCTTCCCCCTTTCTTGTAACATGTTTCCACGGCAACCCATGATGTCGCTCTAACTCTTCCACATTTGTGTCATTCAGACAGGAGCTCTTAGCTTTGGTATTCTGTCATCCAAAAGCCCCCCAAGACACATGTTAGAACAAGATAATCTAGTGGGCAGTGGTGGTGCACATCTTTAATCTCAGCACTCAGGAGGCAGAAGCAGGCAGATCTCTGAGTTCAAGGCCAGCCTGGTCTACAGAGTGATTTCCCAGACAGCCAGGGATACACAGAGAAACTGGGTCTTGAAAAACAAAACAAACAGGAAGAACAAGACCATCTCTGTCCCCATCCCTCACTTTCTACGTCCTGCACACCCGAGGATCATAGTGCCTATGGATTTGTCCCTGGTCACTAAAGGCCATGTAGCACCATCTGAAACCGAACTGCCTTTGAGGAGCACCTGCTAAAAATAAAATTATATCTTATAGTCCTTCTGGGTAACTAGTCACCTGAAGAACATCCTCAAGGGTGAATGCCATTTATGGACAACATATACAGAACAATTTACCAGTAGGGAGAACAACATATAGACTAATGAAGAATGAGTGAGACAGATACCAAGTATCTTAATCAAGACTGACTTTAGCATCTGGGCTACACTAGGCTTTTGAAAAGCCCAAAGTTTTCCTTGGATGCTTTGGTATCTTTTCCTATTAAGCGGGGATGAAGACTTTGCTTGTCGTTGGTTGAATTATTATGCAGTTGACATAAACGATCTTGATTTTTCCCTCAGAGGGAATGATAAACGGGGAACCTAAGCTAAATGTTTTAAAGGGCACGGGGAAGGGTTATAGAAAATACCAGGCAGCACTGAGTTTGGGGTACTAGTCCGCTTCTCTTGGAGGGTTACTAGGTACCACTGCCTTCATGGCATTTCGCCATTTCCTTGCAGGCTTCCCTCTGTGTAGGAAACAGACCAACAAGCTTTTGCCCAGTAGAGGGCTACGCGAGTCTGCTTTGAAAAATGAAGAGGGATTTGGCATTAATGTACCGGTCGTTTATAAAGCCTTCTACTTTGTGCATGGTGGCCTTGAATTATTTGAAATAAAGGTTTCTCTTAATCAATCTCAAATGAGCTGGGCACAGAGGGGCCACACCTAATCCTAGCACCGGCAAGATAGAGGCAGGCTGATCTCCGAGTTCGAGGCCTTCAGTTATCTCTTAAATGATTTCCAAAATACTAACTTCTGAATTGTCGGGGATATTCCAGCTGTTTTAACTCAATCTCTGAGAGTCTGTTCTGCCATTAGAGTGGAAGTTATGTGTGACTTTCTGAGAGAGGCAAGGTATACAGGAGCATTGGTGTGAGCACACTCTTGTATGCATGGTGGGTTCTTTATTCTGTACAGATTAAAGTATTGAGAAGGAGAAACAGGGAGGGGTGGCCTTCGTAAGCCCTCAGTATATTTTAACGTGACTCATTTTAAAGAAATTGTTGTGGTTGTCGTTGTTGCATATACATGCGTGTGCATGTACCGTGCTCGTGTGCAGAGGTTAGAGGATGATCCTTTGGACTTGCTTCCCTTCTTCCACCTTTCCCTGGGTTCTGAAGGTTGACGTCTGGTTGTCAGCCTCACGTCCCCGGGGCCAGGAGACTTTTTACAGACTAATCCGTCTCACAGGCCCAGAAACCTTTTTTTTTTTTTTTTTTTTTTTTTTTTTTAGCTGATTGTTTCTGTTTTATCTTGAATTGATTCGTTTTTTTTTTTTTTTTTTTTTTACTTTAGCGTGTTTACTTTTAGCGTGTCTGTTTGCTTATGTATTTATTTCCTCAGAGTGTGTGTATGCATGTCCTGGTGCCCATGGGAAGGTCAGAGGGCATCTTGTAGAGTGATTTCACTCTTTCCGCCATGTTGGTTCCGGGCACTGAATTTGGGTCAGGACATAAGGGTTGAGAGAGAAGCAAGCGCCTTTATCCACTGGCACATCTCGCTAGCCTCTCCAAAGGCTTTTGAGCAACTTGACTGAATAAATGAGGAAGAGTAGAAGTGACAGAGAGGTGGAGCCTTGAGTTCCCATAGCAAGCCAAAAGAAGAGCTTTCTGAGTCTGCCTCTCGCTTGCAATGTGAAAGCAAATGGTACTCTGCATCGCTGAATAATATTCTTCAAGGCGGTGTGGCCCAGACTCTCGTTCCTGGAAATCGGAACTTGTGAATAAGTGTTCCTGCTGGGATTTTAAAAGTCAAAACAAAATGTATGCTGCTTGAAAATTGGTTTGTCACTAATAAATATTTTTGGGTCTATGTGCTTTTATTGTCCTTACAAATGATAGCTTCCTTCTGCACATTTGCGAACCTCCTGCTCCACTTGATGTCCGCCCCTCAGTTCTCTCTCTCTGTCTCTCTGTCTCTCTGTCTGTCTCTCTGTCTGTCTCTCTCTCTGTCTCTCTCTCTGTCTGTCTCTGTCTCTGTCTCTGTCTCTCTCTCTCTCATACACACATTCTCTCTCACACACACACATTCTCTCTCTCTCTCTCTCTCTCTCTCTCTCTCTCTCTCTCTCTCTCTCTCTCTCTCTCTCTCATTCTGTGTTCCCTAAGTGTTTTCTCAGCTCAGATAACTGCCTGACTTAAACATTCTACAGTCCAAAGTCAGAGATGTGCAAATAAAGTCAGGAGGGAGAGTGAGCAAGAGGGGTGTTGGGAGGGAAGTGCCCCTCTGCTCCTTTCTTGAACTTGGGGTATTTCTTCCAGTCACAACTATGAATGGCAGCTTGGGTGCTTGGAATAGTTGAGAAGAGGGAATCTAGGGGCTCGGGCTGGACTGTCAGACTTCGGGTATGGAGTGAGCCTGCTGGTGTGAGGGATTCTGAGCAGACGAGACGATCCACAGAGGGAGGTGAACCCCGACACTAAAGATGGGGCCGAGGAGGCAAAGATAGCTCAGAGAACCTGCCGATATTGCGGGGGCTTTTGAGAGTTCTCATGGCTCCTTCAGCCTGCCTCCACTGGGGCATCTGTTCTCACGTCTGAACAAATGCGAGAGTTATTACTCAGAAGGCTTATTAAGCACAGTCGGCTAAGCCGCAGCCCCGGACCTTTTCCTTCTCTACGTGTGTGGTAAACCAACCTTTATTCATTATTTTATTACTTTATTGTTTTTGTGAGACAGTGTCTTGTGTAGCCTCTGTTGGCTTTCAACTTACTTTGTAGGTGATTATGAGGTATTGATTGATGGTTCTGCTTCTGTGTGCTGGGATCCTGGGTTCCCATGGCCACTGGACTGCTGGGAATTTACAGTGTGTGTGTGTGTGTATGTGTGTGTGTGTGTGTGTGTGTGTGTGTCTGTGTCTGTGTGTGGTGTATGTGCTTGTGTACGTATGTGTGTGGTGTGTATGTATGTAGGTGTGTGTATGTATGTGTGTGTATGTATATGTGTGTGTATGTGTGTATATTGTGGGGGTTGGTATAAATGTGTGTGGTGTGTGTGTGGATGTTGGTATAGATGTGTGTGTATGTTGTATGTGTGTGTATGTATGTGTGGTGTGTGTGTGTATGTAGGTGTGTGTGTATGTATGTGTGTGGCGTATGTGTATGTATATGTGTGTATAATGTGGGGGTTGGTATAAATGTGTGGTGTGTGTGTATGTTGGTATAGATGTGTGTGTGTGTGTGTGTGTGTGTGTGTGTGTGGTGTAAGTGTATGTATGTGAATGTGTGATGTGTGTTTGTGTGTATGCTAGTACGGATGAGTGTGTGGTGTGTATGTGTATGTGTAGTGTGTGCTGTGTGTATGTATGTGTGTTAGTATAGATGTGTGTGCATGCGGCTGCCCAAGGTCAGCATTAGCTAACTTCCCTCAGTCATGCTCCACCTTTACTTCCTGAGGAAGAGTATCTTACTCAGTCTGAAGTCCATCAGCTTGGCTAGGCTGACTGCCAATGCTCTTCAGGGATCTACCTGTTGTCCTGCCCAAACTGAGGTTATAGACATGTGCTAACTCACCTGGGTTTCTGGGGTTTCTGGGGATCCAAACCCAGGTCTTCATGCTTTTTACAGCACATACTTCACCTTCATGCCATCTTCCTACCCCAAGATTTATATTCCTAGGAAACCCATGAGATGTTTATTCAGATGGCTGTAGGCCAGTTTGAGAATCGGCAGTGTACACCATATTAGAGAATTTTGGAAACCCATTTCAACCATGCACTGATAAAAAGTCAGCTCCGAATGGAACTATGGTGAACTATCTGGAAGTTTTGTCCGCTCCTCCTGGTGATCTGTGCACCCACGGGGAAGGAGGAGGTTTGCCTGGAGTGCTCAAAATCACAGGGGATACCTCTTCAAGGAGTGCCAGTCGTCCTTGACAATAAACACTTTTATATGCTATTTTTCTATGAAAAGAAACACCCTGCTGTGTTATGGAGTTGAATATAAATTCGCGTGGATTAGTAAGACAAAGCTTCTGATTTCAAAGAGTCTTCGCCTTGTGTGGACTGCTCCAGGCAAGGCTGAGGGCACAGGTTTGCTCTCCCTGGCAGTAAGCTGACTTAGCCGAGGGAAACATTTTTAAAAGGTTATAGTACATTGATATAACGCACTTTCTCAAGATAAGCTTTCCCGTCTCTGGATTCAGAGTCTGGTCTCCTTGAATTTAAGTCTGAATTCCTCAAGGTTAGCCTTCATGACTGAGTCTGTTGGCTTTTTCTTTTCTGAGGACATAGACTGATTATTCCAGTGTAGGAGACGGTGATTCCACTTAACACCTGAGCTACACAGTTAAACTTCTCAGAGGGTTTACGTAAAGTAATTAAAAATCACTTTTAGCCTCTTGTTTTCATGGAGTCGAAGACTCGGATGTCAGCAGGCTTGAGGGCCTCCTTAGTGTGGAAGGTCACTGTTGTCCTCCTTTGTTGAGCTTTTCTCTCTCCAAGTCAATGTATAGTTATTTCTCAGTCAGGAGACACCACAGAACACCCCGGAGTTCCCCTGGAGTGTCATGTCCTCTTTCCTCTGCCATTGTATAATGTCACAGTTTACAGGCTCAGTTGTTGCCTAGGGTCCTGTGGGTTACTAGTTTTGGTTTATTCTATGGTCATAGGGACCCAAGACTGGAAAGGTGATAAGGGTGGCTTCAGGCTTCCCAGACTCTAATTTGTCAAAGACTTAACCCTTTAGGGGCAGTCTAATTTTTTATTTAAATCCCTGCACATGGGAAACTTGTACCGCATTACAGAACTGTTGAGTTTTCTCTTGCTCTGAATTTAAAACAGCCACTGGGCATTTTGATGGTCATCTTCTACCTTGTGCTTTTGCAGCACAAAACTAAAATTTGGCCGTATTTTAATGCAAGTCATTGATGGTTTTAAGTTCCTTTGGAGGAACAATCGGAGATACAATTTCCATCAGGCGGTGGGCTATTGTTGATGCTCTGATACTGAATTGGAAAATCTGCTAACAGCAACTCAAAACCTAGGCGATTCTTTTGTCCCTGCTTTTAGAGACAACTAGGGCCCTTCATCACTGCAAAAACTGACTTTTAAGTGATGAGAAGTTGTCTCCTGCCACAGGTATGTTTTTGTGAGGATTCAAGGGTTATGCCCTTTACTATATTTTATTATTTTATCTTATTTTATTTTTATTTACTCTTCTCTTATATGTTACATGCCTACCACAATTTCCCCTCCCCCAATTCCTTCCCGTTACCCTCCCACAAACACACACTTTTCCTGTCTCCCAGATTACTTCTTCTCTACTTCCCTTAAGAAAAGAGCAGGCTTCCTACAGCTATCAACGAAATATGTCCTAAGACTTTACAACAAGGCTAGGCACAAACCCTCACATCAAACACGGCAGGCAAAAAATTAAAAGAAAGTCAATGAAATGATTCTTAATGATATTTTGTTATACTCATAGATTGGAGCTTAACCCTTGATGCTCGGACTGCAGTTTGATGGGGACAATGCATTGAGCATTGTTGTCCAACATGGCTCTCACATCATTGAATCTATCGGATCCTGTAGCCTGAGTATGGGAAGCTTGCATTGCATTTCAGAACTGTTGAATCTTCTCTTGCTCTGAGCAAGACTGGTAATGGCACCTTGCTAAGTCACTCTATAAATGGTCCAGATATTCAGAAGTGTCCAACTTGTGGCCCACAGGCAACATCCACTGTGGAATAGCCTTAAGTATACCCCAATGCGAAAACTGTAAACTTAGAACAATGCGACACTTTCCTGGGATTTTTCCTGCGAAACTTGAGTGCATGTTTTTCAAGGGCGAGCTTTGTAAGGGACAGTGTCATGTATTGATGTCAAAAGGTTTGACCCAACTAGATGGCACTATCCTGTATGGCACACGGCACCTCTGAAAGTAAGTGCCACTAATCTCTAGACTTCTCATTTAGAGCTGTGAGATATGAGGCCACCAACATATTCCTTATGAAGGAAGGGATATTACTATATGCCACAGACCACGAGCCATCTCTCTCCTGCTCTCAGCCAATACTGTGGTCTGTTAGGTAGAGTCATGGATCTTGGCAGGTCAGGACACCTTGGCTTTGCCGTTCTCTTACAGTAATTTCATCCCTCTGGCCTCTGTCTGTTAAGTAATGCTACACTGCCTCTGCTATTGCAGAATCCCATCATCCTTATTGAAGCTATAAATCCCAGGTCTATGTCAGCAGCTCCTACTGCTGCTCCTACTGCTAAGTCCATCTTGCAGAGAATTTTAAAATTGCTGTTTTCCCTCTAATGGCTTCCAGGGCACCAGCTGGTCTTATGCACAGTGATCGTTGTGCCTGTTTTGAGGTATAGATTTGCCCATTTGAAATACCTGAAAGATATTAGACTAAATAACTTACAAACAACAGAAATTTATTTCTTGTGATTCCAGGCCTCAGAAGTACAAGATCAAGATGTGAGTAGAAATATCTGGAAGGGGCTTTGTGCTTGAGTGACTGTACCTTCTGAAGGTGTCTTCAAGTGTCATAATGGAAACACAGGCTTCCCCAGGACACTTTTTATGAGGGTACCAACCATCTGCTAAAGGGCCTTCTTCCTCACAGTATCCCACTGGGGATTAAATTTCATTTTAATTCTGCTTTGTTTTTAATTATTTTGCAAATTTTTGTTTTTAATTTTAAGATAGGAGCTTCATATATGGGTTAGGATGACCCAGACTGACAACCCTCCTGTCTCAGTTTCTTGGTGCAAGAGAGATATTGAGCAGCAGCCCAGTGCTTTGTCTCTGACACAGGTCACAGACACCTGCCATCATTCCTGTCTCAGAGTTAGGCTCTAAGATGTGAGTTTGGAGGGAGCACAGACTTCAGTCTGTGGCAGAGTTCTACTATGTGTTCTGCTCTTTTAGTGGCACCGGGATCTTTTTCTGTAGTCTCAGGAAGCCTCTGAAAACCCATACAGAGATGACCTTCCAAAGCATACCATATCATGACTTTCTTGTAACGCTAATACCATACCTTGTGCCCTAAAATTAATGGCATTTTGGAAAACATTGTGCTTTCAAACAAGCAAACAAAAATCAAAACAAAAACAAAACAAACAAACCAAAAAACCCCAAGAAAAGCCATAAATGCTCAGAATTGCCCACAATTCCAAGAGGACTTACCTCAAATATCCATCTTTGTCCATTGCAACTAACCCAAGGAGAAAAATGCATTAATTCATTATTCCTCCTTATTCAGTCTTTTCCCTTGAAATTCTGTCATCTTCTTGCCCAGACCAATGCCTGTTCAGCTCTCATTTGAGGCATATTATTTATGGAGATGTGGTAGACATCACAGAGGTCGACCAGTTCTCTTGACCTTCTATGAATCAAGTGATAGGACTCTCTAACTTGCATGTGGTTAGGTAAAGATGTTTGATTAGTTCTAGCCAGTTCCCTGTAATCAGTTAGATATACACCATGTTTTAGCAAATTTCAGATGTGTCATTCTGTTGGGGTAGGCATTTATTTTCTCAGAATTAAGGCTAAAAGTGCTGGAATTTCTGATTGCAGCTCTTTCTAGTGTATGGACATAGTTTCATTGTGTTCTTGTGGTACAGACATCTACATGTGAAGGGACAGAGCAAGCACTCTGGGGTCATTTCTTGTGCTCGGAAACTTTTCTCAGAGGTGGGAGGAGTCCTTATGGCTTTGTCATATCTGAAAACATAGGGACATTGGGCATTAGGGTTTTAGCACATGCTTTCTTACTGTGAGAAGAGGTCTTGTGTAGCCCAG
Organism: Rattus norvegicus; assembly: GCF_021556685.1. NCBI lineage: Eukaryota > Metazoa > Chordata > Mammalia > Rodentia > Muridae > Rattus > Rattus norvegicus. The sequence goes on along the minus strand of NC_141541.1, from coordinate 125,058,588 downwards.
GGTTGCAGTGTCACTAAGTAGTTGAGGATGACTTGGAACTCCTGGCCCTTCTGCCTCCATCTCCTAAATGCTGAGTTTGCAAATGTGTAGCACTGTGCTCAGTTTATATAGTGCTGGAACTAAGCATGCAGCTCTATGTAGTCTAAGAAATCATCGTACCAACAGCGCTACTTCCCCAGCCCAGGATAATTCACTTTTGGTTCCATAATAGTTTGGTCCAAAGATTTAGAGTCTCTGATTCTGGAAGTACTCAAGTTGTTATTTAATGCAGACCTTTTGTTTCAAAATGGGACGATATCCCCACTGCTTACATTTAGCAAGACAGTGTCTGGAGTAGACACGATCAGTTTATGAAGATATCTTACATTTTAATTTAAAATGAATGTGAAATCCAGGGCCATTAAGCAATAGAATATTTAATTCCTAATAAAACATGTTTTCCATGCCCTCCAGCTTGGACACTCTGGAGTTTCAGCTATTCACTGCACATGCGCTTTCTCAGGGTGACTTGTGTTTGAAAAATAACACAAGTTCAAACTCTAAGGGGCTGGGTCTATATGAAAGCTCCCTAATAAAACAGGAGTAACAAGAAGGGTGGAGAGGTGACTCAGTGGCTAAGAGCGCTTACTGCTCTTGAAGAGGACTCATGTTCTGTCCCCAGCTACCATATCAGGAAGCTCACAACTGCCTATAAATTCAGTTCCACGGGATACAGCACCCTCTTCTTGCCACAATGGTTCCTATGTGCACACAGTGCACATAAGAATGCCACAAGAACACACACATACAAAAGTAAATCTTTTTTAAAGAAGCTATGTAAAAATAAAAATGCTAAGAGCTGAAGGATTGGGAGCTAGAACAATGTGTGGGCTGAGGTAGTTGTTTCTCGAAAGATCAGTAGCAACACAGGTATGTTTTTGGCCTAGTGACACCGGATGGATGCCCTGGTACCATTATAGATCACATAAAATGAGACATTTAGCAGCAGAGCAGGCCATTAGGAGCCCGCCCTTGAGTTACTGCAGTCGGTATTTCTGCTTTAAGAATGGCCTCAGCCTTGTTGCAGAGAGTGACAGGATTGGCTTGCCCTTCAGGAGAGCCTGGCAAGGCTTAAGGCTCAGCTAGTTTTTTTTTAAATGCTTTTATGTGGTACCTGAAGGGAAAACAAGCAGACGGAGAAACAAATACAGTCAGCGTTTCTGTCCCCACCAGTGACAATATCGTCTTCCATTATAGCCCTCCAAGAGATCTCTGAAATTGCATTTCTGAAACGGTCATTTATTAAGAGCTTAAGGCTTCCCAGAGAAATAAGCTGGAAAGTCCCGTCGTCTTCCACACAGGGCAAGGGAGGCTGCATTTTGATGGTTTGAGCACTAGAAGGGATGGGATAGGCCAGTGGGAGAATGACATGGGGTTAAGGGTTTGGCTGGCTGAGTGAATAAAGAACTGACAGGCTAGAAGGCGACTTCATTATCCTAGAGCTGTGGATCCATCCATCTGCCATCTGCGGGGGCAGAAAACACCCAGAGAATCATGAGGCTTGCATCAAGCAAGAGAGCCTTGTGTGGGAGTAAGTGGTCAGGGGAATAAGAGCAGATTAAATTTGATCTAGGATGAGGCCATTGGTGGCTGGGAGATTTCAGTTAGTTTGCTCTTCATCCCGAAGCCTCAGTTTTCCCCTCAATAAAATGGGGGATGAGAATAAAATATTCTGACAGCAAACATCACAAGGTTAGCCACATTCATCTCTGTGACCACTCATTGTACGTGCTATTTATTGGCTATGCAGAAGTGTCTTCGTTTCTAGCCAGCACTGCAGTCATTGGGGACGAGAGAAAACAGATACACACAGGAAAGAGGTGGCATCACTCGAACACAAACTCATTTCTTCTTTATTCTATTCGTGTGTGTGTGTGTGTGTGTGTGTGTGTGTGTGTGTGAGAGAGAGAGAGAGAGAGAGAGAGAGAGAGAGAGAGAAAGAGAGAGAACAGTGGTGAGAGATCAACATCTGATGTTTTCCTTGATCCCCCCTCCACTGTGGCTTTTGAGACACAGGCTCTCACTTAATCTTGAGCTCACCTATTCTTTTAAACTAACTGGCCAGTGAGCTCCAAGAATCCTCCTGTGTTTTTCTCCTCAGCCCTAAGATTTCAAGTATGCGCTGCCTCATCTGGCTCTGTGGTGGGTGCTGGCGATCTGAACTGAAGCCTTCATGCTTGTACAATATGCATTTCACTGACTGAGCTGTCACCCCAGACCCCCAAGTCCAGCTCCTTTAGCTAAAGTTTGTCTTCCTAGGATACTGCCATGCTGAAGCCTTGACAAATAAGCGTTAAACAGGCAGAGAACCTTCCTTAAAGGAGTGTTGATGTAGCAAGTAACTCCTGATGTCTGAGGTGTATGGGAAGACACACATTCACTTCCTGACTACTTGAAGCATCTTTCTGTGACCAACGATTTGGGAGAATATTCTGTGAGTTGATAATCCAACGTGTAAGTTTCTTATTTTGTTGCTACACTGAAATACCAGACAAAGCAAGTTAATGATGTAAGGCTTTGTTTTGGCTTCCTATGTCAGGGGACACAGTCCATGTATGGCAGGAAGTCATGGCAGCATGAACAGGATGCAACCGGTCACAGCTGGGGCCACAGTCAGGAGGGGAGAGATATGAAAACCTGTGCTCAGCTTGTTTTCTGCTCTTAATTCATCCCAGAACTCCCCGGAATATCTGCCAACACTTGGGATGGGTCTTCTCACCTCAGTTAACCCAATGTGGGTAATCCTTGGCAGACATGCCCAGGGGCTTGTCTTTTCAGTGAGTCTGGATCCTGTCAGTTTGACAGTCAGCAGTAGCCATCAAAGAGGGGATGCCACAGGCATTGACCTTCATCTCCAGGCATGCTGAGAAGAGACAGCATGTTACAGGTAAGACACAGAGGACACCCCGATACAGCCATGGTGTTGGTGACATAGTCTTACCATTTCAATCACTTCTCTAAAGTCGAGTGTGCAAGACCCTCTTACCCCTCTAAGGTCTTCTTGCTTACACCAAGACCTAGGCACAGCACTTTATGTGCACCACAGTGAAACCATAAACCCTACTGGGCAAAACTGGGACTGTTGTGCTGCTTCTAATGCCATTTGAGAGGACAGACAGTGGGGTCCGCAGTGGCTGGTCATGATATTGAGGCAGGGCTGATCTGCTCATTAGCTGTATTTATGTTCATCAATGGTTTCTTTGCTGGAGACAACCCACATTTGACAAAGACTCGGCTTGCACTAAGGGTAACAGGAAAAGAGGAGAGTAACTTCTAAGCAAATAGCAGAAGCTCTCTCAGGATAGCATGAAAAAGGATGCCCATTTCAACCTAAAAAGGTGAGGTGAATTACCTATCTGAAAAACAATAAAGGGGTTTTAATGGCACCATTCACTTTCACACACCTCTGAAAGTGTCTGTACAAAACAGGAACAGCATTATAGACTCTGGGGAAGGTAGGAAAAGAAATGGAGAATACCTGCTTTCAAGGACTTGATCAGCGTAAAGAAGTCAATTGACATACAGCAGCCTGGACACCATAAGAGAAGCGTACACATCACTAGTAGGGAGGAAAGTCATCATTGGAAAGGAGGATTGATCGTGGGACATTATGTGGGTGAGGGTCTTGGATGTAGGCTTGAACTGTGGGTGATTTAAGGTGGACAGCCTTAAATGACATTAGTCGACTCACCGAATAGCCCACCATGGCTTCATGGGGAAACTGAAGAGTCCAAACCAAACCTTGCTAAAGGATTTGGTCTATAGAGGATGCTTTTGTGTTATAGGTTGTGTTATCAACTTGACAGAATGTAGACTCATCAGGAAATGGGAATGCTTCCGTGGGTATCTTTATTACCTCAGTTAGATAGATTATCTTCATTGTGGGCAAGGCTATTCTCCGGGCAGAGTATCCCAGAGTGTATGAAATAGAGAAGGTGGGCCAAGGACTTGCAAGCATGTATCCCTCTCTGCTTCTTGTCAGAGATGCAATGCTGCCAGCTCCCCAAAGCACCCAAGGCTCCAGTTGACTTCCCCATTGTGATAAACTTTAGCATAGAACTCTCTGTTGTCCCTTAAGTTGCATTTGTCAGAGAATCTCATGCAGCACCGGAAACATAACTGAGAATGTCAGGATACAATTTGGAACATTCAATATCACTGACAGTGAATGCCAGCCAGGATTGGATAAAAGGATGGCCACACACTTTGTTCCTAGTTGCACAGCAAGTCTTAGGTAGGGACTAGAGTCAGAACAAGTTCCGCATCTCACTAATATTTACAAAATGAGGACTTCCGTGAATATAGGAAGAGAGTCCTGAACGTGAGCAGCAAAGGAGGAAAGTCGTGCTCTCATTTCTGTTGACTTTCCTGCTCTTTTTGGTAATTGCTTTTCATCCTCTACACTTCCGGGGGACTGTATGAGAGACTATCGTTACATTCTACAGTCACTGATCAAGAGAAAACGCTTGTGCCCAGAGATCTGTCTACAAAGTGTATGTGAACAACATTTCTTTCCTCACTTAAGATAAGACATTGCATAGGTCCTGACTCCAGAGATGGCTGTGTAGCAAAGGACTAATAACTAGGTCTAGGCTCCCTTTGTTCTGTTATCTACTTCTGTCGGAATGGTTACTTTCCTTCTTTCTCACCAATTCTGCCAACATGTGCCAGCTCAAGGAAATTACATTTGCTCACGTCGATGTGCAAACGAGAATGACAAGGGTTTCTTCCATAGTTACATATATTGCATTCACTGGGGACGGAGTAGTTTCTGAAGTCAGTTGAATCCTCCATAGATTAAAGTAGAAATCTCTTGAAGAGCAGCTCCCGTGCTACCTTTACCTTTCCTCACAGTAAAGTACTTGTTCTGGTCAAATATTCTCAGGGAAGTGAAGGAAAGCACACCGATTTAGGACCTCACCCTTTGTTCACAGCATTAAAGAGATTTTTCTGGTCAAAGAAGGAGGTAAGAACCTTCCAAGTGTACACCAGGCGTGTCTAAGAGTACAGGTCAGTTGGGAGCATGCTTGCCTCCCATGCACAAAGCCCTGAGTTTGCTCTCCAGCACAGCAGGAGGTGGTGCATATGATCTCAGCACTCCAGAGGTAAAAGGGGGAAGGCCAGGAGTTTAGGGTTATCCTCAGTACATAGCAGGTTCAAGGCCAGCCTGGGGTATAGCTGACTAAAACAAAACGAAACCAGCAAAATAAATCAACCAAGGGTCTCCTGCTGGTGTCTTGACATGGCTCCTTCTCTGAGCAGGTTCTGCCTGCCTTTATTAAGCTCCTTTGTTTAGATTCCTTGTCTTCCTTCTGTCCTAGCATTTAATTTGGTTTTTGGTTTACTCATTATGGTTAATGGTTAGTAACTTTCCTAAGGGTGAAGAATGTTGATTCTCTCTAGAGCACTGGTTCTCAGTCTGAGTTGACCCTAATGCTGTCACCCTTTAATACAGTTCCTCATGTTGTGGTGAGCCCTAATCCTAAAATTATTTCATTGCTACTTCATAACTGTAATTTTGCTACTATTGTGAATTGCAGTGCAAATGTTTGATATGCAGAATATCTGACATGACGCCTATGAAAGGACTATTTGATCCCCAAAGGAGTCGCAACCCAGAGGTTGAGAACTCCCTGCCCTAGAGTTATTTGGTTCTCATTACAGTGCAGCATTTAGTTACACCACCAATGAGCTCATGGTTGTCAGTACTAGAACACTGGCTGGATGAAAGACTTCAAAGTAGAGTTTCCACTGAATCATGGACTCTTAAGAGATCTTGATTCACATGTAGTTGATGTCTGTCAAATGTATGTTTTAAGTAGTGGGTTAGGAGTGGATGCTAGATCACCTCGGGATCTAGCTAAATACATTTCTAGGAAAAGACACAGTTCTCGGGATATAGGTCAAGCTCCAAAGTGCATTTCTGTGGCTAGGGAGATGACACAGCAGGTAAGAATGCTTGCTGCGCAAACTCGAGGAAATGAGTTCATACTTGGAATCATCTAAAGAGCTAGGCGTGTTGCCCCGGCTTAAACCCTCAGTGCTGTTGTGGTCGAGACAGATGATCACTGTGGCTTGCAGGCTTTTAGCTTAACTCCAGAGTCAGTGAGAGACCCTCTTTTAGGGGGAGCAGGCAAAGAGTGATATAACAGGGCACCCAATACTGTTCCATGGTTTCCTTGGATGCACTGTATTCGAACTCACAGACTTGGGTGCCTACAGCCCATGTGCACACTAAGTAAGTCAGTTTCTGTGACTCATCCACACACACAAAGTTTTCGTACTTTTTACAATGCTTTTGTGTTTTCATTTAAAATCATGTCCGACTAGAAATTCATGATGATTTATCTCCCTCAAACCATCCATCTGTGTATGAAAATTATACAAGTTTAGTTGGGGATATGGTAGAAGACTATTTCCTAGAACATGCTAGAATAAAGGACACAGAAGTGGCAACATCACAAGTGGAGGAAAAGGTTGTCAGGTTTTTCGCAGATTCCACAAAGGTGAACAACAAAAGCACCAACCAAAGAGGAGAGGACGCTTTGTGGGTTTGGAAAAGACAAAGGTCCCATTTGTTTGTATTGCACAAAGTAAGATGAGAGGAATAGAGAGAGGGCTTTTCTTGGCAATTCATTGGCTAAGAGCATGGAAAAAATTCCTTGTGGAATGCTGAAGCAAAACAAATGGACTATTAGATTATCAGTCCTTGGCCCTAAACCAGGGAAAGACCCTATCATGGAAGAATTTAAACTGAAGGCCTGGTGGGAGGCCTCAGGATATGAACACAGAGACCTAAGGCTGAGTCATAAAATGTATAAAGCTCAGTGCGGCGGGATGTGCTTATAATCCCAGGATGCTGAGGTAGAGATGGGTCGGCCCTAGTCCTTCCGAGCCAGTGGGCCTAGCTAAGTCAGTAAGTGTTACATGCTCGGAGACTATGGCTCAGAAAACAGCGTGGGACATTCTCAAGGACTGACACATGTGGATGATGACATCGAACTTCCACACGTGCACACCCACCCACAAGCATAGCCTCCACTGAGCACACATACATGTACACACTCACACCTACAGAAAAGATTTTAGTTAATACAATATGGTTTTCAGGAAGTTGACAGAAATATGTTCTCATCCCGCAATCCAGTACATAACTAGTGTCTTCCCTTGCTATTTTTTGGTGTAGGTATATATTTATAAAATGTTCTTTTTAAATAAGTGAAATTCAGTCTTATAAGGTAGCATAAAGGGTGTTATTCTTATTACAAAAATTATGTGTTAAGATGGGTGTAATTTAGATCAGAAAATGATTCATACCTAAATGTTATAGGATTATTTACAGCAGTATAAATTTGCAGAAATTTTAAAGTTCATCATTAGGAAAATGATATTATTTAAATCATCAAAGAATTGCTAATGACATAGGAAAATATGACATAGTTTTAAGTAGAACCATGTAAGGCATTGTACACCAAAACTCTGAAGTTTGGGCATTGTAGAGTGCTGTACACATGACACTGTAGAGTGCTGTACACCTCACACTGTAGCATGACGAACACACAAAACTCTAGAGTGATGTACACCTGACACTGTAGCACGGTTTACACATGAAACTCTAGAGGGGTGTAATACCTCACACTGTAGAGTGCTGTACCCCTCACACTGAAGGGTGCTTACTCTGACACTGTGAAGTATTCATCTGTCACCAATTTCTAGGTTAAATGTGAGCCATGGACAATTTATAAATTCAAATACACAAAAAGGAAGTCTCAATTCAGTGCAGCAATGAATTCCTGAACCTCTAGAACTACGGTAGGGTTATTGGGAGGATGGAGTTCTATGTCTACTTCATCTCAGGGCTCAGGTGGCTGGGGAGGCAGGATGTGCGGAGTTGTCTGGTCTTACCCCGCCCTGTGGGAGGTGTTGACTGGGCTCACCCCGCCCTGTGGGAGGTGTTGACTGGTCTTACCCCGCCCTGTGGGAGGTGTTGACTGGTCTTACCCCGCCCTGTGGGAGGTGTTGACTGGGCTCACCCTGCCCTGTGGTAGGTGTTGACTGGTTTGCTGGAGGCTTCGGGCTGTGAGAAGCTGTTCCTCAGGACAACCGCTCCTAGGGCAGGGAAGCTCAATCTGAGTGTGGGACACAGACTTAGCTGGCTCAGGGGTCCCCGGGCCTGCAAGGAGGCCGGGGCTATCGAGTTCTCAGGCTCTTGGTCATCCAGGTGCCACTGGGATGCTGCCAAGGAGATGAGAATGGAGTGGGCGCCCATAGGCTGGATCTAGCCCAGGGACAAGGAGGAAAAGATGGGGAAACTCCTGCCGGTCCTGCAGAGGGAGTCTTTGACTTGTCCTCACCTCTTACTTCTTTCTCTCCTCCCTCTCCTCTTTTCCTCCTCCCTTCTTTACTTTTTAAAGGTCTATGTTGATTTTCAGTTAACACAGAGCTCAGTATGAATAAATAGTCCCTAAACCCCCTAGGGGTTGTGTGGTTCTAGGGGACAGTCCCTAAGGAGACAGAGCACTCTTGCAGTCCACAGGAGAACCTCCAGCTGAATGTCCCGTGTGTGCCTTTAGCCCGGAAGATCTGACACAATACAAAGCTTGGCAGAGGTCAGTTTTCGGCTCCAGCGTGGGATGGCGACAGAGCCTCATTAAGCTAATTTCATTTACAGGGCAGCCTGGCTTCCTGTGCTGTGAGCTGTCCGCTTATTCAGCTGCCCTGACTCTGGTGGGTTTGCCCGCACCGCGTATTTTTGTTTCCAAACTATTTTGGCCCTGGATGGATGTCTGGCTCCAGTTCACTTTGAAGACTGATGAAAGCCACAGGAGCTTCCAGGGAGCCAGAATAGGCGACTTGTGGGGCCTTTCTTCACTCGCAGTGCCTAACAGGCCATCCTGTGGTGGCTTGGGTCTGGGAAGAGCCCCTGGTAATGCAGAGTTCACCTGCAGAGGCAATGAGTGCATTCGCTGGATGGCCCCATCACCCTTGCAATTGTGAACGTCAGATCAAGGCAGGGTTGAGTGAGTGGGACCCTGCACCTGCTACTTTGCTTCCTCCTAGGTAGATGAGGGATCTCATGACATACTCTGGCCTGGCTTCACGACACTCGGCACTAATCCATTGACATCGAAGCTAGGGCCATGGGTCCTGTTTGATTAGTTCACCCCATACTAAGACAATCAGGCCTTCCAAGAGTTTTGTGAGTTATGGCTGAAGGAGGTGGAGGCCTTGCTGGCCGTAGGAGAGTCCAGAAAGACGTGTGCAGGTAACCAGTCTAAATCATTCAGACTATAGATGGACGTTAAGCTGGAACCTCGCACAAGTAGTCAATGTTCGTTTGCTTTTTCTCACTTAACAATGAATCTTATAAAAAATAATCGAACACAGCAACTTACTGTGACCTTCAGAAACCGTTTAGTTCTAATGAACACTGTTCGATATTTAGATACTAATCAAAGGTTTGAGTTTATTCCCATCTCAAGAAGAGATTGGTTGTTGAGTAATCAAATCATAACTAAATTGAAATCCACATTTTAGCAATAAAACGAGGGTAGTCAAAAAGTTTGTGGCACATTAAAAAATGGTCTTTTGAGCTGAAGAGGCTTGAGACCCCATATGAACAACAGTGCCAACCAACCAGAGCTTCCAGGGACTAAGCCACTACCCAAAGACTATACATGGACTGACCCTGGACTCTGACCTCATAGGTAGCAATGAATATCCTAGTAAGAGCACCAGTGGAAGGGGAAGCCCTTGGTCCTGCTAAGACTGAACCCCCAGTGAATGGGATTGTTGGAGGGAGGGCGGCAATGGGGGGAAGATGGAGAGGGGAACAGTCATACGGAAGGGGAGGGGGACTGAGAGGAGGGGGACGGGTTAGGGGGATGTTGGCCTGGAAACCGAGAAAGGGAATATCATTTGAATTGTAAATAAGAAATACCAAATTTAATAAAGATGGGGAAAAAGGGGAAAAAAAGAAAAGAAAAGAAAGGGTCTTTCACATTGGTGAACCGGTGTTTTAAGGGTGAGTCTTCTAACTCAGGGGGGTGGGGCTCACAGAGGTCTGTGGACAGTCCACTTTATACCATGCATTGATGAACCTGAATGCCACCGGATTTGAACTTGAGGACTCTGAGAGTAAACTTAGCTATGCCCTCGAGGACACGAAGCATAACCAGAGAGAGCCCTGAAGTAACCCGGTGTATCGGCTCCTACTGCATTGGCCCGGTTATGGCTGAGGGCTGTGCTAAGTGCTGTGTATTACAGTGTTACAGGTAACTTACTAATTGGAACTACATCATTAGCCAGATGAAGACAGGGAGGCCCAGACACGGGAATGTAGTAGAAATCTATAGAAGGGGCTAGGAGGCAGACCTAGCTGACACACCCATCTATCTCTCAACTTCCCATGGCTAGTGCTTCAAAATTCCAGCAAGACCTCTTGTCCCTCTGAACTGCCTGTTTGACTTCCCAGCCCAGAACTTACTAAGGCTGCAATTACCAGGATGCAAATGCAAACATCTCCTACTCTCATCCCCGGGTCACTAGGTGAGCGAGGGAAACCGTAGAGTCCAAGGGAAAGCATTTGGGATGCTAGACGATGAAATTTCTTTCAAAAAATAATTGATGTAAGTAAGAACTTTAAACAATTCTACCCATGACCCGAGAAAGAAAAGGAAAGGAGCAAAACAGGCATTTGCTTGAGTGGGTGGGTGTTTAAAGGCCGAGACGGTTCTCTTACCGGGAGAGCCTAGGTAATTGCCTCCACTCTTCTCCTCTCTCTTCATGGGCAGACGTGGCCTCGCTTCTGAGAGTTTTTCCTACCAACATGGCTCCAGTATATTTGAAGGTTTCAATTGTCTCAAGTAGAATGTAATAATATCTTTTTATTAGGAACCTTTTGTAAATGTATTTCAAAAGAATCGTTAAAATACGCGTGCTTGACAGTATGGGCAAATACCCACATCCCTTCTTTGTGAGGTGACGGAAATTGAGCAGTGAGTTAAGTAAAACATTAGCACTAAAGCCAGGGATGCATGCCATTCTTTGGCCTCTCAGAGAGAGGTACTTTGCTCTAAAACACCCCTCAACTATGATTTACAAACTTCTAATTATCACGGTTTCTATTTAGACTCTCAAAACTGAGATTCTGGTCCATCCCTCAACAGCTGTTTGTAAGGCTGACGAGTTAAAAGCGAGATATTTGAGAATGGGTTTCTTCCATAGCTGAAGAAATATTGTTTGAAACAGTTTGCTTAAAAAAAAAAAAGCAATTTCTATTGTGGGGTCATCAGCCAGAAAAACAGAGCTGATGCAGACAGGCTGTAGCCAGATGGGGACCACAGTTGGGTGGCAAAGTGCTTGGGGAGAAAAAAAACGACACGTTCTGCAAACTTCATAATAGAGGAACGGGGCGAGCAGTGCAAATTTATGTTAGTAGCGTGATTGGACCAAAGAGACTCTTGGCACCCGAAAATCTCACGAAGTCTTCCTTGATTAACTGGGTGGGCATGCTGGCTCTGTGGAACCCAGATGGTGAATGCAAACATGAGAATTACAATCATAGTTCACACTTACATGCACGCACGCGCACACACACACACCACACACACAAATGCACACACAAACGCACACACACACACATACCCCCCACACAAACACACACACACACCACACACCACACACACACACCCCACACACAAACACACACACACCACACATCACACACACACACCCCACACACACACACCCCACACACAAACACACACACACCACACATCATACACACACACACACACACACACACACACACACACCACACACCACACACACCACACACACACACGGAGGCTCAGACAGCTTGTCATTATTGTTTTCCCTCAGCAGACTGAAGCCTGAGAAATGTGTTTTCTTCTGGAGATTATCACAACACAGGAAATAGCACAAAATTCGCGTGTTACACAGCCCTGTCTATGGACAGTTGCTCCTCTGGGGTGAGGCTAAGAAGCCATAGGGGTGGAGATTGAAGTATTTAGGAAGGAGGAAATAAAGAAATTATTTCTTGAAGAAAATACTTTGTAAAGAGAAACAGAAGCATAGTGGGAAATTCTTGCTAGAGAAGGAATGGGAGTTACTTATTTATGCATTTACTTGTTTTATAGTGTGTGTGTGTGTTCATGGGGGGGCAGGCACATGTATGGCCTTCCATGCATGCACAGGGAGGAGATACCGTGTGTTCTGCTCCATGACTCTGATCGTGCTCTGTCTTACCCCTTCGAGAAGGATCTCTTACCTTTCTGGGCCCCCACAGCCCGGCCATCCTCCTGCCTGCAGCACCCACAGCTCTCCTAGGTGACTGCATAGCTGTGCCTTGCTTTGATGGGTACTGGGGATTTGAATTCAGATCCTTGCTCTTGCACAGGTGCTGAGTGCTGAGTGCTGGTCCCAGGCCCAGAGTAAGAGTCTGTGTGTCCATCAGAGAACTAAGTCCTCAGTCATGTGTCCTGTGTCATGTGTAGGCTCCTGTGTCGTGCGTGTAGGCTCCATCTCTGTAAGGAGAAGCAGGGGTCTCAGTGTGTTTTTAAATAGCATCACATCCGTTGACAAAGTGATGCATGTTCCTTAAGGAGGGGTTGGTCAGGCCTCATACATGAGGACAGGAAGAATGCGACTCAGTCTCAGGGAGCAGGAAGGGCTTTGCCATGCCAAACTTAATCTGAAGCAAAAGTAAGCAAGAAACACACTTCTTGTCTGGGGAGGAAACCAAGGATCCCATTTTTCTCCAAAGGTCCTTGGGTTTTCGGTATGAGGGAAAGCTTTGATCATAGAGAAGTGAGCTTTCCCCGTGCCTCCTGATTTATTTTACTTTAATAATAATAATAATAATAATAATAATAATAATAATAACAACAACAACAACAACAACAATATTGTGGCTTCTCTTGTGAACTGAGCATGTCTAGGACCACAGCAGATTGGGCATGTCTGGAGCAATCCCACAAAACATCTGTGAGGCGTTGGTGCTTTCTCCTCTCAGGCAGGGAGTACTGGGAAGTGGGTGCTAACTCATCCATCTTGAAGACGTGCAAAAAGGGAAAGGGCTCCTTTCCCTCAGGTTCTGCCTACCGGAAGGACTAGCTGCCTCCTAATATCTTCAAATGAGCCAGAACTATCCCCAGGGAGACTGTAATATCTGTAATGTGTGATAAATCTTCACCCCAGAGCCTTTGTTTCCACAGAGACACTAAGGCTGAGACCTGCCTACTGTGTGGACACGGCTTTACCTCTGGTCTCAGTGCTGCCTCCAATGGTGGATACTTTTACTTGGGAATGTTCTGTAATAAGCCTTTAATTTCAACTAGCAGGAGGCAGAGGCAGGCAGATCTCTGAGTTTCAAGGCTAGCCTGTTTGGTCTACATACCGAGTTTTCAGGTCAACCAGGACAAAAGAGAAGGGAGAGGAGAGGAGAGGAGGTAGAAGAGAAGGGGACGGAAGGGAAATGGAAGGGAAGAGAAGAAAATGAATGACAGATAGCCATGCTGCTTACTTGGAAGAGTGTCTACCATATTGGGACTGTCTTAGTTGGGTTTTCCATTGCTGGGAAGACGCACCGTGACCAAGGCAACTCTTAAAAGGACAACATTTAGTTGGGGCTGGCTTACAGGTTCAGAGGTTCAGTCCATTATCATCAAGGCGGGAGCATAGCAGCATCCAGGCAGGCATGGAGCTGGAGGAGCTGAGAGTTCTCTATCTTTCTCTGAAGGCAAACAGGAGAAGACTGGTTTCTAGGCGGCTAGGATGAGGGTCTTAAAGCCCACACCCACAGTGACACACTTCATCCAACAATGCTGCACCTCCTAACAATGCCACTCCCTGGGCCAAGCATATTCAAACCACCACAGGGACCTAGGGTTGAATCCTAGCTGTGTGTACCAGGCATGGTTGTCCATACTGATATTCACATACTTTGGCAACTAGAAGTAGGAAGATCAGGAGGTCAAGGTCATAGGGAGTTGGAGGCAGGCCTGGGCTAACATTTCAAAGAGCAAGTATTGAACCGTGAGCTAAGTAGGCATAAGAGCTCACACCAGCCTGGTTTTGGTCTGATACTCAGCAGAGTTCATTCATCCTGTTTTGTTTGATTGTCCTAAAGCCACTGAACAAGGTCTTTCCCTCTAATGGTTTGATGGAATTCTTCAGACCCAACGTCATGGTCCTTCCCACCATGGCTTGATTCTTCACAGTATACTCTAAAGTATTTTGGCCCGTTGTGTTGAGACTTAAATAGAAACGTAAATTTTGAATATGTCGACTGTCTTCTGTCCTTTGAATTTGATTTCTAGAACCAACAGAAAAGCCTCCCATAGTAGCAAGGAACTGGGATTTGTGAGGTGAGGAGCAGTGGTTTAGACCGCACTTCTTTAGGCCCCTGAGAGCCGGTGAACCTGTTTTCCCTTGGCACCCATGTGCTCAGGTTTTCCATGGCGCCCAGCGAGAGACTCCATCCCCTCCTTTCCCACCTTTTGTTCAAACAAGCCGAACAGCTCACGGAATTTTCTTTTAATTGACATTGTGCCCACTTCTGAACAACACGGAAGGGAAAAGAAGAGCTAAGCAGGGCAATTTATTATGAAAGAAAATGTGCTTCCTACTTCTCTAGTGGGGTCCTAGAAATACTTTTGTATATGTTAAAAACACTGGTAAATATTAAAACCAGGGCTAAATGTATCCCTGTGCTTCAGAAACAGTTCATTAACATGCGGATATGTGATTACATATACAGTATGCCTGCTTTGGTCCAAATTAATGAGAGTACTTTAAGCACCTCTTTTCTACAGAGCCCTGTTCCTTCCACATGTGCATGTTAAGACCTCAGGTGTCCACATCTGAGTACCCTTGCTACACTTAGGACACAATCGCTTCTCTCACTCATAGAAATTTATTGTTCTCTGACAAACAATGATTCCCCAAGGCACACTGCATTTTAATGTACAGGGAGTTCTTTTAAAATTACAATCTCAGTGCTGTGGTTATCGATACAGAAAAAAATGTGAATCGCTGGGGTGAAAATGCAGCAAAAACATAATAAAATTTGGAAAAAAATAGTTCTGTCTTTGGAGAAAGGGGAACATCACAAAGTTTTGGTTATATATGTATGTGTTCTACATGTATGTGTCACATATGAAAAAGGACAGTAGAGCTATAAATGATAATACTTTCCTAAATAATATTTCTGGTTTTGGAAGAACTTTCCCAGGTTTTGTGTTAAAATTTCATCATCAAGTGATGTCATTTCTTCCTGGGACTAATTTCTTTACTTGTACTGTATCTCCTGGTTTTATAATATTGAAAGACTATCAATAGGACACAAGGTCATAGAATAACTTGTTGGAATGACATTAATTTTATTCAAGACAAGGCTTCTTCCTCCTGAGTGTCACACAGTAACCTAGAGGAGCTGTTCTACTTTTCCCTCCGTATTTCTCCTGTTTTTCGGCTGTGGTCTGCACATCAGGTGCTGTAGGTATCTCTTCTGGGTTTTGTGGCCAGGTTTCCTGAGTGAGATGCCTTCTTTCGAGGGCTCTAACTGCCCTCAGCAGCGCTCAGAGAGGGCAAGACGTACTGCTCTTACCACAGCCCTGACACGGGCACAGAAACACAGCTCGACTAGCTTAAGAACAACAGTGCTACTGCCAAATCGCCTAACAGTAAACCAGTAAGAATAATTCAGAATAAACTTGAAGATGGTTAAAGGTAAAAATACTAATGCTAAACTGAAAGAAAGACAGACCACAGGGAAGCAATAAGTAAAGGAAAAGCAAGTTTAAAGGAAAAGATGGGGCTGGAGAGATGGCTCAGCGGTTAAGAGCACTGACTGCTCTTCCAGAGGTCCTGAGTTCAAATCCCAGCAACCACATGGTGGCTCACAACCATCTGTAATGGGATCTGATGTCATGTTCTGGTGTGTCTGACGACAGTTAACAGTGCACCCACACGCACGACAAATAAATAAATAAAAAAAAGAGAATGTTTCAAAGTGTCATGTTAAAAAAGAAGAAAGAAAGAAAAAGGTGACACTCCCCAGTGTGAAAAGACAGAATCAAGAACCTGAAAAAAAATAAAACTTAAGTTAAGAAAAAATAAATGAAACTGATATTAGCAAGAACTAAGATGAGGAATTAAAATAAAATATTTTAAAATTAAGAACAATAGTATAGGTATAAAGAAAACCAATAACCAAACAAAGAGAAGAAAGGAAGGGAAAAAGGGGGAGTGGAGAAGAGGGGGGAGAAGGGAAAGGGAGGAAGGGAGGAGGAAGAGAAGGGAGGGGAAGGAGAGGAAGAGAAAGGAACAGAAGGGGAAAAGATGGAGGGTCAAGGGGAAGAGGAAGGGAAGTGGAGGAAGGGAGGTCAAGGGAAGAAAAAAGAAAAAAAAGAGGAGGAGGAGAGGGAGGAGGAAGGGGAAGGAGGAAAGAGAAGGGAGAGGGGAAGGGAGAGGGAGGGGCAAGGGGAAGAGGAGGGGAAGGGGAAGGGGGACAAAGAAATGGGGAGGGGAGAGGGGAGGAAAAGACATGGAGGGGGAGGAGAGGAAGAAGGGAAGGTGACAAACCAAGTTTCTTTGTCCTTTATGGCTGTAATCTTGGACTAGGGGGAGGTGGTAGGTGGGGGTAGTAGCTGACATGTTGGCTCCCCTCTTTCCCCACTAAACTGTGGGCTGCGGAAGTGTGCAGACTGACTGTCAGGCCAGTCAAGGGTGGATCATTAATGTCAGACAGCTTTACCTTCCAGATCTCCCTGATTTGTGCTGCACCCAAGGGGTTCTTCAGCCTGTGAGCTACTCAGTGTCTGTATTCAGGGACAACAGACTCCCATGTGAGAGAGGTCTCCCAAGTGCACTGGCGAGTGGGGGAAGCAAGCAGAGCACAGAGCTAAGGCCTAGAGGGAAGCTGAGGAGAAGCTGACACCATGTTGCTGCCTGTTTCTGCTTCTCACCCTGCAGGAGATGGCAGGAGTCAAGCACCATGCCAGCACCAGGCTCAGAGCTCTGGGTCCCACCAAGCAGCAAACATAAAAGAGGTGGCTGGACACCAGGCCAACCAGGACCTGCGAATTAGTGTTCAGAGGTCTGTTTCCATGATACCCCATAGTCCTTACTCTGCTGTAGATGGTATGGCCTCTTTTCTGTTTGTTTAATGTTTTGGGCAGCGTTTATCTAGTTTATTCTTGTGTGCGCGCTGCTTCACCGTTCTACTCGTGGCTGTTCATTCCGTAAACACAAACGAACATTCTTCTAAAATGTATGATATGTAATTACTTCTAGGATACGAAAGAAAAGTAGTGCTTTGATGGAATGTTTTAGCTAAGAAGGCTACACAGTTTGTCTCCCTGAGCAAGCAAAGGAGATAGTGAGAAAAGCAAAAGGTTTTTCTAGGCCTATTTTAAATCAGCTAGAAACGCAATTGTAGGATAGCTTGAATAACAGATTTTAGGCTAAGGGCACATCTAGGCCATGCTCTCATTTAGCACGTGTGAGGTCAGAGGTTCGATGCCCAGTACTGTTGGAAAAACAAGACAAAAGCCCATCTTATCAGGCTTCGAAGGAATGAGCTCCTGTCCTGGAATTAGACCTTGGATGGCAGGATGTGAAATAGAAGGGCCTCTTGTGGGTTTTCCCTCAACAAAAAGCATATTTGAGGAACAAACAGTATAGCTAGACAGTGCCCTGTGGAGCCTGAGGTGGCTGCGGGGCTCAGGTGCTACTGTGGAGGGAGTGGAGTTCAGGTTCCAGGAGCCCACTTAAGAGTGTCAAGGGAATGTGTAGGTCTAGCTATAATTTCAGACTCTGAAGGGGGAGTCTCTTCCCCTGTCTCTAAAGAGACTCCCCCTTCAGAGTCTGAAATTATAGGAGACAGGGGACCCCCTGCCCCCTAAGGAAGCTAGTCATTTCTATGAGCCCCAAGTTAGGGTGAGAGGCCCTGCCTCAAAAAGTAATGGGTAAGGACAAGCGAGGGTTAGGCCCACAGGTTTGCCCATGTGCATGCATCCACCCGTATGTTGTACCCCAACATGTGCAAACATGCATATATACTCATGGCCTCAACCATTCCCCAGTATATACACTTAAAAGTGGCGGGGCAGTGGTAAAGACGCCATGAGGAAGTAACTCCACTGGGAAGAGCATTTACTGTGTAAATGTGAAGACCTGACTTTGAATCATGGGAATTATTTTCCCTTTTTTTTTTTTTTTTTTTACCTCTAGTATTTTTCGTGCTAAGTATTATGGTCACTGTAAGTCTAGTGCTGGCTGTTGGGGGAAAAGAAAGTCAGAGCCCTTCTAAGTTTAGTGAGAGACCCTGTCTCCAGGGAATAAGGCAGAGAGAGGTAGAGCAGGACTGCTGTTTCTTCCCTGGGACTCTACATGGGTGGGCGGTTTGTGCATACACCACCTATACAGACATTCTCACACATCACAAAAACTTGATATCCGTCTTCTGTGAGGAAGAATCTAACTCCATGTGAGTATCTGGCCACAAGTGAGAGGTAGACCAGTAGGCAGGGACCATTCTCTTCTGTTCTGTCTTATACCTAATATGGAAGTCTTTGTCTTTTTGCAAGGCCTTGTTTCAATGTGGATTAAAGAAGATTGGGAGAGTATTTTACTGTTAGCGCTCAGGTCCTCCATTTCTGTCCTGGTTAGGTGTGGCCAGCTCAACACAAGCTAGAATTACCTGGGAAGTAGAACCTTGGTTGAATAAATACCAGGGGAGCATTTTCTTAGTTAGTAGTTGATGTGGGAGGGACCAGCACACTATGGTTGGACCATATGTGGGCAGGTTCTCCTGGGAGATCCTAGGAAAGGGAGCCCCGGGAGCAAGCCAGCTAAAAGTTTCTACATGGCTTCTGTCTCAGTTCCGATCTCCAGGTTCCTGCCTTGGTATCCCCAACAGACTGTGATCAGGAATATTAGGCATATAAATCCTTTCCCACCCAAGTCACTTTTGGCCACAGTCTTAGCACAGCAATAGAAAGGAGACTAAGACAATCTCTACCCAGAAACCTCACGGAGGCATCTTAAAAATTAAACATTTCTAGGCAATAGTGAGATGACTCAGTAGGTAAAGGCTCAGGTCAACAAGCCTGATGACCTGGCTGTGATTCTTGAAACTTACAGGTATCATGGCACGCACCCCTTCCCCAACAGAACACACTAAATAAATAAATAAAATTTGAATTTGATGCATTTAAATTGGAAAGATTTTGTTTTTAGTGTATGTGAGCGAGTGTGTGTGTGTGTGTATGTTTGTGTGTGTATGTGTGTGTTTGTGTGTATGTGTGTGTTTGTGTGTGTGCATGTGTGTGTGTGTTTGTGTGTGTGCATGTGTGTGTTTGTGTGTGTGTGCATATGTGTGTTTGTGTGTGTGCATGTGTGTGTGTTTGTGTGTGTGCATGTGTGTGTGCATGTGTATGTGTGTGTGTGTTTGTGTGTACACCCATGAAAGCCAGAGAGGGTGTCAGATCATCTGGAGCTAGTGTTAAGGTGGTAACTCCCTCTCTTCCCCACTCCATCTCGTCCTCCTTCCCTTGCTTCTTCACAGGACTGTGATCACTACATAGTTCATGCCGGCCTATATTCCACAATCCTCCTGTCTCAGCCTCCTCCTGGGGTTGTAGACATGTGTCAACATGCTGCCTTCTATTTGGTGGTTTTAAGTAGATATTTGTCTATTTTTTACTGGCCTTCAAATATATTTTCTGGTCCCTGCTTAACATCTTCCTGGCACATTGTAAGCAATTGTTTATGCGTGGGATGGGCGTCCTTTCACTCATTGATCAGATGGGAATTTATTTTCCCATTTCCCCCTTTAGTCTCATTCATGCCAGTTATGGTTACCACAGGCTTAGAATCCCTAGCTTTTATACAGTATCGTTACTCATTTCCTGATGTAGCAACTTTCTCAATAGGTGGGAGTCATAAATGTATAGGGTCCAACTGATGGTAGGCAAACATGTCTTTATTCATTGTGTACTTTTTTTTTTATATCAAAATAAGTCCTAACCTGTAAAAATGCAACTTTTTGTTCAGGACTTGTTTCCAATTTATGAAAATTTAAATCAGTAAAAACTGAGCAAGTCACTGTGCCCACGGTAGTGGAAAGGTTTCCTCTGCTTTGGATTTACTCTCACTTTACTGTGGTGAACTCAATAACGTGCCACTGAGATAGCTTTTCAACTGACTGTAGAA
The DNA here is from genome assembly GCF_021556685.1 of Rattus norvegicus. Classification (NCBI taxonomy): domain Eukaryota; kingdom Metazoa; phylum Chordata; class Mammalia; order Rodentia; family Muridae; genus Rattus; species Rattus norvegicus. The sequence goes on along the minus strand of NC_141541.1, from coordinate 125,038,308 downwards.
CACAATGAGTAGAATAGTGGTGGCCAGTTTAAGATCAGCCGAACAAACTGTTAAAGCTTCCTTCCTGCCCCCACCTTTGCAGAATTCAAAGGGAAGCTATCAGAGAGGAGCACTGGAAGGCATACATTCTATGTAGACATTTGCACTCCTGAAGGGCTGCAGACCAAATCCGTTCCTAAATCCCCAAGAATCAGATCTCCATCTCACAAGGAGGCTGAGTGAGCTGGGTCTAGTCAGTAGGCACTCAGTGGCTCGTCCGTGCTAGCTAATGTGATGAACGATGTAAGGACAAGAGATTAAAACAACAAACACCCAAAGGACAACATTCGTGCTTTTATGCCTCCGGGTTTTTACTGGCTTCGCTGTAAAGTAAAGAGGTGCAGGCTTGAAGCATAGAACAAAACAAAGAACGTTTCATGGATAGCAATGCCTATTGGGTGTAGCAGCAAGTGTTGCTGGCCGATTGTAGTGGACACAGGTCAGTCATTTGTGGGCTGGACTGTTAACATTGCTACCCCACAGAAAGATGGATTTTGGGATGGCTTGATAAGTAATTCTCTTTTACTGTAAATATATTACTTTAAATTAATTGCTTCTCATTGGTTGTCCTAACAAAAACAACTACATGCGTTTCCATAAATTCAGGCAACGCAGAAGTCTGTAAACTGTTTCTTTCTCCATTCTCTCCCTAGCAGCAATCACTTTGTGTGTAGATCAAATTCATTTACACACAGCTATTTACATGCAAATCTGATGTTCCACTTAGCGGTTTTTAGTTTTGTAATCTGATGATTGGACCTACTCTATGTGTCATTCTGCAACTAGCTTTTGAAGAATCTGACTAAGTCCAAAGGGTCTGTCACATAAATCAGGGCCTAAGTAGATTATTTTAATTTAGATTATAATTTCATAAATGAAATCCATAAACGCTCTTGGGAACACATGTCATTATGTTGTGTATGCACAGTCCTTCTTTCGAGATTTATAATGTTGAAGCAAGTGCTGGAGTGATGGCTCTGCTTTTAAGAGCCCTGGCTGCTCCTCCAGAGGATCTGAGTTCAGTCCCAACAGCCACACCAGGATGCTTACAACATCCTGCTGCTCTATCTCTGAAAGATCTGGCACTTCGACCTGGCCATGGCAGGCACTGTACTCCTGTGTACATATACACTCGCTGACATACATAAATAAAAATGCAAAAGAAGCCTTTAGAATACAGAAATATTGCTAGGTGTTTTGTCTTTATCTTCTCCACTGGTGAAACACATGAACATACATATACATGCATATGTGCACATACATACACACATGCACACACAGACACATACATGCACATGTGCACACACAGAGACACACAGTACACATGCACAGCACACACATGAACACACATGCACACACATGCACAAATACACACATGTGCATACTCACATGCATGTATACGCACAGACACCGACACACACAAGCACACACCCATGCACACATATGCGTAAGCATATACACATTCACACATGTGTGCACACTCACACACATGCACACACACATTTATATGCATGTTTATCTCCCCAGCCATCTCCTCAGTCACCTGTACAACACATGTATGCTCTTATCTTATAGCACCTTTTTATTAATCATATGTTAAGTAGATTAAGAAGGTTTATAGTTGTAAGGGAGAACAAGTAATTCCTGATTATGAGAACAAGTTTCTCAAGGACTTAGAGTCTCTGTACTTAAAAATTATATGAAAATTTATAGTCTAGGTGATTTTTGGTATGAATTGTGTGCAATTGTCCCTGTGTATCTAGGGGAGATTGGTCCTAAGACCCTCAACCAGGGTACCAAAGTCCAAGATCTGCTACATTATAAACTATTATAGAGTTTATAGCTCAGGCACATCTTCCTGGAGTTTGTAAGTCATCCATGGCCTATTTTTACTTAACACCATGTAAATATCATGCAAAGGCTGCTGTTCTACATTAGATAATCATGACAAGAAATAAGTACATACATGTTTGGCACTGATGCAGTTTTACTGATTTTGGACAAAGGTCTCACATATTCTTGGCTGTCTTAAAAGTCACTCCACACCTGGAAAGGCCCTGCTTAGTGCTGGAATTGCAGGTGTGCTCCGCCATGCTTGATTTAAGTATGGCTAAGGATCACTCACGGGGATTCCTACATGCTATGTTAGCCCTCTACCGAGTGAGCAGTATCCTCAGCCCCAAGTGCAAGTTTTCTGAAATGATGACTTCCCATTAGCAGTTGGTTAAGGATGTGGCTGGGAAACCTGGAGAGGGGAGGAGGGAGGGAGGGAGGGGGTGGGGGAGGGGGAGAGGGAGAGAGAGAATAGGAGAGGGAGAATGGGAGAGGGAGAATGGGAGAATGAGAGAGAGAAAGAGAGAATGAAATGTGGGGAGAGGGAGCGTGTCATGGGTATGAGGTTGTTTCTTTCTGACAGGGGCAGGTCTGAGGAGTGTGACGCACAGGCATCACCAGGAGACTCGGTACCTGTCCAAGCAGTCTTGAGCACATTTCTCCTCTCTGCATCATAAAACAAAGATGTGTTCTCCCCAGCTTTATCTCCCCTCTTTCAAACTTGTGCATTCGAACTCCAGAGCAGGCTACTTCCCGGCAGTGCCTGTGTTTAATCCACCCCAGATGTCTGAGGGGAGGCCAACTTCAAGAAGGGAAGACCTATGTCTGCTCATAAGTTCGGAAACATTAGGGCGTGCAGTGAAATTTTGGTCCTTCTTGGAAGTTGGAATCAGTGTCCTGAAAGGCAGCCGTAAAGAACGGAGCGTCCTTGGTTACCAGGCGAGAACTTGGGTAGTGCTGATGGTCAAGGGGTCAGTGACTGGATCTGAAGAGGAGCTTCCTGAACTCTTCAGACTCTGCACTTCCTCTGTGTGCCTGGTGTGTGTGTGTGTGTGTGTGTGTGTGTGTGTCTGCACATCTTCACATGTACTTCTTTTGTTCTTCCTCGAAACCTTGAATAAATCAGTTGAATATTCATTAATTTAAAAAATTTATCCAGCTGAGTTCTTCATGGCTCAAAGAACATTTGCTTCTGACCTCATAAAATACCCACTCTGTGTCTCTGTGGGAGGCTGGAGAACAGGAAGGAGTGGAGGAAGAAGGGAAGGGAGAGAAGGACTGAGGAGGGGAGGGAGACAGGAAAGGGAAGGGGGTGCCCTTTTTGCTTCTGTTTCCCCCTCGCCAGGGAGGGCACTAGGAATGGAGACATTCTGCAGAGTGACGTCATACCATAACCCTGAAGCAAATTCTGACTTCAGAAGAATCTATGAGGAGCTGGGAGATGACTGAGTTGGTAAAGTGATTGTTGCACAAGTGTGAAGACCTGAATTTGGACACTCAGAACCCATGCAGAATAGAACAGTCAAGCTTGACATTGTCCCAGTGCTGGGGAGGCAGAAACAAGGGAGGGAAAACCCTTGGGGCTCACTGGTTCGCAAGCCTGATCAAATCAGTGAGCCAGGTTCAGTAACAGACCCTGCTTCAATAAATACAGTGGAGATTAGTAAAGGAAGACACGCGATATCGACCCCTGGCCTGCACACACACAACCCCTCCTCCTTTCTCTCTCACACCCACATGCACAAGTGCACATGCACACAGGGGAACTGCTAAGCCTAACATTCTTGGTACTTTCTTGGGTCCTCTTGATATGACAAGGAGCCTTGTAGGTTCTGAATGAAATGTTGATGAAAATTGTAACTCCCATGACAACACGTTGGATGCTTCACCTGCCTTCTAACCATACTGGGAGGTGGAAGAATCTGCTGAGAGGGTAAACTTCCTCCTACCTCTCAGCCCTACTCTTCCTGCCTCTAGGAGTATTCTCAGATCTATCATAACTCTAGGCTGTGTGTGTGTGTGTGTGTGTGTGTGTGTGTGTGTGTGTGTGTGTGTGGGATACAGAGGAATGTGTTTCTCTTCCATTGTTCACCTTAAGTATCTTCCACCCAAACTGGAGCTAGGCTGAGGACTAGCCATGCCCAGAGACCCCTGTCTCTCTCACTCACTCAACAGCACTGGAATTACAGGTACAGATGCAACCATGTTGGCCTTTTGAGTGCATGGTGGTAATCTGAACCCGGATTCTCATGCTTGAACAGCAAGCGTCATTGTTCCCCACTTAACCATCTCCTAGCCTCAGGTCAGTCACTTCTGCAACAGGCTGTCGCTATGTGAGCGCCGAGGGCTAGGTAAACATGGTGCCACTTTTGGCAGCTGATGCCACCCCTGGTGGGAACAGCTCTGAGACTGGGGTCAGATCCCCACTCTTCAAACTTCTCTTCACACCCACCTGGCTCCTGATGATCCGTGGGTCACGCTGTGCCTCAGACATGTTTCCCAGTCCAGAACAAAACATATCCCTCAGTAGGCAAGCAGGAGCAGATGATGGGAACTCCAAACTAATCACCATAGCAACCAACGGTTGTAGGTGCACAGAAATTTCACATATTCATAGGTTTGCCAGTAAGATGTTTCCCTTGCCTAGGCCTGAACAGAAGATGGCTGAGAAATAAGAAAGACAAGGGTATTAGTGAGGGCTCTGTAGAGGAACAGAATCCAAAGGATGGATATTTATAAAGGAGATTTATTAGACTGTCTACACAGTGGAGTCTGAGTAGCCAAGAGTGGGTGTCTTCACATTGGACAGGCTCAGGAGCTCCCAGAAGCAGCTCGGCCCATGAATCCCAGTGATTCTAACCAGGTACTGGGGCATTCCTGCAGAGCCATTGGTCTTCATTCTCTAGGAAGCCCAGGGAAGACGGTTCTTATAACCGTCTTTCATTAGAGGAATGCAGTCGTCCGCCAGCCACCAACAGTGTACTCAGCTCACCAGTGAGACAAAAGGGCAAAAGCTAAAATGGTTTTATTCCTCAGGTGCCACAGGAAGCCGCTGCCTACACGGAGGGTGGGTCTCCCGTTCCAAATAACCTGATCAAGGAAATGCCTTACAGGTATGCCCAGAAACCTGTCTCTTAGTCAATTTCAGATTCAGTCAAGTTGACACCCGGGATTGTCAATCACAGTGGGGGAAGAAATGACAGGCAAAAAGAAAAGGTTCAGAAAAGAATATCATTGCCCTTAGCGTCTACAGATGACTCATTCCAGAATGCCAGATACCAAAATCTGAGGGTGCTCAGAGTTCCTCTTCTAAAACCACATGGCATTTGCATACAAGATACACAGCTCCTCCTGTTCATTTAAAATCATGTCTAATGTATTTGTGACACCTACTGCCTCATAGGTATCGCACGAGATGTTAGATGCTGCTGTGATATTTAGAGAGTACTGATGAACAGTACATTTTGTAAATTTTAGGGCAGATATATCAACCCCCCCCCAACACACACACACACACACACACACACACACACACACACACACACACACACAGTATTTCAACCTGTGGTTGGATGAACACAGAGACATGGGATTTGTGGAGAAGAGACAAAGGACTGACTAATTTCCCCTTTCGGCTGTCACTTTGAGAAGAATCATAAAATAGCAACTTCCTCTTTGGAGCCGAATCTCTTTTCTAATTGTTCTAGAACTTCTGCATCCATGGCTTTCAGCTAGTCTGAAATGCGATTATGCCGTTCTATTTTAAGAGGAGCAAGAGACAGTCTCTTTAGTGCCTTAACTCAGACAAATAGTTCTTGGAACAAATTTGGATTTCCTGCAGCTGAAGCAGTAAGTGAAATCTCCATCTTTCTCTGGATCTTCTCGGAACTGACGAGCCTGTTCAGCTGCGGGCTTAGTGCCATCTCCAGATTAATAGCTGGTTTACCGTGACAGAGGAAGGTCTGCCTCTCCGTGGAGCGAGAAAGAGCATTAACTCCCCTCCCCGCTTCCCAAGTGTCCTGCCGCAGATCAAGGGCCCAGAGCCTACCCAGGGAGGGACAGGAGAGTCCGTTGAGGTGTGATCCCTGCATCCCCCGTGTTCTTCGGTTGTGCGCTGAGTCTGATTTCATCCGAGGAGACTGTATCCCAAGATGTTTTCTTACTTCATCTGCTTCAGATTGGCCCTTTCCCCCGACACGTGTCCTGTGGTCCTCTACAAAGTCTCTGGGCTTCCTTTGCCACATCCGCCTGGCTTTAATCATAACAGGGCATTTCTCTGGTGAAAGTTGTTCACATCTAAAGATTTTATAGTATTCAGCTACCTGCCTGGCATCCTGTAGTTTACTCCTTTTCGTTGTTTCCAAAGATCTTGACCTAGTCTCTTGAAGCCCTTGTGACACCATCGTGGGAAAGTGTCTGAGGCAGACATCTTTCTGGAGGCAAAGGGCTGCGGATGGAGATGCACTGGAAAATGCCTCCTTATTTAGAGGGGGCAGCTACAGCTCTATCCAACTGACAAGTCCGATCTCAAGAAATGAAGTAATCTGAATTTTGGTGTGAAAGTTCATGCCATGGAAACCTGGGCAACTGTTTTGTTTCATGGTTAAGTGCCACATTTTCAGGGTAAACCCCATCTTCAGTCTGACCTGCGAAACATCTATGTGCATATGACATCTGCCTTAGACTATTTTGAAGGACCCCTGTGCCTGTACTTTTTTCTCAGTAGATGAGTCTATTTGTGCTAAGTAGACGATGCTGTCCAGGACCACACTGCAGCCCCAGTTTTCCCTACCTCCATGGGCACTGGGCACCAACTCACTACTAAAAAAACAAGTGGCAAATAGATTTTCCAAAGCAGGCAATTATTAAGCAACTCAAAATAGTTAATTATTGTGATGGTCTTAAAATTATAAATATTGGTCTGGAAAGATGGCTCAGTGGTTAAGAGCACTGACTGCTCTTCCAGAGGTCCTGAGTTCAAATCCCAACAGCCAAGTAGTGGCTCACAACCATCTGTAAACGAAATCTGATGCCCTCTTCTGGCATGTTTAAAGACAGAGACAGTGTACTCATATACATAAAATAGATAAATAAATCTTTAAAATATATTAATATTATGTTTTAGTAAGACACAGATCTCCTTTCTAGGTTAGTAGAAGAAGTGACATTCCAATGGAGTAAAATCCTTGTTTAATCCTCTACCATTGAGGGCCAGCACAACTGGTGACTTCTGACCAATAGAATGTGGCAAAGGTAACAGGATGGCAATTTGGTTCCTTAATTGGTTTAAGTTGTGTGGAAGAGATAATTGTGGGTGTCCATTATGTTCCACAAGAATCTTTTAAGTTCTGAGCTGTGGTCCACATCTACACTCCCAGCACTCAAGACGTTAGGGCAGGAAGATCTCAAAGACTAATGTTGAAAGTACTAAGATCTTAGTGGACTAGGGCAAAATACAGCTTCTGCTTGTCTTGAAAAACAACACAGTCCTCCTGTGAGCAGTCCACAGAGTGTGTCAGGGATAGGAAGGCCTATAGAACGGTTTCTAACTATTTTTCTATCCATACAGCTGTAAGGAAATGAACTCTTCTAATGCTTGAATGAGCTTCAAAGTGGATTTTCCCTAGTTAGGCATTTAATAAGACCATGGCGGCTCTGACCAGCAACTCAATTATAGCCTGTCAGATTCTTAGCAGGTGAACCAGCTGAGATAAACTTGGATTCATGCCTTGTGAGAACCAAGAGATGTTGAGTAAACATTGTTTTGAGCCATTGAAAAGGTAGTAGTTCATTATGTAGTCATAGAAAGCTAGTAGAGGTAGATTACAATTAGTCATGGAAAATGAAGTTGCTGAACTGACATAAAAAAGGTACAAGGATATTAGCTTACCTGAAGTTTTTTTGGAGAAAGTGTCACACCCATTTAAAAATAAAAAGAAATGATGGGACTTGGACTTTCTCTCTTGCATCTCTCAATATACTTCCTTTGTTCTGCACATTTAGAATTTTGAATATTATGTGTCATAGTCTCCTCTTTACAGCAGTAGCTACTACTTATATAACCAATGGGACCAGAGGTGGGGGAAAATGAGTCTTCTTTCATGCAGTTCCTGAATTCTGTAAGTTTAGTGTATTTTCTGGACCTTGTATGTTTCCTTTATATCCTCAGTCTTATGAGTCTTTCTTCTTCCTCTTGGAGAAATAATAAACTGCTATACAATGGTCCAGAATCTTGTATGACCCCAAACAAGATAGTATTGATATATATATATATGTGTGTGTGTGTGTGTGTGTGTGTGTGTGTGTGTGTGTCACACAGCACATAAAATCAGCACCCCTTTCTTGTGTGTCTCACAGGGAATCTATACCACGAGTCTACTTATACATTCCTCCAAAGGAAGGTCAGCATGACAGATTTTAGGAACCACCTTCTCTTCAGCTATGTATCTTCAAAGTCTGCAGCTCCTAGTGGATTGTTCTGGTGTGTTCTGTACTTTTATTATGAGCAATCCCCAGTGCTACATATGGTGAAGAATAGGAACATGGTTTTAATGAATGCAAATAGAGTGAGAATTTAGTTCCTTATATCACATTATTAGCTGCATATCAAGTGGTAAGTAGCCACTTTCTGCCAATGTTTGTCATGTTCAGTCATGATGTCAGGATTGGTTCTAACATCCCAGAACATAGTATTGGGCAATGAGGTGGAGAGTTATCTGACCTCTAGACTTTGCTAACATCAGCCCTTGTCTTCATCATCCTAGACTGGAGTTCTCATCTCTGGGTTGGCTCTCTGTTTTGGGTTTCCCCAGCATTTCTATCTCTTAGAAAAACCAGTTCACCATGTTAAGAGTCTCTCTCTCTCCTGCATAGGTGAGTGACCCCACTCCCAGTCAGACTTTGGTGAGATAGCAACATAGAAATGGAAATGAATAATTTACCATTCCTACCTTTAGCACCCATTGTCACATCACAAATTCCCCTGGATTTAGCAAAGTAAAACAATGGACTTTCATCGTTTATTTTATGGGTTCTGAGTGAAAGCTCCAGAAAGTTCTGACTGATGAACTTTCATGGTACTGCAGGAAAGGTGTCCTCAGGAGCCAGTGTTTCAACTGAAGAAGGATCTGTTTGCCAGACTCAATAATGCAGTTGTCTGTTTTCTGGAACTTCTCCTTCAATAGCCTAAATGTCGCAAGGCATCATGCTGGTTTTTCCCCTCTGCAAGTGATAGATGTGTTGAAGGTGTTGGGGTATCAGAGACATGAACAGAAAGAGGGAAGATGAAAGATCTAAGACGGGAGATGGCTTTCGAAACCTATGCAGTAGCGGTGTGCCATGCTCTCTGTTGCTCTTCTCGAGCACACAAAACAATCCTCTGCATGGAGGGGGGACGTCCTGGGGCAAGATACCAGCATTAAGGAGCCATTAGGGGTCACCTTGAAGCTGCCACGGTCTGTACTCCAGGAGATGGAGTAGATTTGATACAGGACAGGTCTTTTATTTTTCTGAAAAGACAGATGCCACAGAGCAATGGGTAAAAGAATTTTCCATTCCAGAGAAACTGAGGGGAAAAACCAATGCCTCTTGACACCAGGCCACCTTGGAACCGTGTCTGTCAGGATGTGATGACATCAATGATGTCATTAAAAACAAGGAAGTTATCATTTTGATACAGAACTCTCTCTCAAAAATAATTTGAGTTTGGCATGGTGGCACACACCTTTAATCCCAGAAACAGAGTTTGGTGAATTCTGTAAATTCAAGGCCATCCTGCTGTTCAAAGTTCCAGGATAGCCAGGCCTGTTACACAGCGAAACCCTATTTAAAGAAACAAACAAATAAATGAGTGAATAATAATATAGACACTATTATTAAATGATGTTATTTTATTATTTATTAATTTTATGTAATTATTAAATATAAGTATGTTATTAATAGAATTATTATTTGAAACATTAGTCCACTTATTATCAAGATTTGGAACAAATGGGTTGATGTTCAGAAAAACCCCACATTGGAGCAGAATTTACCACAAGGCTTCATAGATTCAGGCATGAGGTTCGCCTCTGGCTTGGTGGCTCCACAACGTATGCTCAGGAAGCTCCAGGTAGCTCCTGGCAGCAGAGGGTTTGCAACAAGTGAAAATGTAGAATGCACAATTCTTGCCTGTCTGCTGACAGAGGGTGAGACTGGGAGCTGGGTTGGTGGGCAAGGATGAGAGCAAAGGGCAATGCCTCCCATCCCATCCTGTGCACTAAGAATCATTGGTACCCGTGTGTTCAGTCATGGCCTGTACTGTCACTTTCTGAATGAAAGAAAGCCCACCTTTTCCCAGGCAGCTATGTTTGACTGAGTACAGTCTACCTTGGAAATTCCCCAATGTGTGAGTGCTAAGGAGGTGTCTTGGTTTAGAAAATGGGCTTGTCAGGCAAGCACATGGATCTGTAATTCAATCCCTTAGACTCACATAAAAACCCAGGCTGCTATAATCTCAGCAATGAGGCAGTGGAGATGGGTAGACTGCTGGGAATTGATGACCAGCCAGCCTCGCCTGATCAGGGAGCCCCGGAATCTAGTGGAAGAGCCTGTGTAAGACAGTAAGGTGAATACATATATGTAGGCATGTGCATACATACATGTGCTGTAGTTACACATACAGAGACACACAGGTGCACACACACATGCCATGATGTGCATGCATACATGTGCTATAGTTACACATACAGAGACACACAGGTGCGCACACACACGCACACACACACACACACACACACACACACACACACACACACACACACACACACCAGGCAGAGGGAGCTACCTTAACTCCTTTTGTCTATGGTTTCTTTATTTTGAAGTTTCAGGTGTCCAGGATCATGACCCTAAAAAGCACAAAAAATTATAGAAGAGGCAAGTTTAACTATTGTGGCTAGTTCTATGTCACCTTACCTATAGTAGAACCATTTGGGAAACAAGAAGGTCAACAGAGAAGATGCACCACCATGTCTTGCTTGCTATAGGCAAGTTTGTGGTACATTTTCTTGATTGATGATAGATGTGGGAGGGCCCAACCCACTGTGGGCAGAGCCACACCTGTGATGCTGGTCCTTGGTGGGAAAAGAAAGCAGGCCAAGGAAGCCTCCTAGAGCGAGAGAGCAAACCACTGCCCTCCCTGGCCTCCGTGGCCTCCGTGGCCTCCGTGGCCTCCATACCCTCGGTGTCAGTTCTTGTCTTCAGGTTCCTGAGTTGAGTTCCTTCTCTGATCTCCCTCAGTGATAGGCTGTGATTGGGACACATAAGCTGCAATAGACCCCTCCTCTCTAGGTTGCTTTTGGCCATGGTGCTTTACCAAAGCAATCGACAGCAAACCACAAGAAGCAGAAGGCCTACCGTCTTGTCACTTGGACTGTGCTTGTCCTTACAGTTGTCCCAACTTGTTCTAAGTCATCACTGATCTCTTTCTGTGCCTCACCTAAGTTCAACTTTATCAAGGTGTGTATGTATAATAAAACCACAGAGTTGGGGAGGCCTAGCATCCATCCATTGGAGGTCTTGGGGTGAATACCGCGTGGATAAAGACAGTCTACTGCTCTTACTCTTGAGAGAGAGAGAGAGAGAGAGAGAGAGAGAGAGAGAGAGAGAGAACTTCTAGGACATGTTTTTTGATTTCCTGAAAAGGGAGAATAAAAGAGTGAGAAGGAATTAAAATAGAAGGAATTGAAGCTAGAGAAAGTACGGGATATAAAATTCTTTTTTTCCTTTAATGAACTTCAGAGAATAGTGTTTTTTTTTCAATATATATAATTTAAATTGAAAGGCATTTTCATGTTTGAAAGTTCTAAGCTGTAAAAATAAACCCTGGAAGTAGATTGCCTGGGGTAAGACTTAATTAAACACTGTACAGTAAATTAGCATAATTTGGTGAGGATCAGCTTTAGTTCCTCGAAACTGAACCAGGCAGACGTTTTAATTTTGTAATATCTTTTAAAATTCTGCTGTCTCGTCTCCAAAGCACAGTTTTAGAGTGTAAAATCTAAACAAGGTATTTCCAAAAAAGCGGTAACTTATTACAGAGATCATGAACTGGCGCTGAGATTTGAGGAGCGTCTTCAGACAAATGCTACAAGTCCGTAAGAATCATGGTCTCTTGTAAGACAAAATATATGGAAAAATAGGTTGAGCCCCTGAGCATGAAGCAGAGGGATTATCCACTATAGTCAAAGGAATACTTACAGGATTGTGACGTAGCTGGAGTGTCAAGGAAGACCTCTCTCCCTCCCTCCCCCTCCATTTCTCCTCCTCCTCCCCCTCCTCCTCTTCTTCCTCCTCTCCCTCCTCCTCTTCCTTCTCCTCCCCCTCCTCATCTCTTCTCTCTCTCCCTCTCTCTCTCTCTCTCTCTCTCTCTCTCTCTCTCTCTCTCTCTTTCTTTCTTTCTTTCATAATGGGATTAGAAAAAGCCCTTGGAAACAAGGGGAAACAGCCAGTCCTTGGAGCGCATCCAAGCCCTAGTTGCCTGTAATTCCCCAGCACGTGTTGTCCATTTTGTCCAATGTATCTAAGAAACTATCCGGAGTCATGCATCAAATAGGATAGGATTTTCTCATGCAGCAGAACACGGGGAAAGCTTTCTTGGATAACGAGGCTCAGAAATCTCTTACGGGAAGTTTTTGTTTTATCTTTAAATCCACGTGTACCTGGTGTACCTGTATGTGTATTAGCACAGGCATGCAGGTGCCTGTGGAAGCGAGAAGAGGGGGCCGCATCCCTAGAAACTGGAGTAAACAGGTGATTTTGAGTCACCCATAATAGATGTTGAAAACTGAACTCTAGTCCTCTGCAGCTGCAACAGCAGCAGCAAGTGCCCTTGATCAGTAAGTCACCTCTTCAGCCCCTTTAGTGTGAGCTTTTGTTGTTGAGTTTCCATTATGCCAACATAGGTTTGCTTGATTGTTGATTCTGGAGAGTTGTGTGTGGGTGGGCAGACATTGCCTGGACAATCTGAGCGGCAGGAAGGAAGCATGGACATTTGTTGAGCTTATTGAAGACACAATGTAGATGATGGTAGACGATGCCTTGTCTCAAAAATGGCTGACACAAGTCAAAGTAACTGGATCCTCACCAACAGTGAAACGTGGGTAGAAATTTGTCTTTCAAACCCCAAAGATCAGATTCCTGAAAATCTCAGAGAGGAGAGATTTTAAACTGAGAAGAGATCAGAATCGCCTTTAAAACATATTGTGCTTTTGCAAATGAGTTAGAGTTACCCCTTAGCTACTCTGCAGTTCTTGCTTGCCCAGACAACATCACAATCTCCCTTCTAGGTGGTCATCTGTATTCACAGATGCTGGGCTGAGTTGGTCTGAGTGTCCATCTTCCCATTATTGGGTCCCAGGAATCCCTATGGTCTCTGGAATCCCTACTTAGAAGAAGGTGGGAGAAGAGGGAGCTAGGGTATCAGGTGTCTTCTATTAATAAAATTATGCTCCCATACTTTGATAAGTCTAGCATGCCTTGCCGGAAACATGTGCTCTGACATTGTAGCTGCTGTGTGCCACTGCCTGAAATGAGCAAGTGTTCGGTGTCTCCTCCCTGGGTCTAGCTTATCTCCTACATGTCTAATGCCTTTGGGGTTCACTGGAATCTCATAACAGACATTCATTCCATCTCCCTTCATCGCCCCCACCAGTCCTTGGATTCTTGCATCTAGAGTAATGCAGATATTTGGGTTTCTCTGACAGAAGTTTTTGTCAGATGTCAGCAACAGCAGCTCCTGTCTTTCTCCCCCTCATCAGCTGTAGAGATGCAGCTCAGTGTCTTTGGTTTCATGTCATCATTTTTTTTTCTTATTGAACGATAAGCAACAATGGTCCAGGAGAGCAGCCAAGCAGAGGGTCCATAGATTAGAGGGCCCAGCTGGAAGGAACTGCTTCAGCGAATTTTAATTAAGACAAAAGAGAAAGGGAAATAAGGAAAAAAGAAAGCAGGCCCTGAGGATCAGAGCTGGACTTCTGGGACCCAGTGGTGAAAGGAAAGACACATCCTGTGAATTGCCCCTGACTTCCAGACCTTACCTTGGCACCTGCACGCACACACACACACACACACACACACACACACACACACACACACACACACACACACAAATACATACATGCACATGCATGAATGCTCTTACACTAACACAGTCATCCAGATAAGAAAACAGGCAAGAAAAGTTTAATTCTGTCACATGTTCCAGTCAACGCACAGGATAGACAGCTTTGTTTTGTGCCTGTAGCATTGATGCTTGTATCGCTCATCTCAGTGGATCCTAGTGTGGAAATGGCCAAAGCAGGCTGCTGGTGAACCTCATTATCTGGTCTCTGCTCTCTTTCCAGGCTCTGTTGCCAAAGTTCCTCTATTGGCTCTGCCTTTTCGGTTGCCCCGCTCTCCACATTCTCTAGTAATTCCCAACTGATGTAGTTGTCAACTCTCTCACACCAGAGGTCACCTTCTTGTGGATTTGCTGAAAGGCACACAGATATGCAGAAGTCAAAGTAGATGTACTTGGATTTTGCATGAAGGCATCTTGAGGCTGGACAGTATCCTTGGCTTTGTAAGCAGATTGTTTGCACTCTGAGGGAAACATGTTTACTTTTTCATTAAAGGTGTCTCCTCTTTGAGTTGCTTTATGCTCTTGCCAAGGGCACAGTGGTTAGACTCTGCTGGCCTCATACTTCTCCCTGCAACTGTCTGACAAATCTACTCTGAGAGTCTTCCTGATGAAGGGCCATGGATAGCCAGGGCTCCCATGGAGCAGAGTGAGGACAGGGGAGATAACCTGACTTTTGTGCCTGCATGGTTTAAAGTGTCAACCAGGACTCTGGACCACAAGTAGCCGTAGCTCAGTAATATGTGTTTTCTATAAGCCAGTCTATAAAGTAGGGAAATTCTATCCACGAAGCTCACACTTCCTGTATTCTGAACTCTGCTCAGGTGTATATGTATATGTGTGGTGTATGTATGGGGGTGCTGATTCCTTACCACGCTGTCCATAGCACCTTATAAACAAACTAGCCCACAGTGCATTTTCAGATCACGGTTTCCATCAATGCTTGCTTTAGCTCCCAAGGTCCAATATAGATGAGCCATTTACAGAAGTGTTTTTCGGATCTTTAAACTGAGAAAGTTCATTATATATAGATCAAGTTTGAAAGTCATGTGGGGGATCTGTGCCCAGAGCTGAAAGCCAGTTGCCAGGAGTGCCAACATACCTGAGGGCATAGGTAAGACCAACACTATTGCTCCAAGCAACCTGCCTGGTAGCCTCAGGACACAAACCCAGGACTGGACACTTCCAGTTACTGCCTGCACTGGAGCTAAACTGGTCCCACAGCTCTCTGTATCCAAATCCCATGGGAGGAGAGAGCTGGACTCTCAGAAGTGCAGACAATCCTGAGAACTCAGAGGAGACAACTACTTCTGCTCACATTCCTGTCCCAAGAGGAAACAGCTCAGTGCCCTCTGTACCCTCTGGGCACAGGAACCTAGGAGCAGTCAGGGGCAGTACCCTTCCGATTACTGCCTGCACCCAGAACTGACCCAGTCCCAAAGCTCTCTGTAACCAGATCTGACTGAAAGAAAAGAGGGCTACAGGAACACTGACACACAGGCTTATAGGAGGGTCAAGCCACTGTCAGAGACAGCAAGACAAGCTAACACCAGAGACAACCTGATGGCAAGAGGCAAGGGTAGGAACCTAAGCAACAGAAACCAAGGCTACTTGGCATCATCAGAGCCCAGTTCTCCCACAAAAGCAAATACTGGATATCCAAACACACTAGAAAAGCAAGATTTGGATTTAAAGTCACTTTAAGAAGGACACAAATAACTCCCTTAAAGAAATACAGGATAACATGGGTAAACAAGTAGAAGCCCTTAAAGAGGAAACACAAAAATCCCTTAAAGAATTATAGGAAAGCACAAGCAAACAAGTGAAGGAATTGAAGAAAACCTACAAGTATTTTAAAATGGAAATAAAAACAATAAAAAAATCACAAAGGTAGACAACCCTGGAGATAGAAAACCTAGGAAAGGTGTCATCTCAGCAAGCATCACCAACAGAATACAAGAGATAGAAGAGAGAATCTCAGGGGCAGAAGATACCATAGAAAACATCGACACAATGGTCAGAGATAATGTAAAACTCAAAAAGCTCTAAACCCAAAATATCTAGGAAATCCAGGACACAGTGAGAAGATCAAACCTAAGGATAATAGGTATAGAAGAGAGTGAAGACTCCCAACTTAAATGGCCAGTAAATATCTTCAACAAATGTATAGAAGAAAACTTCCCTAACCTAAAGAAAGAGATGCCCATAAACATACAAGAAGTCTACAGAATTCCAAATTGATTGGACCAGAAAAGAAATTCCTCCTGTCACATAGTAGTCAAAACACCAAATGCACAAAACAAAGAAAGAATATTAAAAGCAGTAAGGGACAGGAGCGGCAGGACCCCTGTGCCTGAGACACCACCAGAACCAGAAGGAAACATACCAGATAAACAGTTCTCTGCACCCAAATCCCGTGGGAGGGAGAGCTGAACCTTCAGAGAGGCAGACAAGCCTGGGAAACCAGAAGAGACTGCTCTCTGCACACACATCTCGGACGCCAGAGGAAAAAGCCAAAGACCATCTGGAACCCTGGTGCACTGAAGCTCCCGGAAACGGCGGCACAGGTCTTCCTGGTTGCTGCCGCTGCAGAGAGCCCGTGGGCAGCACCCCACGAGCGAACTTGAGCCCCGGGACCACAGGTAAGACCAACTTTTCTGCTGCAAGAAAGCTGCCTAGTGAACTCAAGACACAGGCCCACAGGAACAGCTGAAGACCTGTAGAGAGGAAAAACCACACGCCGGAAAGCAGAACACTCTGTCCCCATAACTGACTGAAAGAGAGGAAAACAGGTCTACAGCACTCCTGACACACAGGCTTATAGGACAGTCTAGCCACTGTCAGAAATAGCAGAACAAAGTAACACTAGAGATAATCTGATGGCGAGAGGCAAGCGCAGGAACCCAAGCAACAGAAACCAAGACTACATGGCACCATCGGAGCCCAATTCTCCCATCAAAACAAACATGGAATATCCAAACACACCAGAAAAGCAAGATCTAGTTCCAAAATCATTTTTGATCATGATGCTGGAGGACTTCAAGAAAGACGTGAAGAACTCCCTTAGAGAACAAGTAGAAGCCTACAGAGAGGAATCGCAAAAATGCCTGAAAGAATCGCAAAAATCCCTGAAAGAATTCCAGGAAAACATAAATAAACAAGTAGAAGCCCATAGAGAGGAGACACAAAAATCCCTGAAAGAATTCCAGGAAAACATAAATAAACAAGTAGAAGCCCATAGAGAGGAGACACAAAAATCCCTGAAAGAATTCCAGGAAAACACAATCAAACAGTTGAAGGAATTAAAAATGGAAATAGAAGCAATCAAGAAAGAACACATGGAAACAACCCTGGATATAGAAAACCAAAAGAAGAGACAAGGAGCTGTAGATACAAGCTTCACCAACAGAATACAAGAGATGGAAGAGAGAATCTCAGGAGCAGAAGATTCCATAGAAATCATTGACTCAACTGTCAAAGATAATGTAAAGCGGAAAAAGCTACTGGTCCAAAACATACAGGAAATCCAGGACTCAATGAGAAGATCAAACCTAAGGATAATAGGTATAGAAGAGAGTGAAGACTCCCAGCTCAAAGGACCAGTAAATATCTTCAACAAAATCATAGAAGAAAACTTCCCTAACCTAAAAAAAGAGATACCCATAAACATACAAGAAGCCTACAGAACTCCAAATAGATTGGACCAGAAAAGAAACACCTCCCTTCACATAATTGTCAAAACACCAAACGCACAAAATAAAGAAAGAATATTAAAAGCAGTAAGGGGAAAAGGTCAAGTAACATATAAAGGGAGACCTATCAGAATCACACCAGACTTCTCGCCAGAAACTATGAAGGCCAGAAGATCCTGGACTGATGTTATACAGACCCTAAGAGAACACAAATGCCAGCCCAGGTTACTGTATCCAGCAAAACTCTCAATTAACATTGATGGAGAAACCAAGATATTCCATGACAAAACCAAATTTACACAATATCTTTCCACAAATCCAGCACTACAAAGGATAATAAATGGTAAAGCTCAACATAAGGAGGCAAGCTATACCCTAGAAGAAGCAAGAAACTAATCGTCTTGGCAACAAAACAAAGAGAATGAAAGCACACAAACATAACCTCACATCCAAATATGAATATAACGGGAAGCAATAATCACTATTCCTTAATATCTCTCAATATCAATGGCCTCAACTCCCCAATAAAAAGACATAGATTAACAAACTGGATACACAACGAGGACCCTGCATTCTGCTGCCTACAGGAAACACACCTCAGAGACAAAGACAGACACTACCTCAGAGTGAAAGGCTGGAAAACAACTTTCCAAGCAAATGGTCAGAAGAAGCAAGCTGGAGTAGCCATTCTAATATCAAATAAAATCAATTTCCAACTAAAAGTCATCAAAAAAGATAAGGAAGGACACTTCATATTCATCAAAGGAAAAATCCACCAAGATGAACTCTCAATCCTAAATATCTATGCCCCAAATACAAGGGCACTTACATACGTAAAAGAAACCTTACTAAAGCTCAAAGCACACATTGCACCTCACACAATAATAGTGGGAGATTTCAACACACCACTCTCATCAATGGACAGATCATGGAAACAGAAATTAATCAGTGATGTCGACAGACTAAGAGAAGTCATGAGCCAAATGGACTTAACGGATATTTATAGAACATTCTATCCTAAAGCAAAAGGATATACCTTCTTCTCAGCTCCTCATGGTACTTTCTCCAAAATTGACCATATAATTGGTCAAAAAACGGGCCTCAACAGGTACAGAAAGATAGAAATAATCCCATGCGTGCTATCGGACCACCACGGCCTAAAACTGGTCTTCAATAACAATAAGGGAAGAATGCCCACATATACGTGGAAATTGAACAATGCTCTACTCAATGATAACCTGGTCAAGGAAGAAATAAAGAAAGAAATTAAAAACTTTTTAGAATTTAATGAAAATGAAGATACAACATACCCAAACTTATGGGACACAATGAAAGCTGTGCTAAGAGGAAAACTCATAGCGCTGAGTGCCTGCAGAAAGAAACAGGAAAGAGCATATGTCAGCAGCTTGACAGCACACCTAAAAGCTCTAGAACAAAAAGAAGCAAATACACCCAGGAGGAGTAGAAGGCAGGAAATAATCAAACTCAGAGCTGAAATCAACCAAGTAGAAACAAAAAGGACCATAGAAAGAATCAACAGAACCAAAAGTTGGTTCTTTGAGAAAATCAACAAGATAGATAAACCCTTAGCCAGACTAACGAGAGGACACAGAGAGGGCGTCCAAATTAACAAAATCAGAAATGAAAAGGGAGACATAACTACAGATTCAGAGGAAATTCAAAAAATCATCAGATCTTACTATAAAAACCTATATTCAACAAAACTTGAAAAAGCAGTAAGGGAAAAGGTCAAGTAACATACAAAGGCAGACTTATAAGAATTACACCAGACTTCTCACCAGAGACTATAAAAACTAGAAAATCCAGGGCAGATGTCATTCAGATCCTAAGAGAATACAAATGCCAGCCCAGTCTACTTTATCCAGCAAAAATCTCAATTAGCATAGATGGATAAACCAAGATATTCCATGACAAAATCAAATTTACATAATATCTTTCCACAAATCTAGCCCCTACAAAGGTTAATAGATGGAAAACTCCAACACAAGAAGGGAAACTACACCCTAGAAAAAGGAAGAAAGTAATCTTGCAACAAACACAAAAGAAGAGACCCACACAAATAAAATTCCACATCTAAAAACAAAAATAACAGGAAACACAATCACTATTTCTTAATATCTCTTAACATCAATAGACTCAATTCCCCAATAAAAGGACATAAACTAACAGACTGAATATCTAAAGAGGATCCAGCATTTTGCTGAATAAAGGAAACACACTTCAGTGACAAAAGCAGACACAGAGTAAAAGGCTAGAAAACAATTTTCCAAGCAAATGGTCCCAAGAAACAAGCTGGAGTAGCCATTCTAATATTGAACAAAATCAACTTTCAACCAAAAGTTATCAGTTAAGGAAAGGAAGGACACTTCATATTCATCAAAGAAAAAAAATGCACCAAGATGAACTCTTAATCCTGAATATCTATGCTCCAAATGCAAGGACGCACATTCATAAAAGAAATCTTACTAAAGCTCAAAGCATACATTGCACCTCACGTAGTAATAGTGGCAGATTTCAATACCCCAGTCTCATCAATGGACAGACCATGGAAACAGAAACTAAACAGAGATGTAGAGAAACTAACAGAAGTTATTAACCAAATGGATTTAACAGATATTTATAGAACATTCCATCCTAAAACAAAAGGATATACCTTCTTCTCAGCACCTCATGGTACCTTCTCCAGAATTGACCATGTAATCAGTCACAAAACAGGCCTCAACAGATATAGAAGATAGAAATAATCCCATGCATCCTATCAGATCACCACAGATTAAGGCTGGTCATCAATAACAACAAAAACAACAGAAAACTCACATACACATAGAAGTTGAACAATATTCTACTCAATGATAACCTGGTCAAGGAGGAAGTAAAGAAATTAAAGACTTTTTAGAATTTAATGAAAATGAAGGCACAACATACCTAAACTTATGGGACACAGTTAAAGCAGTTCTAAGAGGAAAACTCATAGCTCTGAGTGCGTCCAAAAAGAAACAGGATGGAACATACATTAGCAGCTTGACAGTACACTTAAAAGCTCTAGAACAATAAGAAGCAAATACATCCAAGAGGAGTAGATGGCAGGAACAAAATCAAACTCAGAGCTGAAATCAACCAAGTAGAAACAAAAAGAACTATACAAAGAATCAACAAAACTAGGAGCTGGTACATTGAGAAAATCAACAAGATAGATAAACCCTTAGCCAGATTAACCAGAGGGCACAGAGAGTGTATCCAAATTAACAAAATCAGAAATGAAAAGGGAGAACTAATAACAGAATCTGAGGAAATTAAAAAGTCATCAGATCCTACTACAAAAGCCTATATTCAATTAAACTGGAAAATCTTGAAGAAATTGACAATTTTCTAGGCAGATACAAGTTACCAAAGTTAAATCAGGATCAGATAAATCATCTAAACAGTCCCATAACTCCTAAAGAAATAGGTGCAGTTGTTAACAATCTCCCAACCAAAATAAAGCCCAGAACCAGATGGGTTTAGTGCAGAATTCTATCAGACCTTCAAAGAAGACCTAATACCAATACTGTCCAAACTATTCTACAAAATAGAAATAGAAGGAGCACTACCTAATTCCTTCTATGAAGCCACAGTTATGCACATAACTAAACCACACAAAGCCCCAACAAAGAAAGAGAACTTCAGACCAATTTCCCATATGAATATCGATGAAAATTATCAATAAAATTCTTGCAAACTTAACTCAAGAACACACCAAAATGATCATTCACCACGATCAAGTAGGCTTCATTCCAGGGATACAGGGATGGTTCAATATAAAGAAATCCAGCAAAGAACTTCATTATATAAACAAACTCAAAGGGAAAAAACCCACAATCATCTTATTAGATGGTGAGAAGGCATTTAACAAAATTCAACATCCTTTCGGGTTAAAAATCTTGGAAAGATCAAGAATTCAAGGCCCATACCTAAACATAGTAAAAGCAATATACAGCAAACCAGTAGCCAACATCAAACTCAATGGAGAGAAACTTGAAGCAATCCCAGTAAAATCAGGGACTAGACAAGGCTGCTTACTCTTTCCCTAATTATTCAATATAGTACCGCAAGTCCTAGACAGAGCAATCAGGCAACAAAAGGAGGTGGAAGGGATACTGATTGGAAAGGAAGAAGACTAAATAACACTAGTCGTAGATGCTATGCTAGTATACTTAAGTGACCCTAAAAGTTCCACCAGGGAACTACTAAGTCTGATAAACAACTTCAGCAAAGTGGCTGGGTATAAAATTAACTCAAACAAATCAGTAGCCTTCCTCTACTCAAAGGATAAACATTGAAAAAGAAATTGGAGTTCTGGCATCCTTCTCAATAATCACAAATAACATAAAATACCTGGGTGTGACTCTATCCAAGATAGATCTGCATGACAAGAACTTCAAGTCTCTGCAGAAAGAAATTGAAGTTCTCAGAAGATGGAAAGATTTCCCACACTCATGGATTGGTAGGATTAATATAATAAAACTGGTCATTTTACCAAAAGCAATCTACAGATTCAATGTAATACCCATCAAAATTCCAACTCAATTCTTCATAGAGTTAGAAAGAGCAATTTGCAAATTCATCTGGAATAACAAAAATCCCAGGACAGTGAAAAATATCCTCAACAATAAAAAACTTCTGGGGTAATAACCATTCATGACCATAATCAGTATTACAGAGCAATAGTGATTAAAAAAAAAACTCAATGGTATTGGTACAGAGATAGGCAGGTAGATCAGTGGAATAGAACTAAAGACCCAGGAATGAACCCACACACCTATGGTCACTTGATCTTTGACAAAGGAGCTAAAACCATCCAGTTGAAAAAAAGATAACATTTTAAACAAATGGTGCTGGTTCAACTGGAGGTCAGTATGTAGAAGAATGCAGATCGATCCATGCTTATCACCCTGTACAAAGCTCAAGTCCAAGTAGATCAAGGATCTCCACATCAAACGAGACACACTCAACCTAGTAGAAGAAAAAGTGGGGAAGCATCTCGAACACATGGGCACTGGAGAAATTTTCCTAAACCTAACACCAATGGCGTATAGGCTCTAAGATCAATAATCGACAAATGGGACCTCATAAAACTGCAAAGCTTCTGTAAGGCAAAGGACATTGCCATTAGGACAAAATGGCAACAAACAGACTGGGAAAGGATCTTTACCAATCCTACATCTGAAAGAGGGCTAATATCCAAAGTATACATGGAACTCAAGAAGTTAGACTCCAGAGAGCCAAATAATCCTATTATAAATGAGGTACAGAGCTAAACAAAGAATTTTCAGCTGAGGAATATCAAATGGCTATGAAGCATCTAAGGACATGTTCAACATCTTTAGTCATCAGGGAAATGAAAATCAAAACAACCCTGAGATTCCCCCTCACACTAGTCAAAATTCAGGTAACAGCAGATACTGGCAAGGATGTGGAGAAAGAGGTACACTACTCTATTGTTGGTGGGATTGCAAACTGGTACAACTACTCTGGAAATCAGTCTGGAGGTTTCTCAGAAAATTGCGCTCCCCGAGGACCCAGCTATACCACTCCTGGGCATTTACCCAAAAGATGCTCCAATATATAACAAATATAAATATAAAAATATAACAAAGCCACATGCTCCACTACATTCATAGCAGCCTTATTTATAATAGCCAAAAGCTGGAAAGAACCCAAATGCCCTTCAACAGAGGAATGGATACAGAAAATGTGGTAAATCTATACAATGGAGTACTACTTAGCTATCAAAAACAATGACTTCATGAAATTCATAGGCAAATGAATGAAACTAGAAAGTATCATCCTGAGTGAGGTAACCCAATCACAGAAAAACACACATGGTATGCATTCACTGATAAGTGGATATTAGTCCCAAAGCTCGAATTATGCTAGTTGCAATCCACAGACTACATGAAGTTCAAGAAGAAGGATGACCAAAATGCGGATGCTTCACTCCTTCTTTTTTTTTTTTTTTTGGTTCTTTTTTTCGGAGCTGGGGACCGAACCCAGGGCCTTGCGCTTCCTAGGCAAGCGCTCTGCCGCTGAGCCAAATCCCCAACCCCCACTCCTTCTTAAAAAGGGAAACAAAAATATCCAAAGGAGGGGATATGGAGGCAAAGTTTAGAGCAGAGACTGAAGGGACGGCCATTGGGAGCCTGCCCCACATGTGGCATATATATATATATATATCGATAAGTAGATATTAGCCCAAAAGCTTGAATTACCTAAGATACAATCCACAGACCACATGAAGTTCAAGAAGGACGACTAGTCCTTCCTAAAAGGGGGAAGAAAAATATTCATAGGAGGGAATATGGAGACAAAGTTTGGAGCAGAGACTGAAGGAATGGTCATTCAGAGCCTGCCCTACCTGGGGATCCAGCCCATGTATATATACGGCCACCAAACCTAGACAATATTGATGGAGCCAAGAATCATGCTGACAGGAGCCTGATAAAGCTGTCTCCTGAGAGGCTCAGCCAGAGCGTACAAATACAGAGGCAAATGCTAGCAGTAAACCATTGAACTGAGAACGGGGTCCTCATTGGAGGAGTTAGAGAAAAGATTAAAGTAGCTGAAGGGGCTTGCAACCCCATAAGAACAACAGTACCAACCAACCAGAGCTCCCAGGGACTAAACGACCACCCAAAGAGTACATATGGACAGACCCATAGCTCCAGTTGCATATGTAGCAGAGGATGGCCTTGTTGGGCACTGATGGGAGGAGAAGCCCTCGGTCCTGCCAAGGCTGGACCCCCAGTGTAAGGGAATGTCAGGGTGCAGAGGCAGGAAGGGGGTGGTCGGGGAGGGGTACACCCTTATAGAGGAAGGGGGAGGGGAAAGGGGAGGAGATAGGGGGTTTATGTAGGGTACGGAACGGGAATAACATTTGAAATGCAAATAAAAATTATCCAATAAAAACAAAAGAAAAAAAAAGAAAAAGAAAAGATAAAGTCATGTGGGCATGAAATCTTAGTAGATTTCAGGCACAATGGAAGATTGGCCCAGAGTTATGAGTCTCCAGGATTTTTCATTTCGTACTAAGTAGCTCTACGACTTTGGACATGGACTGAGTGTGCTTTTAGCTTCTGTTTCTTCTCATCAAATATCTGTTTTCTAATTTGCAAAATTGGCTTCACAATAGCAGTTGCCACACAAGACGGTCATCACAAAGCCCCTAGGCACTGTGCAGCCATAGGAAACTGTAGGTAGATGGAAACTGCCATTGCGTATTCGAGATTTTTGTGTTTTCTTCGATTGTGTGAGACAGATTCTCTGGTAGCCCAGGCTAGCCTCTGACCTGCTGTATAGTTGAGGACTTCCTCGGACTTTCAGTTTCCCCATCTTTCCCTTCGTTATGCTAAGATTGTAGTCATGCACCCACATACCACCCAGTTCTGGGGGTGCTCAGAATTGAGTCCATGTCAATCAAGTGAGCTGCATCCTAAACCTGAGCTTGAGGTCCCTGACAGCGTTGTCTTTACTTCATTGGCCGGAACTTAGGTCAGATTTTCTACAAGTAAAGTACAGAAGCCAGTTTCTGGAGGAAGTATCCATTGGTAAATGTCTTCCAGATTATGCTGTAAGGAAGGAGAGGATTAGGAGAAGACGAAGAAGAATGTGGGCACAGATGAGACTTTAGCTGGAACACAATGGGACGGAGATATAATGCTATACACCAGGAGCATTTACAGATTGGCTTCCGGCTGCTCCAGTAGGCCTGCCAGCCATTTCTGCTGGGTTTGGGTGGAAGGGAATCTGGATGAATTAAACATAGGAACAGCGGTGAGGAACTTTCAGCAAGACTTTACAGGTGGATCACATTCATAAAATCATTCCAGTCGAAACGGGGTTGTGTGCCTGGAGACCGGAGCATGCAAACACACCCATGGAGAGCTGAGGGGGAAAGGCTTGCGGACATGCTCTGGGCTCCTTGGATGAAGATGAAGTTTGAATTTTCACTGAGAGGTGGGCTCTGTAATTTCTTCATGCTCTTGAGCCACTTCCCTGCTCTGAGGTTGGTGAATGACTCTGAACTGGTGGTCTGCCATGATTTACTCAGCTGAGTCCCATGTTCCTTGCTGCTGATGCCTGGGAATCATGCCCACTAGGGGGCTGACTGCAAGGTGTCTTAAGTATCTCTCTCCTAAGTGTTTGAAACCTGTTATCCTGGAGCTGTGTCTTTTCCCTCTTGCTTTGCTTGCTCTCTTCCAGGAATGAGTGAAGACGTGAACAGTGATGTCAGAATCAGTCACGGGTCTTAAATCGATTGGAAGATAAAGTGTAATTTCCACGTCTCCGTCCCGCTTCTGCGGTGGCACCTGCCTCCTCCTCTCCAACCTGACACCTTTCACTGAGACTCTTTTTCCTTTCGTATCATGCTGAGTTAAATTCTCCCATTATATCCTCTCCCTGCGTTCCTTAGAATGGAAATAGACAAAAGTGCTTCCCGGGCCTCTGAAGTTTTGATCAAGTTAAGAAAAACCCTCTAATAAGTGCTTCAGTTTGCAATTAACGTGTTCCATTCAAAAGGCCAGTTTAACCTTGGATTCTCGAGGCTGGAATTAATGGAAAGTCTCCGGCTATGCTCTCTTTGTTCATGTGTGGCTAGTTCAACTTGCAAGCCTCTTGTCTGTGTGTTACTGACAGGGCCAGCATGTTGGTCACCCAACTCTAATCTATAAGTTAAGCAGACAAGATCAGAGAAAGGAGCCTTAGTCTCCATGGCCACATTAAAAAGAAGAATATGTAAAGAGAAGGAAATAGGTCTAATAACTCCCTCCATATCCCCTGCCAAACCCTGAAGTCCATGCTCAGGATTCTATCGTGAAGTTGAAGTTTTGATAGAAGATAAGAGTTATGTATAATTAATCAGTCCTGGTAGTGGTGTGTCCAGCCATCATTGACCACTGTATCTTGGCTCCATCCACTTACAGGCTAAGCTGTCAGAATGGTGTGAGGTATGAATTAAATTCTTGGTAGCCAAGTTCCTCTTTTGTCTGATATCAAAGCTTCAGATTGTTTCATTCCTTGGCAGGTGATTGCTGGGGGAAGTCACTATTTCAGTAGCCTGAGAGCACCAATATTTCTCTCTGGCCATGACTGTCACACATACACAGACCATTATGTCATGCTTACATTGTGGACTCCCAGATACCTATTGACTTTTAACCATGGCTTTCCAAGGCCAATTGTTCATGGAGTGCCGATTTTAACATACGGCCAAGCAAAAAGTAATAAAGTAAAGAAATCAGACAGGAGACAGAATATTCAGTGTCTTTCCAAGCAAATCTAAAGAGTTTTTTCTAATATTGTATGTATTGAAATGTTAGATATTTTCCCCTTCTTTGGGGGCATGTTTATGATGTGCAACTATAGCAGAAACCAGGCACATTAGATGGCATCCATTGAACAAGCCTCTGCCCAGCAAGGGAAACAACACCAGGCACCAGGTAACGAATGGGCAAAATTATTTGCAAACTGTACATCTGACATGGGGTCATGGTCCTAAATTTATAAAGAATTCAGACAACTCAAAAGTAAGAACACAAATATGTCTTCAAAAGGGGCAAGGGACAAAGGATCTGAAAAAAAAGGCACAGAATGCCAAGAGGTGAAAGACAATATGGCTGCTGTCACTTCAGGTCAGAAATGCAAATGGAGAAATGGCTTTCACTGACAACTGCTGTTTTGAAACTGTGGTGACCCAAGCTTAATCTCTAGGATCTACATAAAAATAGATGGGTCCTGTGTCTGACACTAGTCAGGTGGCTAAGAACCTGAGGCTAGATTGGCCGTGGGCCTAGGGGAAAATAAAACACTATTCTTCTTTAAAAAATTCAACAAGATGACATCTAGTGATATTTTATGATACCCATACATCAGTGTCTCACCTGGCCATCGTCAGAGAAACCTTTTCTTGCAGTAGATGGGGAAAATGTAGGGACTCACAATTAGACAATATGCTGAGAGCTAGAGACCTTGCAGGCGACACTGTTTTAAATAGGATTATCTCCATCAATTCCCTCCCTGCAAGGCTCATGGAACTCCATGGAAGAGGAAGAGGGAAGATTTTAAGAGCCAAGGGGATAGCACAGCAAGGAAACGAGGGAGATACACATGAACTCACAGAGACTGTGGCAGCATCAGCACACACAGGGCCTGCACAGGTTCAAGCCAGACAGGGTCTGTTGTAAGACACCCGAACTGGTCTTAGCTCAAGTGCGCAACCCACAGAACACAACTTGACAAAGGAAACGATGCAATAGCAAGAGGTTTAATGATTCATATAGGTGGGGCTGCTCATCCATGCAGGGAGAGGCAACCGCAAACTCAAAAAGCACACATCTTTTATTCTTACCGAGGGCAAACTTCAGCAACAGGGTTAGCTGGCCTATTCTCATTGGTGGAACAAAGGAGAAAGGATCTTTTCAGGTATTGACTGGCCTGCTCAAGGGGCTGTTCTTGGCTTAGTCAGTCACTTTTCTCATCCAGCCCTACACCTGGCCTTGGAAAATCACTGGGAAAAGGCTAAGTTGGAAAGATCCTTTAGAGGGGGAAGGAACTGGGTGGTCAGGCAGGGTCAGGATGACATCTTGTGGTTGTTCTCGGGATTTACCACAGAGAGGAGTAGGGGGTTCTTTCCAAGAACAGTTATCTTTGTTTTGTCTCATCTTAGCTCAGTCATTCTTCTGACTGACATCTTGATCACCAAAACTTTGTCATAGCATTAGGCAACCTGACGTCAGATGTATTTCTCAAAACCTTGTTTTTACAACTTTGTTTTTCACATCTACGAAACTATTTGCTCAAGTCTAGCACTGAGAGTAGAGAGTAGACATGAGCTCCCATCCCTAGCCAAGATGTTATCTCCAACTGACCATGCTTCAGGGTACTGGCTGTTCTTGCAGAGGACTCAGGCTTGGTTCCCAGCACCCACATAGTGCCTCACAGCCATATGATACTCCAGTTCCAGGGCATCTGATGCCTTCTTCTGGCCTCCACGGGCACTGCACACAAATGGTACAATATATGCATACAGGCAAGCACATACATGAAAACAAAATGAAAAATCTAAAATTAAGTTTGCCTCATGCCTAGGCATTCTACTTCTGGTTATATTCTAAGGAAATGAGAAGTAAGGAGATTGCCTGAATCTTCATGTCTGTTGGAGCCTGGTGTATAAGACTGCACATAATGACTTCAATGTTCCCTGAAAGGTGAATGCATTAAAGAAAGCGTGGCAGCTTCAGATGTGTCTCTTTGGTATAACATTGGCATGTTATGTACAGGGCACTGGGCTGATTCTCAACAGTGCAGAGACAAACATAAAGAAAAAGAAATGTAGCATATGCATGCCCCTCTTTTTCTCCATCCCCCTCTTTCTGTATTTATCCGTGAATCTCTGCATGCTCCACACTGAGGTCTTCAACTGTCATAGTTTATACTAACCTTCCTCTTCTTGCTTATCTGCAATCTCCCCCTTTGACAGTGAAAATTCTGTCCAACTACATGTATGTTCAATTTTAGTGTCGTGTACATTGGTTTCAGAATCGACAGCCCACACACCCATGAGAAATGACTTCACTAGCTATAGTGTTGGTCCACGTGTAGGTCATGATCCCGTGTGTGGCCCATTATTCCATGTGTCGTCCATGATTCCATGCGTGGTCCATCATCCTTCACTAGGTATAGCATCAGTCCATGCGTGGTCCATCATCCTTCACTAGGTATAGCATCAGTCCATGCGTGGTCCATCATCCTTCACTAGGTATAGCATCAGTCCATGCGTGGTCCATCATCCTTCACTAGGTATAGCATCAGTCCATGCGTGGTCCATCATCCTTCACTAGGTATAGCATCAGTCCATGCGTGGTCCATCATCCTTCACTAGGTATAGCATCAGTCCATGCGTGGTCCATCATCCTTCACTAGGTATAGCATCAGTCCATGCGTGGTCCATCATCCTTCACTAGGTATAGCATCAGTCCATGCGTGGTCCATCATCCTTCACTAGGTATAGCATCAGTCCATGCGTGGTCCATCATCCTTCACTAGGTATAGCATCAGTCCATGCGTGGTCCATCATCCTTCACTAGGTATAGCATCAGTCCATGTGTGGTCCATCATCCTTCACTAGGTATAGCATCGGACCATGTGGGGTCCATCAGTCCATCACCCTTCCATCTGTAACTTTAGGTTCTTCACTCATTTCTGAAGTGATTCGGGTCTTAACCTTGTTATCCTCATCCCACAAAGCAATTTCCATTGTACATACAATAGATACTTAGATACTCTTTTTATGGCCTGAATTCAGCTTCTCAAACCTTCAGTTTTCCCTTTACCCTCCTCCAATGCCTTAAATACATCTGAGAATTACGTGGTATATATAACCAGGAAGTTGAATCCAGGACTGATCTGAGGTATTGGGAGTCACAGGGTCTGACCCACAGCAAGGAGGGAGCACTTGGCCCATGGTGAAGAACTGAGTTGAAATGTTCTAGACTTGTAAGACTCTAAGTAGTCAGGTCTTTTAAGTGAGTTGCCACAGTCTGGTTTTCCTGTCTGTGTGGTTGAGCACAAAATCTTTGGACTGTCATGGTTTTGAATTTGAAAATAGAGTTGGCTGTATGTAGGCTATACTATTAAGTAGACTTCTTTATGTATATATTTTTCCATCTTAATATTTTTATTAATTATTTGGGAATTTCACATCATGCCTCCTGATCACAAACTTCCCCATCCTTCAGGTCTTCTCTTACTCTTATGACCATCCCCACAGCCCCAAAAAATGTCCAATTTGTATTTCCCGCATACTCACTGAAGCAAGATCAAAGTCCCAGTGGTCAGCCCCTTAAAGAAAACTGGATAGTTCCACACATCAGTTGTGGAGAGCTATATTTCAGTATCCCAGTCACAATTCTTTTTTTTTTCTTTTTTTTTTTTTTTTTCGGAGCTGGGGACCGAACTCAGGGCCTTGCGCATGCTAGGCAAGTGCTCTACCACTGAGCTAAATCCCCAACCCCCCCAGTCACAATTCTTAAGAGTTTTCTTCAATGTCTTCCTGTCTAGGCTGTTACTTTTTGGGAGGAGTAGGGTAGAGATAGGGGTTGTCACAAAAGACTTATATGTCCCTATTTATCAACTGTGAGTCTGAAGTCATCAAGACCATTGCAAAAGTAGTTTCCTTTCCCTTTAGAATCAGCAGGAACAAAGATCATACTCTTCCACATGGTTTCTGGCAATAGCAGGGACCAGGGGCATCTGCCTTGCCTTAGGGGTTAACACAGGGCATGGACATCAACACCACTCCAGGCTGCAGCAGGACCATGAACCCCAACATGGTCCTCTGTGACATCATGGATCATGGGCATCAGCATGGCTTCAGGTGGCCCAGACCATGGGCATCTGCATGGTGTTTGGTGGTAACATGGGCCATGGACATCAACACAGCCCCCAGCTTCAGCAAGGCCATGAAGTAGACTTCTTAAATTGGAATACTTTTTCAAAAATTTTAGTAGAGAGAGTACAGGTCAAGGATGTGGCTTCAATAGAATGGAATTTCTTATCATATTCCAGGGTTAAATGAAGGTGAAGCTAATCCAGGTGGTTTTAGTAGCCAGAATATTCATATGTGTGCATTCTCACTCTTTTTCTCTTCTGTTCTCTTCTGTTTTCTTCTGTTCTCTTCTGTTCTCCTCTCCTCTCCTCACTTCTCCTCTCCTCTCCCTTCTTCTTCTTTCTCTTCCTCCTCCTCTTCTTCTTCCTCTTCTTCTTCTCCTTCTTCTTCTTCTTCTTCTTCTTCTTCTTCTTCTTCTTCTTCTTCTTCTTCCTCCTCCTCCTCCTCCTCCTCCTCCTCCTCCTCCTCCTCTTCCTCTCCTCCTTCCTCCCTCCCCCCCCTCTCTCTCTCCTTCTCTCTTCCTGTGTATGTATATTTAGCAAGCTTTTCATGGAACCAAAGGAACCTAGCATGACCTTGGACCTGTGAGAATGCTTACTAACCATGTAGGCCAAGTTCAGCTCATGAATATCAAAGCTGCACCTAGCCATTTGAGCACTTTTGGTCATCCAGGAACTCACACTTGTGACCTCTTTTTCCATGATTTCTAGCAACCTGACCAGTTTGCCAGGAATCTGGCAAACCCCCATGTTTGCCCCCATGTTTCTCACGAGTGATCCTCTAGTGCATTTTGTGTGGTTTTCTAGATTTCTGTGATATTTTCTGCCTCTGTTTTAAATGCCATTTTATTAACAAATGCCAGGTAAGTGCTTTCTGAAAAACAGAAATGCTACGACT
Source organism: Rattus norvegicus (assembly GCF_021556685.1). Lineage (NCBI taxonomy): Eukaryota > Metazoa > Chordata > Mammalia > Rodentia > Muridae > Rattus > Rattus norvegicus. The sequence continues at coordinate 125,006,249 of NC_141541.1, read as the reverse complement.
AGGTACTGGGACAATGGGTCAGTTGGTAAAGTGCTTGCTAGCCAAGCATGAAGGCCTAAATTTGGATCCCCTTCACCCATGTAAACCTCAAGGCATGCTCAGTTATGGTGGGACACACCTTTAATCTCAGCACAGAGGCAGGGGAAGTTCTGTGAGTTCAAGTCTAGTCTGATCTACACCTTGAAATCTAGACTCTCCAGGGCTATATGGAAATGTAACCTTTTAATACCAGAGCTTGGGAGGTGGACACAGAAGGATTCCTGAAGAGTCAACATTGGTTTAATGCACAGACAATCTAGTCCAGTTGGGAAGGTCTAGGTCCAATGAGAAGCCCTGACTCACAATACTGAGAGTCGAGAGTGGCTGTGGAAGATGCTTGACATTGACCTATGGGCTTCATATACATGTGTGCAAATATATGTAAACACACACACACACACACATACACATACACACTCCACACTTGAGTGTACATATCCACACAAATACATAAATACATATCACACATGAACATAAACACGTATGCACCTGTGCAAGGGCATACACACACACACACACACACACACACACACACACACACACTCCACACTTGCATGTACATATGCACACACTAATATATAAACGCATATCACACATGAACATAAACACATATACACCTGTGCAAGGGGACACACACACATACACACACACACACACACACACACACACACACACACAGAGTGATATTTCTAGAGAAATTGCTCCTGCCCACTCCAAGACTATGTCCCACTTGCTGTCTAAGCCCACATCTTCATATGTAAATGAAGGAGAAAGTGAAGACTAGCTTATACAGAAAAATCTGCAAAGAGCAGGCCCTGTCGCCACTCCTGGCTCTCTGCTCATTCCAGGTCTTCCTCGAGTTCGAGGAAGGAAACAGAGCCTGTCCTACCCACATTCCGCTCACTGGCTTCCACTTCTCTGACGTCTCTGTGTGGTGTTTCATTACAAACACCCATTGTACTTTGATAACCACACTAAAGTGAAGACGATGTTTGCAGCAATTCATTTGTATGTTTTTGCTTTCTGTCATCCCAGCTGAATCCATAAATAAAATTCCCTTCCCTTCCAGCGGGTTGACTCTAAAGATACTCGGTGTTAAGGGAACCTGCAAAGGAATAGTCCGTCTTTATGTTTTATTAAAAGAAGATAAACGAGGAGTTACAGAATGACTCTCAGCCCTCCATCATGCACCAAAGAGGGGCGATGTGTCAGCAAGGCGTGCGTCAGGAAACAGTGGAGAATTACAGCTTTATTATTCAAGATCTTTTCCCAGGCAGATGGGTGGAGATAAATATTCCTTACCCTTTAACTGTGATTTGTCTCACAGGGAAAGCTCTGCCTGTGTGCAAAGCTTTGAGTTAGAACATGCACAGAGTGTCAGCTATCTATGCCTGCACAGAATTGTCAGTGGCCAACTATAACAGTCCGATGCCACTTAGAAGCATTGAGCAGTTTCTGCAGGTTGTGGGAAGACATGGACTTCTATACTGATGCCTTCCTTTCAAACTACAGGGAACTCTTGACTTTGGCTATTTTTTTCTGGATTTTCTAAAACAGACAATTTTTTCAAATATTCCTTCTTGTGTTTATTTTCTTCCCAATAAGATTGCTATCCCACTATATCCAGTCATGAACTGTAGCTATTATAGATGCTATGTGAAACCTAAATAGGTCTACATCACAGTTCCCTTTGAGAGACCATCTGACTTAGCTTCATTTTGGTTGCTATGATGTTACAACTTGGCAAAAGGCAAGTTAGGAGAGATTTAGCTCACTTGACTCATAATTCCATGTCACGGCCCATCATGGCAAGGCGGGAAAGAAGTTGAAGCAGTGAGTTTCACACAGAAGAGCAGAGAGAATTAATGCACGCATGTCAAGTGCCTCCTTCAATCTCACACAGGTCAGAAGTCAAACCGAGAGGGTGGTTGCCTGTGATGGGCTGGGTCTTCTCTCACATAATTGAATATCATCAAGGCAATCCCCACAGTCACAGCCATGGGCCAGCTTGATCTAGACAGTTCCTTACTGAGAGTCTCTTCCCAAGTGATTCTAGCCAATTGCCCAAGTTGACAGAACTAGCAATCACACTGTCCTTTTAGCAAAATTACTTCAGTAGTTTTAAAACCAAGACAATCATTTAGATAGAAAGTATATAAGTTACTATCAAATTTTCTAAACTGTGTTCCCCGAGACACACAAACTACACGCTAATGAGAGGTTTATGGAACACATTTTATGTATGTGGAATTGTCTTTCTTTAGTTCTCAACCTGGGAGTTATGACCCACAGGGTCACATCTCAGATACCTTGTATATCAGATATTTATGTCACTATTCGTAATAATTGCAAAACTACAGGTATGAAGTAACAATGAAATAATTTTATGGTTGGGGTCACAATGTGAGGGACTGTGTTACAGGGTCATTGCATTAGGAAGGTTGAGAATCACTGCTTTAGCGCACTGTTGCATATCAGAACTCATTCCTTGAAAGTTAGCTTATCACTACCTCTCACGGTTCAGACTTGACGGTTCACGAATCCTTAGGGGTTCCTGTCTCAGGGCTCTTGGGAAGTTGCAATTAGAGACTGGGGTGGAATCATCTGAAGATTCTGTGACTCTGGATATTTCTACACATGGCAGTTGATGGTTTTGTTGACTGAGCTTCCAGCCATAGTTAGCAATAGACCGTGTGTGTTAGTTAGCAATAGACTCTGTGTGTGTGTGTGTGTGTGTGTGTGTGTGTGTGTGTGTGTGTGTGTGTGATACTTACAGGGTTTCTAAAGAGAACATTCTTAAAGGGTGATTATTTGGAATGATGAGTATTCAGTGCTAACAGAAATATGTTTGTTTTCTATAACCTTATTATTGTTTTAAATTGTCTACAGATATCTAGCAAAAATATGTAGGCTGACATGTCCTAGATACCATATAAGACAAAATTACACAACACGACACAACACACACACACACACACACACCACATGATTCTTCTTCTAAAATTCATCCTTCTAAAAGCTAACAGTGCCTCCTGTACTTTTGAGTGGTTAAATCTGGCAACATGATTGGCAGACAATATACTTCTTAGTTGCCAATACCGCTGGCCTTATTTTTCAAGCCCTTTCATGTTGCTACATAATTGAGTTTAGAAGAAACAGACAGAGTGGAAAAAGCCAAGGTTCGAGAGCCAGAGAGCTCTGATTTCAGATTCTAACAAAGCTCTGTACCAGCTAAAAGATGTCTTCAAGTTGTGAATAAACTATTAACTAGTGGATTGGCACTTCATCCTCCCTTTGGACTCAAACAAACCATCTGACAGAACTGCCAGTTGTTTGTCGAAGGTGAAGGTGTGAGCGCTGGACTCGATACAACAGACATAAACCCAAAGTTAATTCAGATTCCCATGTGAAACTGGGGCAAGAGAAAACTCTTCCATGGCTTCCTGGTTAATGGTTGTTTGATGAAGAATGCCAGTATGTAGGTATCTAGGTGATTAAAAAAATTCTTAACAAGAGGTTCTAGAAATGAGGCTCAGTAGATCCAGTACCTGGCACACAGGAAGTCATGGGGCTGATCCCCAAAATTGCAAGACAGATAACTTCTCAGAGGAGGATGTAGTGTAGTGAGTGGGGTATCATTGGAATCGTTAGGCTCAGACTACACTGGGGAAGAGCGGTTGTTTAAAATGAGCACCCCAGTTTTATCAACATTGAAGACTGGTGTTTTAGTGTGGATTTTCATGTCATCTGTCCCTGTTACTCACCAGCAATTTCTTTTGATAATTTTGGCATGCATAGTTATACTTCGAAGCAGGGTGTTCCCAAAAAGCCATTATAGTATTGTCTCTGGAAAATCCTACCTGGAAAAACTGGGAAGCATGCTAAATGGGAAATGTCTCGAAAGCACTTCTTCCTGAGTATTCCATAATTATGCAGAAATAAGCTCTACGACACACTGTGACGGGTGGTTAGCTCTGCCATTACAGCTAAAGAGAGTGAGGCATAGCTTGATCTCCAGTCACAGAGCTAATGAAGACATACATGTCCCTCCTAGTCTATCCACTCTGTTAGGTCTCACCTGGATCCCAGTGGCCTGTTGGCCATTGAATTGTGTGAGCATCTCCTAGGTCTGATCATGGCTGACCTGTCAATGGTGTTAGCCATGACCCCCTCTTTGGAAGAACCTAGTCTCTTTTTTCCCCTAACTTGTCTTTGTCCTCCTTGGATACTGTCTAATTTGGTTAGCTAATTTTAAAACTCTCAAGACTTGATACGACTTCTCCATTTTTTCCCTCTTAATTGTAGGGAAAACGTTTTCCATTTAGGACAAGGCTCTCAGTGGAATGTTATGAGCAGTTATAAGAAGAAATGCAAAGAAGAAGTAAGAAAGACTTCCTCACGTCTACGGTTTTCTTAACTGCCAAGATGCCACACTTCAGGGTTGCTTGTGGCTAAGCCCTTCCGTGCCTCAGTTCTGCCGTTCTGCAGGTGGGGCCCATCACCGTTCAAGTGATGTCACTGCTGTCCCCACCCTCTGTGTCAGAGCTGCATCGTCATGTTATCAGTGAACTCATTAGTCTGCTTTTATGTACTGAGAGATCCTTACCTGCCCCACATTAGGACTGAAGCAGGAAAATGGGGGAAGAGTGAAGCCTAGCATGTCATATGTGGATGACTTCCTTTCTTCAAGATGTTGTTCATGTGATGACTCTTACCCCCAGGCCCAGTGCCCCTTAAGTCAGTCATACTGAGACTCTTGATTGGTGGAGAAGTAGAAGTAGGCACTGTAGTTCTACAGAGAACTACCTTCTGCCTTCACCAACCCTTGTGATTAAGGGATACAAGTCTTAGAGAGGAAAATGAGGAAGAATACCCAGACAGAAAATCTTGGGGATATGAGCAGAGAGAGGATGAACCTAGCTGAATGAATCCAACTATGAGTTAATGTGCTGTTGCTGTAACAAAACTTCATGGCCAAGACAACTTAGAGAAGGAAGGGTGTATTTGTGTGTACAGTTTAGAGGGACAAGAGTCCATCGTCCTGGTGGTGGGGGAGGAAGTGTGGCAATAGTCGGGCATGGGGACAGAACAGCTGTGGCTTCACAAGCAGATCATAAGCAGGAACCAGAAAGGGTAGACTGGGGATGATCCAAGTTTTGAAACCTCAAATTATGTTCCCAGTGGTATACTTCCTTCAGGAAGACCACACTTCCTAAACCTCCCTACACAGCACCACTAGCTTGGACCAAGTATTTAAATTCAAGAGCCCATGAAGGAATTTTCTCATACATGGTCCTTCCCAGCAAAGAAGAAAGAACTCTTGCTTAATTGAAATCAAAGGCTTCTCAGATGTAAGTTTATAGGACTCTCTCCCTAAAGTCCCCCTTACAGAAAAAGGACATGTATGAGAATCTTTGTGAAAACTGGTTGGTTTTTACCTTTTCAAATTATGGCCTCATCAAGGTACCTTTAGGGACACCTCACTTATCCCTCTTCTCAAGGAGGATTATTTTTTTTTAGTACCACTGTGGAATGTAACTTAAGAGCTACCAAAAATGGATTACATGGTACGATGCCCACTGAATGCAATGTCTTAAGGAGACTGTCTTAAGGAGAGGTTGTCTCCATTGGCTTTGCCTCTGGGCATGCCTGAATGGAAATGTCTTAGTTAACTTATTTGATGTGAGAAGAACTAGGCCACTGTGGGTGACACCATTCCCTAGGTAGTGAGTCCTGGACTACATTCTAGTGTATACACGGAGCTGAGCATAAGTATGCCAGTGAGTATGCAGATTCATTCACAGCTCTCTGCTCTGGGTGGTAGATGTGACATGACTAGTTACTGAAGTTTCTGTCTTGGCTTTCCCCACATCATCTGTCACCTGGAATTAAATAAACCTGGAATAAACCCTTTCTTCCTACAGTTGATTTTTGTCAGGGCATTTTATCCCAGTAACAGAAATGAGACTAGACCATTTGGCTAATGCTAAGAAAATTAATTGCTTATTTCCCTTGAGGAGCCCATCCTCAAACTTGGATACATTTTACTTTCCAAGACCCTCTTGGAGAAGGTCACACCTATGCTTTTGGGAGTATTTTCCTTTCTTTCCCTGAGATGCCCTCTTTCTAGTAACTCTTGTCCTTAAAGCCTATATTAAAATAACTTTAAATAAAAACTACCGACTCATTACCACACTAGGTATGCCTTGAAACTGTTCTGTATCAAAGCCATGAATCCAAGTCTGGTTTGAGCTGAGGTTTCTAAATGTCTAGGGCTCGCCTTAGCCTGCTAGAAGCAACAGCACGGAGCTGTGTCTGTCCCCTCAACACTAATAAGACTATAATGGCATTTAAAATAAAAACACCCTTCTTCCTGATTCCTCCTTTGCCTTCTAGAGGACATTAGGCATCGGCAATATCTAGAACTTCATTTCTCACACGGGGGGACTGAACCTGGAGGATTTCTGCAGCCTCAGCATCCCAAGGCTCCTTGTGTGGGGCCGCTGGTGTCTGCAGCTTCCTCGTGCTGGCTTACCTGCTCAGCTAAGCATGCTCACAGGAAGAACAGCTTCCCTTTCAGCTTTTCATTCCTAGGAAACTGCGTGAGCAAATGTCAGGCCCGTGGGTCCTCCCTGCCCTTGACACACAGCTAGACTCTGAGTCCAACCTGTCGTACTGTCCTTTGGCCTCTGTCTTCTGTGACTCAGATGTAGCCTTTCCCCCATTTGTTTTTCTTTCTTTCTACTATGTCTGGGTAAAAACACCCCATTAGCAATATAAAATAAATGTAATATTTTAATCAATATCACAATTTTTAGAACTTTCATATGTCTGTAGCTTGAAATTCCACATCAAATTGTCAGAAATATCAGTGAAATGTTACAGGATCTGCTTCTGGGACCGCCTTGGAAGAGCCCCTATCTCTATACTTGAGTTGGCATTTACAAGCAGATGGTTGGGGCGAGGCAAGCTACACTTGTTTTATTGGCTGTCAGAATAAACACTGCCTAAAATCCAGAACAACCCATAGCAAGGGACTAAATGCATAGTCTTAGCTTAGGTAAGTGGGAAGGAGGTGCTTGTCATTTAAAACTTCACTTTCTTCGCCCTTCTTTTTTAGTGGTATAATGTGGGGGTGTAGGAAGTGATGTTTGGGGGAATAGTGGTTGTGGAGCATAGGATCGTGTGAATGGTCAAAGCAAGCATGAAGAAAGAAAGAGAGAGAGAGAGAGAGAGAGAGAGAGAGAGAGAGAGAGAGAGAGAGAGAGAGACGGAGGGAGGGAGGGAAGAAAGAAAGAAAGAAAGAAAGAAAGAAAGAAAGAAAGAAAGAAAGAAAGAAAGAAAGGGAGAAAAGAAGTGATGTATGGCTTGGTCTGTAGGGGAAAGTATGATGATATTTCTACTCTTTCACAAGTCGATAAAGCTCTTGACTGATCACGCAAAAAGAACCTTTAAAAAATCCTCATTCTTTCTCCTTCAGTTTATGGATTAAAAACTGCTAACCCCAGAGAGGTTATGTGATTTTCCTGGGTTCTCAGAGCTATTTAATGGAAGAATGGAGCCTTGAAGTATGCGGATATCAAGTCATCCTTTAAGCCTAAGCTCACCTATTATCACTGCAGAGACAAGTCTTAGTTCTTAGTTCTTCCATGCATGGCCAATAACCACCCTCCGTGACCAGAACATTCTCTACACCTTATATACCCAGGTTCATTACCCCTGGATCTTGATTGGTCAGCTCATCTCGGAGCTCACTGAGCTTTGGAACCATGACATTTATGAGTAGAATAACCATGGGCATGTTTTCTGGGGTGGTGGGGATCTTCTTGGCTGACATGGAGCTCCCTTGTCCCTCATCAGTGAATTTTGCCAATGGCACTTTTGCTGTTGATGTCTAAGACATTGGCAAGTGCTTTATTCCTGAACCTGCCGTTCTGTGGTGTCTGATATCCGTGAGTCAGTCAGTCCAAGGCAGATGAATTTGTCTATTAGGAGGTACAGGTTTCTTTTTAATATTAATATTTTTTGAGAATTTCATAGATTTGAAAATATTTTTCCTTTTCCACATTTCTCTGAGGTTTCCCCCACCTCTCTACCTACCCAATTTCATGTTCCTGATCTATCTTCAAATCAGCCTCAGCAACGACAAACACCACACACACACACACACACACACACACACACACACACACACACACACACATACACACACCTTCAGGGCTGGCCCTACTTCATGCTAAAGATTAGCTAGCTGGTCAATAAAAATTGGATTTCATGCTCTGTGTGTGCGTGCGTTCGTGTGTGTGTACATGTGTATGCAGGTGGTAACAGAAATCAGAAGAAGGCATTGGGTCCCATGGAGCTGTAACCATAGGAGACCATGAGCTACTTGTTAAGGGTCCTGGGATCTGAACTCTTGTCCTCCTCAACAATAGCACTCACTCTTAACCATTAAACCATCTCTTTGTCTACTTGAGTTTTGATTTTCTACCATTTGCTTGAGGCATGATTGACCATTTTTTGTTTGTTTTTGTTTGTTTGCTTGTTTTGTTTTGTTTTGTTTTTATCTACTATGTTTTAAAGTGGACCCTTGGGTTCTCCATTGTAGACTTGTATCTAGTTCTAACCTAACATGTGTGTGGGCCATACCTGTACCACATATCTTTGTCCATCACTTTAGCTTTTAGCTTGTCTGTGTCCAGATATTTAAAATGGGTTCTTGTCAATAACATATTTGGCTTTTCAAAATGTCTTCAAATCCATTTCAGACATTTAATAAGCGTCATTTTGTACTGATGTCTCCTCCTCGCACATTTCTTTTTTACCCTTCTTTGGTCTTGGTAGAACATCTCTTTATTGGGTTTTATCTCTTCTCTTCTCATAGAGTAGCTTGTTTTCGCATAGATTACCATGTAAAGTTCCAACTATTCCAAGATGGGCTTCACATTAAACTACAACATCGCATTAAACTACATAGGTGACTAGTTTACCTGTTAGTTACTTAGTAATTAGTAATGACAAAATACCTCATGAAAGCAACATGGGGAAGAGAGGACTTATTCGGATTCCTAGTTTGAGGGCACAGTCCATCACAGCAGAGGCAACATGGCAGCAGAAGCTGGAGGCAGTTGCTCACATGGCATCCATAGCCAGGAAGCAGAGAGAGAGAACTTTCACTCTTTGTACACTTTGCCTTTATTCAGTGCAGGGCCCCAGTCTATGGAATGGTGCGCTCCACATTTAGATTGTGACTGCCTATTTAAATTAACTCATTGTAGAAACCCTCCCAGAGACATGCCCAGAAGTCTGTCTCCTTGGTGATTGTAGATCTGGCAAGTTGGAAATCAATATTAGCCATTATCCCTTATAACAAAGCATTCCCAATCGGCTCTTCCCATCTGGCGACAAGGCTGCCGTTGGCTTCATTTAACCTTATGCTGTAACCAACGTGGTTTCGGTGCTGTGTTATCACTGTGAGCAATTTTCTGTTAGATCTATGAGAGAAAATGAAAGATTTTATTTAACACCCATGGACTCCTTTGCTGTCACCTTCTGACTTTCTAGCTTCTTGCTTTTCCTCTCCCTGAAGAACTTCTTTTTAACGTTTCTTGCAGGGTTCATTTGCTGGCAATGAATTTCTTCAATTTAGTTTACAAAAAAAAAAACCTTTTTACTTCAGAAGATAATGTCACATACACAGAATTCTAACTTGATGTATAATACTTATTAAGATTTCAACTATTTAAGTTACCATATATCTATATAATTTTTAAAAATCAGAATGTAATTACACCATTTCTCCCTTCCTTTTTCTCCCTCTATTTACTCTCTTATTCTATCTTAAATTTGTGGCCTCAATTTTAATAAATGTTCTTACACACACACACACACACACACACACACACACACACACACACCACACATGCACACATACTTCCTAAATGCATAAATACCGCCTATTTAGTCTGTATACTGTTCCTGCATGCACATGATCTCAGGGTTGACCACTTAGTACTTGATAACCAACTGCAGGGTGCTCTTTCCTGGGCATGACTATCTCTCCTGCTTTCCGTGTTGCCCACAGTTCTTCCCATATGGTTGGGGCCTCCAGATCTTTCCCCCTTCTATGTTCCCTTGTCTACTGGTGTCAGAGTTCTCTGGATCCTGTTTAGGCAGCCATGATGATCTGAAGCTAGTGAAATGAATCATGGACCTTGGGGAACCAACAAATGCAGATTTACTAAGACAGCATAGTCCCTAGCTACGTTCTAAAGTTTACCCCCTTACTTGCCAGTTGTGTGTACTTCTCACTCCTCATCAAGAAAACTTAGGTTTGCAGAAATCTATGACTGCGCAAAATGCAGAGAACTAGAGATCATGTGGTGCCCAGTCCCTGCTGATACATCTCCAGTGGTCCCCAGTCCCAGCTGATACAACTCCAGCACAATCCCTGTTCCTGAATCTCAGGGAGCATTGCGGAAGCTATAGGAGGACTGTGAGAGCAAGAGCAACAGGAAATTTGCTGTGGGGATGTATCTCCTGGAGAAGCTGAATTACTTCTCTGACTCACCTAGACCTTAGCAAGTGTGACAGCAATCTGCAGCATTTATTACTAGCTCTCTATAGATGGGGTCATCTGGTCTCTTGGTTTTTCCCCAAGAATGTTTGCAGCATTTCTCCTAAAGTCTGGATGTGTTAGGCATAGTAGTTTTGTATTTATTCTCTTGTTCTGTATGTCTGGGGCTGGGTTTGAGGCTGCTCTACTGTGGATATTCCAGCCCATGGTCCACACCCACCTTACACTCCCAGAGAGCTCCAGGTGAGCATTTACAGAAGTCCAAAGCAGTAGAGATCCTAACGTTTTCTTTCTGGTCTTATAGTTGAAATGTCTTATTCCTATTAAATCCTCATTATTATTGCCATGGTATCTCCATGTATGATGGTTGGGAAACTTTCTCCTAATTTTTGCCACATCCCCCACCCTGTCTTTACCCACATTCAGTCTGTTGATAGGCATATGTGTTGGTGCCCCCATTGGTGGCATCTCATTGGGTTACAGTGGTTCTGATTCTTACCATCTCTTTTGATTTTCAGAATTCCCACCCTTCTCTCTACATGACACCCTTGATTAATAGTATCTGCTATTTCATTGCATCTACACTTACAATAGTTTCCTTTTTAAATTCACTTTCTAATGACACCTGAAATCCAGGTCATGTCTTCGCCTGGTTCAATCGATGCTTTCTTCATTTCTTCAGATGGAGATTCTGTTTCATTTTAGCGTGGTTTGTAATTTTTTTTTTTTTGTTGATGTTGAGAACTGGAGATGTTGTATTTGGTAAAAGAACCCGAGGCATGTGGACTTTAGGGCGAGGATTTATGAGCATTGGGATCGTAATTGGACTGTGTTTTATATTGCCATGGCTGTGGGCACCAGTGCCTTCACATTCTTCTAGTGCGAGCCCCCCTCTTACTTTGGGCTTCTGTGAATGCTCCTCCATAGAAGGGATATATACGGCTTCCAGATGCATTCTTCTAGCACACAGTTAGAACCCTCCTGGTGTTGTGTGTGATGTGTGAGAAAGGGTGCACATTCTAAAACCTACCCACCTCTCTTCATTCCCAATCGCCTTCTTTCATTTTTGTACCCTCCCCCCTCTCCCTCCCTCCTCCTCCCTTCTCTCTCTCCCTTCCTTGTCATCTTCCTCTTCCTCCTCCTCCTTCTCTTCCTTCTTTATGTTTTTCTGGAACACTTTACATAGAGAGACCAGGATGTCCTTGAACTTCTGACAATTTTCCTGCTTCTACCCTTCAAGTGCTGGGATCAAAGATGGGCCCCACCACACCTATTTGTAATCTCTTTGCTTTTAGTCTTCTAGTCTGTCTGTGCATGGTGTAGATTCCTCTGCCCCAGCTCCTACCACACTCTGCCTATAACATTCAGAATATATATTTTATTTATTTATTTGCTGCATGGGCTAAGTTGACTTTGTGTCATTTCTCATTCTGCTTTCTTGAGCAGGATTGGAAGTTTGGTAGGGAAGCTTTCCCATGGTTGAGAAGACGCTCAGTCTTTTTCTCCACAGAATATACATGTGATGAGGACTTTAGCTTGGCTCATGAACAATCTCTCATGCCAGAGCCATGCAGAGATTTTCCTGCCTTGTCTTTACTGAGTTACCTGGTATGGTTATGGGTATAAAGTATACGGAAGTCTAAGGACCCTTATTATACAGGATTCCCAAGAAACATTTGAAGTTGTCCATAGACAGCCTCCCACAATCCTTTCAAATTATTGAAGTGTTCCTACCATTTTCTTGGCCTTCGGGCTTCAGATACAGGGAAGGCAGTCTTGGGTGTGTCTCTAAGGTGCACAGCTCACTCCAGTTTGCAGAGTCATACATTTGACCGCAAATTCAATTCTTTTTTTTAAAAAAAGATTTTATTTATTTATATATAAATACACTATAGCTGTCTTCAGAGACACCAGAAGAGGGCATCAGATCCCATTGCAGATGATTGTGAGCCACCACGTGGTTGCTGGGACTTGAACTCAGGACCTCTGGAAGAATAGTCAGTGCTCTAAACCACTGAGCCATTTCTCCAGCCCCTGCAAATTCAATTCTATAAAGAAAACTAGTCTCTTTGTTTCTTTGTTTCTTTCTTTGTTTCTTTCTTTGTTTCTTTCTTTGTTTCTTTCTTTGTTTCTTCCTTTGTTTCTTCCTTTGTTTCTTTGTTCCTTTGTTTCTTTCTTTCTTTCCTCCTTTCCCAGAGATCTTCATTGAATGGATGAGAATAAGGACTTTCATATCTTTTACATCTTACACAAGTGCATAAAATATGCTTGCGTGTGCATGCATGTGAGTGTAAGGTCATGTGTGCCCTTGCACATGTACCTAGACACACATCCACTTCTCTATTTCCTATTTGCCTATTGCTTTAAGAAAGTTTGCACTGTGCTTACGTGTTAGCAATTGGTGTCTTGTAACTTTTTGAGATGGGATTTCACGATGTGGCCCAGGTCATCCTTGAACGCTCAGCCTCAGGAGACCTACCTCAGAAGCTTTGCACACACTTCACTTGCCTTACCTTAGACGCCATTCTGCTCACAGGACAGTTATTTCCAGCTTTACACTTTGTTCATTAGGTACCAAATGAGGGGTAAAGGGTCAGATCCAGTGTTGGAATGAAAGGAGGCACACAAACAGAGCTCCTCCCTGCCTTCATCCTGCCTCATTCATCTCCACCCATGCAAGGGGACGGAGATGGAGTGGGAAAACACTGGAGAGGAGCAAAGCGCTGTGGTCTAATACTGGAGAACCGCTACATCCCGCCAACCCTCTCCTCTTCCTGTCCTTCACCCCCGACCCCGCTCCACTAATGCAGTGGTCTTATGTGTACTTTTATGATGTTTCAGTTAGATTGGTTCCATGTACTGCTGGGTTTGTCTCAGGGATGGCTATCACTCATTTTATTGGTAATGTTTCCCAGGGAGAGCAAGCAGACATTCCCTTATGACCAGCACTACTTACTGGGGATGGAGAGAGGGGATAAGGAGGAATCTTGGTCTCTGTCTCTGTCTCTGTCTCTGTCTCTGTCTCTCTGTGTGTGTGTGTGTGTGTGTGTGTGTGTGTGTGTGTGTGTGTGTGTGTGTGCGCTCTTCCAAGTGGAGGTCAGTGTTCAGCCTTGAGTGTTATTCTACCTGAGATTTTGACAAGGCATCTTCCATTGGCCTAGAGTTTACCAGGAAGGTTAGGCCAGAGGCCCAGCAAGCCCCAAGTGTCTACCTGTCTCTGCCTTCCCAGTGCTGGGGTTTCAAGCTCACACTGCCTTTCCTGGCTTCCTTGTAGGAGTTCTGGAGCTCACGCTCTGGCCCTGGTACTTGCACAGGAAGCATGTACACAGTTGAATTATCCCTCAGTCTCCTGTAAGAGACAGTTGACTTTCATGGCTGGATTCTCCATGCAGCCTGCTGCAGAGAAGGGTCATCTGTCATTTTATGTGGGGGCGGGCTCAGGTAGGTTGGCGAGCATCATGGGATATTTATTACCAGCCTGAGAAAAATCTGAGAAACGAAGTAAATAGCAAAGGCTTGTCTAGAAACTCTTGCGGAGTGATGGGTGAGCCAAAGTCTGATACTTGGTATTTTATGGCAATTTTCTCCAACAAGAGTAGATATTGAGTTTATTTCACAGGTGTCTCAAGAGCCCTTATCCTTCTGAGGTGTTATTACTTCTTCAAAGCAAACACTAGAAGGAAAACTACTTCAGGCTATAAAATAAGGGCAGTGTGTGTGTGTGTGTGTGTGTGTGTGTGTGTGTATGTGTGTGTGTGCACCTGTATGTGTATGTGTGTTTGTGTGTGTGCACGTGTATGTGTATGTGTGTGTGTGCATGTGCATGTGTGTGTGCACGTGTATGTGTATGGTGTGTGTGCACGTGTATGTGTATGTGTGTGTGCACGCGTGAGTGTATGCCTTGAAAGCAAGTTGAGTCTGTGTTTGTGTGCACACTGGCTCCACACTTGGGGAGTGAGTGTGTCTGTGTCAGTGTGCAGTGAAGGGGGACAGTTTAGTTTCGGGTGCTTTTGAATCATGTAGGTTGCTAAGCTAGTAAGCATTGTATTACTTTGTGTGCATTTGCAGAATCATTCCCTCTGTGCAATTTGTTAATGAGGGAAAAAAAGGGAGAGGGCAATTTAAAGAAATTTACTCTATTTCAATGAGCTACTCCTGGGTAATTCCCTGCAATATTTTACACAATATGCCATTAAAACCTGCATTCCATCCCTTTACCCAACTTTTTTCATCGTCTTTCCAATTTAAGTTATAGAATTACCACAACCAAATCACCCACTTTAAAATTCTCGCAGGCATTTTGACTACAAAGTCAGAACGATCTTGCCAATGACTTCGGCAGGGAGGTAGCTCAGTAGGGAAGAAAAGAGGAGGCTCTTCTCAGTAAAGATATGTGAGTCAGGATGCATTTTAATTCTGTTCCTGCCACGCAAAGACTGTTTAACTTCTCAACAATCGATATCCGTGTCCTTACTTTTTAAGTAGAAATTACAATGCTCATTGGACTTACATAACAGGTCAGAAATGATGATGAAAATGGTGGTGCTTATAAAACGTAGAGCCCTCTGAAACTCTGGTCTGCATCGTGTATTTTACATTTGGCAGTTTCCTTTCCCGGACACATCCAAGTCAAGTTTACGTGCACACACAGAGCTCCAGGGATGTAACGGACGGAGGGTTTCTTGCATGCTAGGCAAGTGCTCTACCCCTGAGCTATTCCTTTTAGAGAATGTCCCGAATTTCTCCCTGAATAGACCAGTTGTCTGCATGGCATTGACTTGTATGAGTACCATCATTTGCTTTCACACGGTGAGGATCCTACAGGGGAGCACAGGAAAGTGAAGACTAAAGAGAGGCTGGTGGCTGTGTGGATGGGTCTGAAGTACACCTACAAAGGACTCACAGCCCTGAACCATAGCTCAAAAGGCCTTGCCTTGTGGAGAACTCGAACACAATGCTGCCTCAGAATCAGTTGGTAGTCGTGTGGAGACATGATGCTCTGGTGGCCACTCATGGTTGTTGTGGTCAAAATTAAAAAGGAACGTTTCCTATCTTTCCCGCGAGCCAGATACTCTCACTCTGGCGGCTACTCTACCTCGCGGTCCACAAGCCTCCCTCTTCTAGCTGTCTCTCTTTTAGCCGCCCTCTCCATGCTTCCCCTAGGCCGTAGTTACCACGCCACACACACACACACACACACACACACACACACACACACACACACACACCTCATTCTACAGGCCCTGTACATTCTCACTTCCTGTGGACAACAGAACCAGATCCGCACACTCCAACTGCCTCTCAACCATTTCTTTCATACCCTGTCCTCTTTAGCCCAGTAAAACAAAGTTCCAGAAACTTGTAATTTAGCAATTAGATTTACATGTTAAATTCTTGGTCCACAGTTCATCCACACAATAAATTCACTGCCAATTGATAAAGATATAAACCACCCACCTGGATAAGATAAAATCGATCTAGTTCACCTAAATCTGAACCATCCTCCTCTGTAGACGCCATCTTGATCGCCTGCTTCTCCTGCTCCCCCCTTCTCCCCGCCCCCAGACTTTTCCCCCGCCTACCCTTCCTTCTCATCCAATGATAGGCTTCGCTTATCCTAGGCCTGCCTTGCTGCACAATGACATCATCCTACACGTGCTCAGTAGGACGCAGTCACGGGTGACACAGCACGGTGCTCTTATTTGCCGGGCTAACGCCTTTAATGAGGTAAACATGACTTTTGTGACATGAGCATTTTAGGTTTTTGAACTTTCAAAACTGTCAGGAGAGGGTAGCCTAATACTTTTATTTAAATTAAGATATAACCAGCAGTTAATGTAATGCACTCGTTTGTGTGCTCTTCTGTGGCTTTTAGGGTCCTCAAACCCTCTTCCTTTTATTTAGTGTCCACATTTGCCCCTAGCCACACTCCTTCTCGCCCTTTCTCCTCATGGCTGAAACCCTTCCGACCATGACACTTTATTCTGAACACTTCATAGTCAGGATCATACAGTGTGTGTCCTGTCCCGGCTGCCTCTGTCACTGTCACAAGTTCATACCGTTCCATCCCATGGTTGAACAGCTATAGTTCATTGACAGATGTTGCGGTCGGCTCTGTTCGGGGCTATCGTGACTAGAGCCTCTATACATGTTTGTGTGTGAGTTCACATGCAGAGATGATTTTAGAATTAACCCATCTGATTTCTATATCCGTGCTCCTTATCAACCTGGCAGGATCTAGAACCACCTAGGAAACAAGCCTCTGACCATGCTAGTCGGGGGGCCATCTGGACTGGGCAGTTGAGATGGAAAGACTCTTCTGTGGAGTGAGTGGTATCTTTCCTCAGGCTTGGATCCTGGGCCCATAGGAAGGAGAACAAGCTGAGTCGGAGCTTCCTGAGTGAGGGTGCAGAATACCAGGTACCTCATATCTGTGTTTATATGGACTTCTACGGGCTGAAAGAACAAAGTCTTGGTCACTTCCTCCCTCAGTGGTTTTCTGGTTTTGATCAGTTCATTTGCTAGTCTAAGCTTTTTGTTGTTGCTGCTGTTCTGTGAGATAGGGTTTTATTTTTCCATGTAGCTCTGGCTTTCCTGGAACTCACTCTGTAGACCAGGCTGATCCACCTGCCTCTGCCTCCCAAGTGTTGGCATTAAAGACGTGGCCACCACCAACTGGCTGCTAGTGTCAGCTTTTACCACCAGTTCTACGGCTGGGATGTTGAAGTCTCTTCTCCTTGTATTTTACACTGTCCCCGATTTAAAGTAGCGTGCTCTTCATGAGGTCTGAGTTTGGTCAAACCAAAGCAGACTCAGCAGGTGTATTTTGGCAGGAACGACTCCGAGGGTTAAATGGCGGGGCATCTAGGGACTGGGCCCTGGAGCTGCTCTTAACAGTTCATCTGCTTTCTGTGATAGTTAGATGGCTGCCTTTCACTGTGAGGCTTCGGAACTCTTTATTTTCAAAGTTACCACAGGAAATCCTGTGAGATCTTGGTCCTTATTAGTTCATGTGCTTCCTTCTGCAAATGTCCCCAGATTGTTGTTAACCTTTAAAACATGTCCAGAATCCTCCACAAGGTGATTTTGATCATTTCTCTCTCAGCATCTTGTGGCCCTTGTAGAAGAGAGATCTATGGCATCCTTGCTCCCTGGTTCCCACTGCCTGGACAAGAGACAGGTTCTTCTCAAGCAAAGGAGTGTTTGATGGGGATGTGTCCTAGGCCACTTTCCCCTGAAGTTCACTTAGGAGGAGAATTCCTGTGCATGCAGAAAGAAATACTAAGAGGTTGTATGGGACAGGCCAGAGTGTGAATGCCACCTTGAATAACTGAGTGGTTTAGACCACACTGCAACCCCAGTTTAACTCTGATCTTGAGGAGCTCTGGGTGTAAGCCTCATCTCAGTCTATCTACTCAAGACAAGGAAGGATCTGCCCCTCTCCCATTTATTGAAGTTGGAATCTTGAGTGCCTCTTAGCTGACTGTATTTGAAGACAAGCTAAAGAGACCAATTACAATGAGGTCCTGTGGGTGGGCCGTCATCCACTACGATTGGCTTCCTTATGAGAAGGAACTGGTACACAGACACACACAAAGGAAGGACTGTGTAAAACACGAGGAAAAGACGATCATTTATAAACCAGGGCGTTCAGAGAAATCAACACTGCCAATACCGTGAACTCATATTTCTGGCCTTTAAATTATGGGAAATGAACTTACTTCTGTACCCAGTTTATAAGATTTTGTCCCTTGAATGAATTCATTGCTTTTTGTTAGTTAGGTTGGTTGGTTTGTTTTGTTGTTTTTTTTTTATACTGCTGTTGGTGGGGCTGTCACTTACCAGACACTCCCAGCTATCTGTGCCTGTGTCTAAAACAGATTTAGCAGCTAGAAGATTGAGCTGTAAAAGCTGCTTGTAAAAGGAGAAGCTGGGGGTTGGGGATTTAGCTCAGTGGTAGAGCGCTTGCCTAGCAAGCCCAAGGCCCTGGGTTCCGTCCCCAGCTCCGGAAAAAAAAAAAAAAGGAGAAGCTGGAGAGGGAATCCCCACCTCAGTGTCAAGAATCTGAGGGACTCAGTGTGGCTAGGATTTACCCTAGAGTTTTTGGTTGCATACAAGAGAAATCATTCCTCAGAGGTTAGAGTGGAAAAATAAGCCTATTAAATTATATTAATCTCTCCATCACGTATAAGAAGCTTGGAAAATACTTCTTGGGATTACATAAGAATTAGCAGTGCCCACTGTGATGCTTAATTTTGATTGACAACTTGATTGGATTAAGGGGAAGCCTACAAAATCAGCTAGGCACACCCAGGTCTATCCATAAGGGCATTTCCGAAGAGGGCTCGCTGAGGGTGGAGGATCCACCATGAATACGGACAGTAGTGTCTCATGGGCTGGGAAAACAGACTGAAAAAAAATGAGGGGAGGGTGTCCAGCTGAAAACCAGCATTCTTCTCTCTGTTTCTGGTCTGCTAAGGGTGAGGAAGCAGGTATGAAGAGACACTGGTCTCTCTTGACCTTCCTGTGACAGACTGGGTACCCTTAAACCATGAGCGAGGGAAAATCTTCTTATCGGGTTACACTGCTTCTCATCACGTATTTGGTCACAGACCTTATAAAGCCACTCACACTTAGATAACCTCTCAGGATGGGTTCTCTGGAGATACCATTAATGTATACTTTAAACAATAGGGCTGGTGTTCACACATAATGAAGGACTGTGAGACGATGCCTTGCTTGTCCTATCTCCTCCAGTTCAGTGTTTGACCGCCGTGTCTGGTGGGCATGCTCGTGGCATGGATCGGATTCCTTTGAGAAAGGCTAAAAAGGCAAGAGTGAAGACTTTATATAGAAAGAGGTCCTGTGCCTCATACCAGGCTGGAAAGACAGTGGATCTTCTGATATAGCAAGAGCAAAGCTTCTAGGGTTCCAACATGCTAACTGTATACCAGCGTATTGTTTGCTAAGGAACAGCACAAACAGACACAAGGGGACACTGCTACCCCTGCCCACCTCCCTGTGGTAGATGCTTTCTCCTCAAACCATGAGCGAGCTCAAAACCTGTCCTCAGTCCTGCTTCATTACAATAACATGATGGAGACTCTGTGTCCCCAACTGTCGATCAATTGTACCATAATTGTTTAGTTAATCATATGTTATACTTAACCCCTCTCAACTACACTTCAAAGGACAGTGAACTAAGTTACCTCACATTGAGCTAGGGAGGTGGTTAGGTCTCCAGAGAGCCTACCTTGTAGGCATGGCTTGAGTTGGATCCTGAAAACCACATAAAAAGCAATGCACAGTAGCACCTGCTTCTCATTTGCCTGCTCAGGAGGCAGAGACAGTCAGCATAGCTCACTTGACGAGTTCTAGGCCATTGAGGGACAGAGAAAGAGGCAGGAGCAGAGACAGAGAAAGAGGAGACGTGCAGGGAAGAAGGGCAGAGGGAGGTGGGGAGAAAGAGGATGACACCTGAGGACTGGTCACCCAAAGTTGTCCTCTGCCCTCCATGCATATGTGGGCACATATGCACCTGGTACTACACACACACACACACACACACACACACACACACACACACACACACACACACGTGTAGAGGGAAAATAATTAGCCCAAGTCTCAAAAAGCAGCCAAAGTGATTTCTATCCAGAGAATTTGGGCATTACCACAGATATTTTGAGTCTAATTTTAATTTGTAGCAATATTTCAGTTTCACTGTGTATTTTATAAATGACCCACTGCTTACGGCGGTACCTACTATGCACATAATTAAATGCTGAGCAAAACAGCACATTTACGCAGTGAAATCGTGAGCCCTGCTAGGGAAGCACCTTGCTTCTGAGGAGGTTATTTTCCTAGGGGAGGCAAGCACAGCATTTGAATATTCATTATGTAAATTTGGGAGCTCAGCACACTTTCCTAACTACAGCTTATCCATCTAGGAAGCCTAGTAAGTCAACCTCCATGCCAACTCACTGTGGGAGAAGCCTTGTAACAAGCAAGCAAGCAAACAAACAAACAAACAAGCAAACACAAACCGAGAGACAGCCAAACAAGGGTGGGTGAGCACGTAAGAAACCTGGAGCTAAAAGCAAAATCTTCCCCCGAAACATCAAATAGACATGTGTGTTGCCAGTGTGTGGAATGACCCAGAAATTGCCAAGAAAAGTGAGAAGACATTCTCTTAGAAATCCCAGATTCAGCTGTCTCCTGAGAGGCTCTGCCAGAGCCTGACCCACATAGATTCGGATGCTTTCAGCCAACCATTCCAACTGAGCACAGGGACCCCAATGGAGGAGTTAGGGGAAGGACTGAGGGAGCTGAAGGGGTTTGCAACCCCATAGGAAGAACAACAGTATCAACCAACCAGACCCCCACCCCCAAACACACACCAGAGCTCCCAAGAACTAAACCACCAACCAAGAGTACACATGGAGGGACCCATGGCTCCAACCGCATATGTAGTAGAGGCTGGCATTGTCTGGCATCAGTGGGAGGGGAGGCCCTCGGTCCTGTAAAGGCTTGATGGCCCAGCATAGGGACATGCTAGGGTGGTGAGGTGATAGTGGGTGGGTTGGTGGGGGAGCAGCCTCATAGAAACAGGGGGTGGAAAGATGGGGTAGGGGGTTTGAGGAGGGGAAACAGGGTGAAATGTAAGTGAATAAAATAACCAATAAAAAGAAAAAGAGAAATGCCAGAAGTTCTGGAGACTGAGGAAGCCCCAGGGCAGTAGAGAGTGAACCACAGTCAATCCTAAGTCAAATCACCAAGGCTTGGTCTCCTCTGAGGAGAAACAGGATTCGAAACTGGGGAGAATACAGTATTTTTTTCTTCCAAATAAAATTTTTCCCCTAGATTAAAATCATAAAGGGTTTTTCTGTGTCCAGTGGCCAGATTAGACCAAAATTAGTCATGATTGACACCTTCATTTTAGGAGGAGGCTTCCTGACTAATGACCTGTTATGCTGTGTAGCATTTTGTATTGACTCATTGAAACAATGTTGCTATTGTGACAGCCTCATGCATTATATTACTAATGAATCTAGTCCTTCTCACACCCCCATCCCTTCTCCCTCCAGACACCTTATGTTTTAATGCTTCTTCTTGTGTGTGACTCACTGGGTTTAACTAGAGTTTCTTGCTTGGGCGGGGGGTGGGGGATGTTAGTACTGGAGCAAGGGATGACACCACTGAAGAAAAGACATTTCCTTCCCCAACAACCTTTAACTGCCAGTAGTCCCTCAGTAAGGGCAAAGCCATATGGCCACTCCCTCCCCACCCAGTCCATGCTGAAATGTTGATGGGCCCAGCCTCGTATGTGTCTTACAGAGTCACACTACAGTGGATTCGTGAGTGTGCCTCTCCCCATCCTCTGGCTCCTGTGCTCTTCTATCTCCTCTCCCTCTTGAGATGTTCCCTGCACCTGGGGGAAGGTTGTATTGTTGACTCGTTGAGGGCTGAGCACTTAATCTCACCATCCTGGCCAGCCGGGAGCTTCTGAATTAACCAGAGACCACCTCAGTAAGAAGCATCTCTAATGGAGGCTGGACCCGACATTGACTTATGGTTATGAACACATTATTTAAGGGATAGTTTGACAATGTGATCATTTCACAAAACAATAGCAACAGACTCTCCTGGGGGCCTATAGCCTATAGCCTATAGCCTATAGCTGAGGGCTTTGGGGCCATAATATAGAGCAGGCATGAGTTCCTTCTGGAGATGGGCCTCGATTCCAATCAGACAGTGGTTGGTCACCCCACGGGCACTGATGAGAAAGAGGGCGCATCGTGTCTGCATGTCATCATTGTAGCTCACGGGCAACACAGATGGTTAAGACAGTTGATGGCTCTCCTCCCCCCAGCCTAGCATCCCTGCCATCGTGAAATCAAAGGAACAGGGCAGATGCTTCCAGACCTGCAGCTTGATTCTTCATACCCTAAAGTCAGAGTGTGTGGGATCTTCAGTAACAGTCTAGCCATCAAGCTCTGGTAAATCATCCAATAGCAAAATCAGTATCAATATTATACCTTCTAGTGTTCTGAGGGCCTGGAGCCTCCCTGATTGGCAACTCACATGTATTAACACATGACCTCTGGGAGGAGCATTACCACTCACGCAGAGGACTTCCTGTCCATTCCTATTTTTAGGTTCCATGTTTTATATGCTTATACAATGTTAGATTCCCATACGGCTTTCTCATGCAGCTTGGTTGCCCCTTCCCCTCCCTTTCCTATGTCCCCACGGTCTCCCTACTTAGACTTCACCCTGGGATCCCCTCTTTGCTCTTATGTCTCACACATTCCGCTCTTCCTAACCCTCTACCCCCTCTCTCTTTCCTGTTGGCCCCTCTATATTTATCTGGCTTCCCCTTGCACTCATACTTAAAAACAATACTCTGAAAATGTGTAGGATCCGTATTTCAGGGAGAGCATGCATGCTTGGCTTTCTTGGCCTGAACTACCTCAGTGGGTATAATATTTTACAGATCCTTCCGTTTTCCTGTAAAGTTCTTCATTTTATTCTTCTTTGCTGCTGAATAAAATCCCTCTGTTTACGTGCACCACATTTTCATTGTTTGATCAGTTGCTGGTCACCTAAGCTACTCCATTTCCTCCCGAGACGAGTAGAGCCATAGCAAACACGGAAAGACAGCATCTCTGTCGTACGATGTGGGGTCTTCTGGGTCGATGTTCAGGAGTTGTATAGTTGGGTCATATGGGAGTTCTCTTTTTACCTTTTGGAGGAGACTCCGCACTGAATCCATAGTCGCTGCGCAAATTTATGCCCGCAACAACACTAAGTAAGGGTTTACCTTTGCCCGCATCCTCACCAGCATTTGTTGTTACTCATTTTCTCACTCTTCGTCCATCTGGATGACTAAGATGAATGCTCAGAGCAGTTTTAATTTGCATCTCCCTGCTGCCTAAGGTGCTGACCTCTTTGTACAGCACTCACTTGATAACCATTTGTTTATCCTTTTAAGAGCTCTCTGTTTGGTTCATAGAACATTTTAAAACCACCTTGTTTACTTTTTTCTTTGCTTTTCTTTGCTTTAGAATAATTTATTTATGTCTGTGTGTCTATCCACGCAATGCCTACCAAGGCCAGAAGAGGGCATAGGATACCCTGGGACTAGAGTTACAGAGGTTTGGGAATTGCCTGCCCTGTGGGTGCTGGGAACTGAACCTGCGTCCTGTGCGAGAATAGTCAGTGCTCCTAACTGCTGACCCATCTCTCCAGCCTCTCAGGTTGTTTTCTGGATGTTTAGGGTTTGGGGTTTTTGTGTTTGTTTTTGTTTTTGCTTTTGCTTTCTATATATTGTAGACAATAACTCTAGGTCAGATACACAGCTGGCAAAAATCTCCTTTCTTTCGTCTGGCTTTTCATTCAATTGAACAATCTCCCTTATTGCACAGGGATTTAATTTCATGAGGCCCCAGTTGCCCATTGTTAGCCTTACTTAATTCCTGAGTAACCAGACTCCCAGTCAGAGCGTCCAACACCTTCCAGCGCATTCTCTCTCTGATCCTCTTGTCATTTCAGGGTCTCTGGTTTGGCAGTGATGCCCTTGACCCATTTTGAATGTGCAGGGTGAGAAATAAGGCTTACGCTGCATCCTTCTATAGTACATATTTATTTATTTTTTCCCTCAGAATCACTTGCTGAAGAGACTGCTTTTTCTCCAAACGCCTCTGGCATGTTTGCGGGAGTCCATGAGCCTGAAGCCATATACGCTTACTCTCTGTTCTGTTCTGTTTCACGTGGCATGTTCCCGAGTACTTCTGGATTTTTCTAAGGTGTCCTTTGAAAAATAAGCAGTTATTCTGAAGGCTTCCCTTTGTATGTGATATGACTCTTCAGTCTTGGTGTTCTTGATGTACATTCTCTGTTCTCTGTGTTTAGCCTTTCAGCCATGATGCAATGTGAGTTGTTTCTTATCTGGTGCATTTTGGTGTTCTGTGAGCTTCTTGGAGTTCTCTTTCCTCAGATTTGGAAGATGTCTTTATGATTTTATTAAATGTTTTCAGTGCCTTATTTTTTGGTTCATTTAACACAAGTTTGGGTAATTTGAGAAGAGGGAATCTCAAATTAAATAATGACCCCATCACCTGTGAGAAAGCTTGCGGGCTATTTTTTTTTTTATTGGTGATTGCTATGGGAGGATACAAACTAATGCATGGGTGGGGCCCTCCCAGGGCGGGTGGTCCTAGATTCTTTAAGAAAGCAGACTGAACAAGCCACAGGATACAAGCCAGTAAAAGCACCCTTTATGGCTTCTGCTTCAGTTCCTGCCTGGAGGTTCCTGCCCTGACTTCCCTGCATCAGGGACATACATTGTAAGCTGTAACCCTTTCCTTCCCAGCTTACTGAGTTTGCTAAGGTGTTTATCGAGGCAAAAGAAGCAAAGCAGGGCATTCCCTATCTGGGGTAAAATTCTGTTCTTTCTCCAGTACCCATAAGTCATAAGCTTTAAGAATTTCACAGCATTTCAAAGGTTTTATATATCCCTTTGTAGCCCTTAAAATCATGATCACTGACCTTGACTCAGCAACACGCTTACCACATTGTCAAGCCCTGACCTTCTGTCTCTCTCCTGATATGTTCTATTGATAAGGCTTCCCGGTGTATTTTTTTATTTGATCTCATATTTTTTTTCATTTCCATCCTCATCCAGTTTCCTTCAGCATTTTTATCTACTTCATAATTTTATTTTGGTATCCTGGATGGGCCTCCATTCTTCATCTATCTTTGTGTGCTCTTGGTACATAACCTTGTCTCTCTGAGCTGTGCAAACATTCTTATGTAGAGTTTCATCTAGGTCATTTTGATGGAGGGACATCAACATGGGACCAGTAACCTTTGGAAGAGGCAAGTTGTCTCATACAAACACGCAAACATACACACATGTATACACACAGGCATACACACATACACATACATATACACATACACACATATACACATGCGCACACATACACACATACACACATGTACACACACATAGGTGCATGTGCACACATATGCATTGTTGTTATTGTTATTATTAATTAGTTAATTAACTAATTAATTAATTGACCTTATGTTTTTGTGCTGGGGTTGTCCCATCTGGGGCTAGCTCCTTAAGATGTTTTCAGTAGGGGCTGGGGATTTAGCTCAGTGGTACAGCGCTTACCTAGGAAGCACAAGGCCCTGGGTTCGGTCCCCAGCTCCGAAAAAAAAGAACCAAAAAAAAAAAAAAAAAGATGTTTTCAGTTATTTTTAAATTCCATCTTCCTCTCTACTCTTAGTGAGAAGTTTGTAGTCTCAGGAGAAGCTCGACTGCAGTGGTTTCCCATGATGCTTTTCTCCTTTAGTCTGTCGCTCAGGCACCGGGCTGTGTCTCTAGACATCTTGAGTTGAACACCGTCTCCAAGTATAATTGCTCACACGATTGTACTTTGAGCTGGGGCCAAAAGATGCGTGCTCCCTGACCTCTCGCAGGAAAATGGAACTCGCCCATCTGGTTCTTTTGTGGACATGTGTGCATGTAACGCAGAGTACCTCAGCGTGCCTGTGAGGGTCAGAGGTCAAGGTGCAGGAGTCAATGCTCTCCTTCCACCCAGCGACTACTGACGACTAAGCTCGGTCTCACCAGTAGGCGCCTTTCCATGGCGAATCCTCTTGATTTTCTATTTTGTTTTCCTTTCCTTTCTTTTGTTCGAACCTTTAAGATATTTCAAGTCTATGGTTAGACTTAGCCCTTTGGAGGACACTGCCCTATCCCAAACCCACACGGCTGCTCACTTCATCTTTCTTCCCGCCACACTCACTTGTCAAAGCATCCATTCTTCTGCCTGAACAGGGACCATTAGCTTATTTCCATCCCCCCATCCTCTCCCTCCTTCTCGTCCTCTCCTTCCTCTTTCTCTGTTGCCTCCTGCTTTTCTTTCTTCCTCCACAAGTCTCCTTCCTCACTGCTTTCTTCTCCTCCTTCTCCTCTGTTTCTTCCTCCTGCCCTTCCTGTTCCTTCTCAAACCTGCCCTTCATGGTTTGCCTTCAGCTGCGAACACCATGGTGCTCATGAGTTTCCTCTGGGCCAAGAATGGCTTCGCGGGGGCTTTGGGCGAGGGGAGTGTAGACCGCTGTATGATTAGAGGAACCTTGCTATATGGTTTCTGTAGGGAGACAATGTGTCCCAGCCTGGGTAACTTGGCCCGGCCGGAATCTACAGTCTCAGTTCTAGAAGCTAGAAACGAAAGGGTTGACAAAGCCTGCTCCCTCTGAAGTCACCAATCAGCACCCTGCCATATCTGAACGTCAGAGGTCAGAGCCTCATGGACTTAAAGGACACCCCACTCCTGTGTCTCTTCATCCTACCCTTTCTCCTTTGACTGTGTATATGCATACTTCCTTCTATAGAACATAGGAAGCTATCACCTTGGCTGAGAACATAGTTAATGACTTTATTGTGACTTGATTAGCTCTATGAAATCCTATTCTCCAAAATATTCTATTCACTAGGGATGCATTGATCATAAAGTCAACATATAGATTTTATGAATGTGTACTAGATTTGTGATCTATTTCATATGTCAAATGATGAGTATGTAGATAATTTTAACGGCCACAGAGTAATGTTGTTACTGGGAAGGGAAGACATTTATTTATAATTAAACTTAAGCATGAGTGGATTATATATAACTTTAATATGAAGAAAACGCACTTAGTCCATGAATCTTTAGTCTTCCAGCTATTTTCTAATTTTCTCGCTGGTTTTTCCTGCTAAAGGACAATTGTCTAGTTTTATTTTCAACAAAGAATAAACACTCCTAGCAATAAGATTCACTTAGAGTTGATGAAGCTCACGTGGGATGCACTCACACAGCCCCTGGGGCTCAGGGCCACGTTCACAGTAGTGCCCCCTCCTCTATGTGAATGATGGTATTACCGTGTCCATCTTCCCAGAGAGATGACATAAGAAAAAACACAAAGACAAATGTTGTAACCATACTTTTTGATGGCTGTGAAGAGAACCTTGTGGGAAACAAATTCTCAGTGTTCTTATTTTGACATGGTAAGCAGAGTTAAACTTCTCTAATCAAATCCAAGATGGGGTGCAATGGAGTTTCTGATGGACCCTGCTGCATTTACAGATGCACTTACCATGGTGAGGTGGGGTAGGAGTGGGAGGGCAGCTTAGACTTTTAGAAGGATGCCTGCAACTTTGACAATAAACCATTGGAGACACTGGAGTCTCAGTTTTGGTAAGCCCAGTCTTGGCTGTATTTCAACACTGTTCTGGTCACTTGGGACAGGAAGTCTTAGAGTCACAGAAAACCCCATTCAGAGGTGCCTTGTGGGCCCTGGGGGCGGGAGAATAACTAAGCTGGTATAGATCTTGTCTTGCAAGTGTGAGGAACTGAGTCTGACTCCCTTCCCACAATCTATATTAAAATTGTGATGTGATAGTCTATGCTTATAGCCAGCCAGAGCTGGGGAGGTGGACACAGCTGGATTCCTGGACCTCACTGGTGAGCAGCTCAATCTATTTGGCAGGCTTCAGGCCAGTAAGAGTCTGTTTGAAAAAAGTTAAAACAAGGTGTCTGGTGTCTGAGGAATGTCTTCTGGATATCAGAATTGTCCTGTGGCCTGCATAGATACATACATAAATGTGTACCTGTACCATACACACACACACACACACACACACACACACACACACACACACACACACACACGAGAGAGAGAGAGAGAGAGAGAGAGAGAGAGAGAGAGAAAGAGAGAGAGCCTCAAACACCCTGAAGGATCAATGAACCCTCAGGATTAAGGCTTTGAGTCAGGCAATGCTTACAAGGTTCCTGGCAGTTAACCTTCCTCAACCCCTCTGCATCTTCTGAACTGAACATTTGAAAACTGGAGTATGGTGGTTGTCTTTAAACAGGTTCCTGCTGGCTCCTGTGCTCAGCCTCCTTGCTGTGGGATCTTTCAAGAAGAGGTGTTGTTCAGAGAAGGGCACTTGTCATGTAGATGAGCCTGCTCTCCCTTTAGTAGCCCCTTGTACTCTGAAGTCATTTTCATCTGAGTGAGATGCCTATACCAGAGCTCTCTCCTCACCCCCACCTATCGACTCTATTCACTGATTTATAAATAGGAAAAGCGGCCGCTTTTCCAACGTTCTGTGAATGCGGCAGGTATGTCCACAGGACCAGTTTGGTGACGTTATTTTCCATAGTAAACGTCTTCGGATCCCGGAAAGAATAAGAAAAGCGTTATGTGGGTGGCCTTTGAATCTCTCTGTGGCTTTTATTTGTGGGTCTCTTCTGTAAGAGTTGAGGGACTTAAGTAGTGTGGAACCAATAGAAATCTCATCCCATCAGCCAAATGGAGGTTGTCAATGTTAACTATGACGCAGTGAACAACAGCTGGGTGTTACATAATGATTTCAAATGGGGGGACCCATTGCTCATTCGGGGTGACTCTTGAAAGGGTGCCTTCTCAAACTTGACTACCAGCTAAGCAGATCTCTCCAGGCCTCTCCTGGCAGTGCTGCTCTGACTTTCACAGGACTTTACCTTTACCTGCTAGTGGGAGCATAGCAAAGACATCCAATCCAAGAGGGCTTTGTAGAGACACTGTCCATGGCAAGGATGGCAGGAGGTGAAAGACAGGGAGGAAGAGGAAGACGTCAGAAAGGGGAGAAGATGAATTAAGCCCTCATGTTTTGTCCTCTACCGAGAAATCCTTCTTCAACTTAGAGTAAGAAGCCTTTGCCACCCAGACCTCCACCACCTGCAGACATGTGAACATCTCTGTGTGGAGCTGGCATGTTAACAATGCATAATGTATGTAAGCTGGCATTTCTGTCTGTACAGCATTCTAATATACAAATCCAAATTACGACGCGTCCTCATATAAGTAAAGCTATGCTGATCCTTCTGCTGTATCCCGCAGTCTTCATTCATAGGTTTAACATTGTCAGTAATAGTCAGAACAAATTGAAAGACGACAACATATGTGCTGGTTTAGACCGAAAGACCAGACGGCGACGGGTGAGGGAGGGAAATCCTGCCTAGGAAACAGGAAGTGAATTAGGCACCTCAGACTTCATGGCTTAGAGTTTCGACTTCCTTATTCACAATCTTGAACGAAACCTTGAAGACAGCAGAAACTTGTTCTTCAGTGACACGGCAGGTGATGTTACCGAGTCCTCATGTGTGTGTGTTGAAGTCCTGATCTGTGGTCCGTCAACTTTGTCGTCACCTGGGAGCTGGAACATTGCAGGTTGAGGAGCTTGCTCAGTCATAAAGGGGCTTGCCATGCAAGCATGGAGACTGGTATTGAGATCCCTAGAAACTCACACTGAATCTCCTGGAAACGGTGTCCTTTCTGTGATCCTGTAAGCCTGGGAGGCCAGAGAAAGCTAGCTGGTGAGGTTGCCATATTGGTTAGGTCTGAATTTTATGGAGAGATCTGACCTCAATGGACGAGGTGGAAGAGCGTCTGAGGAGGATTCCCGACAGGAACCTCAGGCCCCCACACAAACATCACATGGGAAAGAAAAAAGAGCAAAGCCAAGCCTGGACAATCCGAGGCTTCACCCCAGGCTGTGGAATTAGAATCTGCAAAATCGCCAAGACGCTGGGCAATTCTCCTTTCTGTGTCTGAGAGCCTTCGCATCAAGAGCGTGGTATGCTGTAACAGCCTGTGAGTGTTGCGTACGAACCATTTGATGGCCATCACCTTTGGAGAAAAATGAGGGACAAATGAATCCACCCCAAAAGACATGAAAGGTCAGAGCTAAACCCCCAAAGTAAACAAAACCCAGACACATGTGGATGGGTGGGTGAGCAGTATTCCTAAACACACCCATCTTCAATTTAAATTTTTGTAGCAGAACCAGAACTGATTAGCATAGTGGCTGGGGACATTCACGGTGCCCGAAGAGCCATTTTTATTCCTAACTCACGCTAAAAATGTAAATGCATTCTTAGGTTATGAAGGATTTCATACACAAGTCTTGAAACATATTCTTTGATTATGCAATGGATATTCATATATGATTGGAAGATTTAGACCTTAATCCTCAAAACCTTTGGTAATCCATGCCTTTCCTTATGTTCCCTTTCACACGAAAGCAGCGCTTGGGTTGTTTTGTATTGGCTGGGCGTGGTTGAAGTGTGCAGAAGATTTCAGTTCCAGTCCAAAATAGATAGTCTGGTCCCTCTTCTTTGTCTTGAGGAGACGGCATTGGTCCAGGAGAACAGCAAATGTGAGTAAGTGTCCTGCTAGTAAATACTTCTGATCACCTGACGTTTTGGAAAACATAACCTGCTCATTTCTACCACTCTGCTGTGTCTGAAGGCTCAAAACAGTTTAGTTGGGGTTCAGGAGGTATGGGAAACCATCAGCAGTAGCAAGGTCCAAAGTAGCCCACTTATCAAACAGGTACCCAAGGTCCCACTTGTAATGGCTGACTGAGGGGAGTAGACCCTAGAGTTGAGGACTCATACCATATGTGATGTGTGTTCTTTCTCTGCAAAACCGTGAGTGGACTAAAAGCTTGCCAACCATCAAGTTCACTGCAGCATGAGAGAACAGGTGCCCGTGTCCTCTACAGTGTCAGCTCGGCAGCCACTTTGCCAT